>NC_042358.1:2418057-2720315 GCF_002563875.1 Besnoitia besnoiti
AAAGTTATCACGTCCAAGTGCGTCAAAAAGGCTTCAACTTTCAGACGCGCCTGTTGCTTGCTTGACTCAGCCGGGCTATCGTGAACTTTTTGTTTTTACTACACGCGGAGCTCCAGCGTGCTTCGCCATCAACAAATCCCTCTGATGCTCGCCAAAAATGAGCCGCTTCCGTTACAGTAAATACGTGGCGCTTAACCGAAAACCGTTTCCCTATTCGGTAGGCAAACACCAGATATGCATGCAGCTCTGTCTGAGTGAAGCTCACCTGCATCCACCACGGCCTCAAGTATTTCTGGATGTAGTACCACACATCCATCCTCGGTAGCGGCCGCGCCATGTCTTGAGCGGCACCGGGCTGCAGAGAAAACGAGCAAAGGCATGTAACCGCCGGTCACGAATTGCAGAATACTCGGGGATCCGCGCCGAACACGGTAGACGGCGAGAGGCTGAGATCTAGGCCTATACATCCACACGGGGATGCCTACAGACACGCATATATATGACCTGCGGGTGTGCTGCGTTGATCGCCATCATCTGCTCTCGGAGAACCAGGTGACCACGACCCCGAGGCGCGCGGGCACATAGTCTACAGCCAAAGATTTGAAGAACCAGCGCTTACTATGACGCCGACGACGATGACGACGAACAGCGCGAAAAGCATCAAGCTTCCACGCCGTCCGAGCCAGTTACTCGACGCTCCCCTGCACTGTCGCGTGCGCTCGGTGCTGGTGAAACTGCCCTTCCATCGCGGCGCAGGCGACCTGGGCACTCGCATATTCCCCGGTGGAGAAGAAAAGTTAACGACAGGGACCCGGTCAGGTACGCGGGAAGTTGAAAATCCTCCTGACCGCTCAAAGCCGAACAAAGAGGAACATAGTGAAATCTTTATGGAGAAACGCGCTGAAGATCTCCGCGGTCAAGCGACGCAGGGCGGTGTCTAACGCAGATTAGTCCCTCGGCGCCCTCCAGACAGGCGCCGGTCGGCAAACGTCTGCGGCGGAATTTTCACTTCGCTTGGCCAACGGTTTTTTTTCTAACACGCGGTGAGAGTTATAGTGGATAAGGAGACAAAGAACCTGGTCGGGTCCTCCGCAGGTGTCTCCGGATCGGTCAGCGCGCCGGCCTCGATGGTCTGCAGAGTTTTTGCGGGTGTGCGATGCCTTGCCAGGCTGCAACGAAAAAGGTTCGATGGTGGAAATTCGAGTGAAGCCCTCGTGAGACACAGGCATACGGGAGCAGAAAAACTGTCCTATTTTGGCAAGTGAGAAAAACACGCGAAAGAGCTGGTCTTCTGGAGAGGTGACGGTTAGACAACGATAATGCCCTCCAGAATCGCGCACCGACAATCCGCTGTGCAACGCCGCATCTGCGTCTGCCAACACACCTCAGAAGTCTATTTCCTCCAGGCTACGTGGCAGAACTAAGAAATCTTCGACTCCTCGGTGAATTCTGCAACGAATGTCGCAAGACGGACTGCAGGTCGACGGACGCCGTGCTTCCCCGCAGCGGACGTCTGAAAGAACACTGCGAACTACCGCCTGGGACAGCGGCATCCGCACAATGAAACACCCTGTTTTGCGCCAGGGAGAAACTGTACATGAGCCAGCACCACTGGAGCAAATAAGAGGAACAACGAAGCATAAAGAAAGACTCCGATCTGCGTGTCTGGCTAGCTACAGAGAGGTCCTGGCTCCACCCGGTGTACATGCATCGATAGTGGAACGCATGCAAGTTTTCCAAGTCGTGACGAGACTTTCCGTGAAACTCTAGATTCCACCACGGCATGTCCGCTGAAGTCTCGCAAATGTGGCATAGTGGTGCATAAACTGGCGCACACATTGGAGGAAGGAATGGGAGGCGGAAACGTGCGACTTGCATATTGAGGTCACGTGGGGCATGTCAATTCACAGAGACGCCACAGCTGAGCGAAAGACGTGAATCTCAGAAAACGTAGTCACTCAGGCGCGAGTTTCCGGCAAGCCGAGAATCCGCATAAGCGAAGGTGCCGCTACTGTGGCACAAGCGTGCAAGGCGCGATGTGTTCCAGCCAGCCTCAAGTACTCAGTCTGGTGTAGAGAACACACACCCGAGTCGTAGCAGCGGATTCAGACTGACTGTACGATCGCATCGTGACAACTCTTGTGCGAGCTTCGCCAGAAATCAATGAGCTCTTGAACATACGTGGAGCCTAACTCTCATGCAGTCTGTGAGAGGCGATGGCGGCATCGCAAGCCACTACTACTTAAACGAGACTGACTACACAGCGCGTCCCGAGTGAGGAGCCGCACAGCGATGAAAGTGTTGTCTTGCGCAAGCGTAGCGCCACCGTATACATACCTGTTGTTTCTTGTGAAGCTTTGCACACACACTGGACAGGTAGAAACGTTGTTGGGCATGCAGGCAGTTTGAGCTGGTCAGACGAGCGCCCGACTGAGCATCAGCTAGACGGCAGGTCTTCTGTTTCCCGTTAGGTGGCGCGGGAACTGAGTCCGACACGCGTGAGCGACCTTTTGTGTGCAGGTATTTACCCGCTCTCTCTTGAGTATAGCAGACTGCGGAGGTATTCTGGAAAAGCAAACTGACCAAATGCTGTGTTTTGAGTTGCATGAGAACAACGTGATCACGATGGCCACATCGCCTCAAGATCAGCAACACACGATGCATTCGCCACGCGCAGGCAATGTATGAACTGCTGTGGTCGGAAACTCTCGCGTGGGATGCTGCCAGAGTGTTCCACCGTGCTGTCGTAGTGAATCTTGCGCGCAGGTGCATGTGACCGTACCTGCTATTTTTTTTCCGTCGAGCGGCCTAGCAAGCACTGTAGATGTGAGCAGGTGTGCATTCTCAAATTCACTGTGCCACATTGTTCTTCGCAGCATGCTCTCTGCACCACAGGAATACTTGTGACTGAGGATCTTGCCAGCTGGCGAGGTGTCTGTAGCTTCGAGAAACAGCTCTAGCCCGGTCGTGGCGTCTCGGCCTGGTTGAGGCGGGTAATGAGTGACATAATTCTAGGCATCGATGACTGGCCTTAGCCGGCCTGCGCCCTCCATGGTTCACGAAGAATTTCTACGCGAAAAACAGTGTATTGACCAGAGTTGCACGCAGAGGGTCCTGCATCGGAGGCTCAGCATGGATGGAAATATCACCTGCTTTCAAAAGACTGCGGATCTGGAGACCACTCAAAAATTTCTGACTCTGGCCTTTCCGAAAAAATGCTCCCTCCCGCTCTCAGCAACTACTCAAACCTACGCCTTCTTTACCGCACACTCCCTCCCACGCCTTTCCCCCCCCCTCGAGCCTCTCACAGCTCGCCAAAAACCAACACAAAATAGATGGATGCAGGCTAGCTGACACCTCGACTGGGTTCAGTACCAACTGGCCAAGCGCAGGTGGAAACGTTTGATGTGTTTGTGGGACTACAGCTCTAAATCGTGCTCCCTAGAACGTCTAGCAAGCATCAGAGCCAGGAGGTGCTGTCTCGCTTCGGGCTCAGCACTCTCCCCCAGGAAAAACTCTAGTGAATGAGGGCCTCAGAGTCTGGCTCCGTGGGAAGATCGAAGACACTAACATCATCGTGCGGGAATGCCCTCTTCCCCACTACGGGCGAGGGGGCGTCAAGAGCCAGACTCGAGAGAGCGCCACCATTCTCAACAGCACCACTCGGCTCCGCCTCTTTGCCGTAGACAGAAAATGCGAGAAACGAAGAGGACGTGGCGGCGCGCGCCCGGCCGAGGTCTCCGCTTCCAAGGTAGGTCTGCGCGATACTGGCCTGCTCCGCGAGCTCTCGGATCCCCTGAAAGACAACACACGCCAGCGGACGACATCAAGGGCGTGGCGCGCAGCGTTGAATTGCTCGCGGCGTTCCCAGACCGGCACGAAGCCACAAACATCAACAGAGGCGAGGCAGAACTCAGCCGATCACGAGGCGCCCTAACAGCACCACTGACCCGCGCAGCTGCTTTCGAGAGGAGTCACCGAGTCACCGGAAGCGTCTAGCTAAATTAGAAGTCACAACCCGCGATTCCGGCGTATACGTCATGAGTTCATGTCGGTGCTAAAAAGACCTTTTTCCGCGTTCTCGCAAACCGGAACTAAAGGGATTGCCCGGCTGCGTGCCGTGCTAGTCCTCGTGTGAAGGGTATTAGAGTCATTGTGGGGTGCCCCCCCCTCGCCCCCCCCCCCCCCGGGTTTGGTTCATCACTCCGCCGCGGCGTACCTGAAGAATGCGTGCATGCTGTCCCGCCAGGAGTTTCTTGGAGTCGGCCACGACTTTGTTTTGCTGCATGAGTTGAGCGATTTCCTGCTCTAGACGCACCTTGTCGTCAGACACCCCTCGGTGCTGCTCGGTCAAATGTTTGACTGTTTTTTCCAGGTGAAGGACGCGGAGGGAGACTCTTCGGGTCGCGGCGACGACCACGCCGCAGTCCGCGAGCTCCGCTGGCGGCCGCGGAGGCGTGGCGAGGTCAGGGCCGCTGTTTGAAGAGCTTGCAGTTCCGTGCATGTCCGCGAAGTCGAGAATATGGTCGATGACCTGGCGCTTCTCATTCTGCAGCCGCTCGACCTCGTCGCAGGCTTTTCGGTAGTCCTTCGCGAAGTTCTCTTTCAAACGATTTTGCTCTTCGGCGACTCGCCTGACGCACTCATCCATCTCGAGTCGCTGCCGTTCTTTGTTTTCCTCGACAATGTTCCGTTCATTGTTCAGCGCGTCCTGAAGCTTGTTCCTCTCCGTCACGGCCTCTGCGAGCTTCGTCTCGAGACTCGCAATCTGGTCTGCGAGGTGTCGTTTGTCTTCCTCCGCGCGTCGGTACTCCTGCTCAAGGCGCCCGCGCTCTTCCTCCACGCGTTTCGTGACAGTAGCGGCTTCCTCCCGCGCCGACTCCAGCGCGCGGACCCTCTTCTCGAACTTATGTTTCTCCTCGTCGTGCGTCAGCTGCAGATTCTGCAGTGCTTGCTGCTTGTCCTCGCCAACCTGCTTGTTTTTCGCTGTAAGCGTGCGAATCCTCATGCCCAACATCCGGCTCTCTTCATTGAGCTGCTTCGCGCGATCGCTCAGCTGTTTCTTCTCCACGAGAAGATCCTGAACTTGCTCTGCCGCCCTCTTCTGTTCCTCTGTCATCAACCGAAGCTGCAGCCGTGAAAAGACAATCCGCATACCACGTGAGATCTCTGCCTGGCGCCTCCGTTTTTCGCACCGCCGCACTTCTGCCTAGTTCACGGCGGGCGATATGGACACTCCAGCAGAGTTTTTTGTTTTGGCGCGTGTGCTACTGCGTCGTCAAGATCCGTTTGCTCCCGATGCAGGCCCCATCTCCACCGGACACCCTCGAAGCAAGTCTCTCCCCCGTATGCCTTCGCTCGTATTTCGGAGTGTTCGCTCATACTCCTGCTCACAGGCCAACTCTTTTCTCTGCAGCTGCTTCGCAGAGCCGCCTGAGGCCACTGACTCACGCTCAGCGCTTCCCAGGCCTCCAGACTAGCTACTGCCTCGAAAGAAGCGCAAACGCCATTAAGCCTCCGGCACGCAAACCGCTTTGGAGGCGCATTCGACCTCCTTGTTCTCGGTTGAAGAGGTAGATGCCTGACTCACCTGGTCAGCAGTATCTTGACGCTTCTTGTGGAGAGCCTTGTTTTTCTCACGAAGGTCCGCGATTTCCTGAGAAAACAGCAGATGTAGCATACCAGAGGTTCTCGTGAAAAGCAGCCGGTCGGACGCCGGAAGAGATTCGCAGGAACACGGCGAAAACTGCTCCTGGCAGCGGCTGGAGCAAAGATAACACGTTGCGCACGCGCGCCTGCTGAGCCCGATACCCCTCGCGGGAGAGGCCATTTCTCGCTGCGTTCGCCGTCCCAGAATCCACTCAGCTGCGTAGAGCTACTACTTCAAGCGCAGCATGTGCCGTTTCGCTTCGGGACGAAGAACGTGCCGCCCGCACGAGCTGCAGAGGCGCATTCGCCAGGAAACGTTTTGTATTCGTGCCGCACGGTGTAGACAGCCCGGAACGAATTTGCACGCGCCACTGAATCGACCAGCGGGGACGGAGAAGCAAAGCGGAATGGAGAGTGCCCTGGTTTTTTTGATGTAGACTGCCGTGCGGGCTCCTCCAGCCTTGGGAGGACACGGCTGCCGGCCGTCGGAAGCTCCGCACGCAAAAGAGCGCCATTGAAGTCTTCGCGTGATGGCGGTTTTCGTCGCACTCACCGCATTCAGCTTCTCCTGAGTTTCGCCTAGTCTTCCTATCGAAGCCTTGTGGCTCTCTCTTTCGTTCTCGAGCTGCGCTCGGGCTTCGGCAGTCTCCTGCCGACTGTCGGCGAGCTGCACAGACAACTCGCTGTTGTTTTGCTGCAGGTTGCGAACTTGATCCTGCAAAATCGTGTGGTCGTGCGTCAGCCGCTGGAGTTTCTCGATGAGACTTCTGTTTTCGCTCAGCAGAGACGTGCGGCCCTCCTGCAGTTGACCAACCTCTCTCTGGAGCTTCTTGAGTTGCTCCTGCAGCTGACGCTCGACGCCCTTCAGCTTTTCGTGGTCGTCAGACAGCCGCTGGTACTCATTCCCCAATTCGCTGAGGCGGTTGAGGAACTCTGGAGAGAAAGCCATTTTTAAAGACACGAATCAACGTGGCGGACGAGGCGACGGCGGCAGAGGCGTCCTGCGCTCGCATCAGCGCCACGCCGCGAGACGGCGCGCGGGAACACGTGCCTTGGGGAGGAACCAGGGAAGTGCTGGCTCCGGACACGAACGCTTGAAGCCAAGCTGGACGGGACGAGAGAGAGAGAGAACGCAGCGGAGGACCGCGACGGCGAGGAGTGAAGAGAGAAGTGTGCCACAGAGACTGCCTTCCTTCGCGAGAAGCGGGGAGAGTGACGCGTGCAGAGTGGAGCGAAGGATGAACAGAAACGTGCTTTGTCGCCCGTCCGACGCTGAGTGACGCTAAGTGACGGCGTATGCAGTCAATATCCGCGGGGAGGTTGAGAGCGAGGCCCGCAGTAGCGCGGGGATGCGCCAGAAAAGGTCACTGAAGACACGCCCCCCCGAAAATCGGCGCAGCAGCCACTGTCTTCGTTCAACGTCCTCTCCTTCCCTGAGGAGAACGAGCCAGTGCTAAAGAGAGAGGGGAAGAGATTTCCGTCTGGCAGCTGATTTTCAAAGGAGGTGCCAAGGACGATAAGGTTTTCAAGGCGCAAGACGCACGGATGAAATTCGAACACGAACGGTTCAGATTCCCCAGGCAGACAGTTGTGTACAAGACACCCTTCACGGGGTTTCGAAAGAGAGACGTTTCTCCATTGGGATAGAGCGTGAAAAGACAGAAAAAGTCGTAAAAGTTTCCTTGTTAGCTCCACTCTCGCCGGAAATCGGACTCGCGGGGCGAGAGACGACACTCCTTCGACGCTCGTCCGCTGACGTCGAGCTAATGTGTCTGCGGCGCCACCCTCCTCGCCACGTGCCTTCTGCCGGTCGATTGTGATGCGGAAGGCGACCAGAACGAACCCGGCTGCTTCACACACGGGCTACAAGAGTCCTGTGGATGTGTGCAGGCAGCGCGGCGGAAAAGCTGTTCAACGAAAACTTCTCTGCGATATTGTTTCCAACTCGACGGCTCAAGCGTTTGCCAGCATGTTTGCACTCTGCAACCCCCTACAACGTGGCGCGCGAACGAGCATTTCGGCCGCTCTGTCGGGGTGAGGGGCGACGCTTGCCATTTACCGACATCCTCTCCGGCTACGCCAGAAGGACAAGACATACTCAGACAACATCACTGCCTGCTGAACAGGTCCACAAACATCGCCTAGGCATGCCTCTACGCCTGAACTCTTTCGCACCGCGGCGGCGTGCGCACTCTCGACAGGAGATTGCGGGTTTTCAGCGCCTGTGAGGCTCGTCGCAAGGCGAAATCATCAGCTTCCGACTACACAGTAAGCCTACTAGACACAAGGAGCTTGGCAAGCATGGATAGCGTCGTATGAACGACAGTGCATGAGTCTGTTGGAGTGTATAATGTCGGCTTGTACTGCGGGTTAGAGGTTTTATTAGGCCGCTGAGCACCGCACGGCGGCCCGTCCACATTCTGCTGTACGCCAAATATCCCGTGGAACTCGACGGTTCTGCTGGAACATGGTCTCTTCGCTTCATTCAGAGCGTGACGTTCACAAAGCTGAAGCAAGCTTTCTCTGCAGCATCTTGCCTGCGAAAGAGCTAAACAGACAGGTTCGGCTGAGACCGATTGCGTTTGGGGTTGCCGTCGCGAGCACCTTGTACGAATGCCAAACGGGAAATGTGAGATTCGAACCGTAGCCGCAGGACACAGGAGCCTCGTCAGCGCGATGAGACACCTGTCTACTGCAGCTCCCAGGCGCAGAACAGCGCATCGACGCCTACAGTAACACTGCTTTCTCGCGCTGAGCATGCAAGAGGACGGGCCTGTCTGCGAGTCCGTCATCTCAACAGCCAACCTGACGGCACACAAACTTCGTATCTTGCGAAGAACGCCGTCCGAAGTCCAATAGACTGTTTCGTGGATCGCCTGAAGACTGGCTACCAGCACATTTGTGGCCTATGGTCTCAGTAAAGCCGAGCTGTTCTGATGCCTTATTTCGTGACGGTTGAGACCCAAGGAAGCTTTCGAGCTTTGCCAAACTAAACACAGCTTCACGAGACATGGATTCTTGAAAGGCTGCTCTGGAACGGCAGCCAAACCTCTGCCAACGCATGAAGCACTTGTACAAAGCAGAATGCCCATGTCTTCACGGGCGGACTATCACAAAGTGCAGACGCACTCTGCAGCTTCCAGACATGCATTGTGGCGTTTTTCCGATTCATCGGTGGAGAACCTCCAGGCGGAAGGAAAGACTGTCGAACAAGATAAAGTAGCCGTTCATTCAAACTACGACTAGACTGCACCACTGTCGTTCTTTTTATGAAGGCGCACAAACGCTGGAAGCGTTTCTGTGCCTTCATGAACGAAATCGATCGCGCAAGAAATCGACAACGGACGAGCACTCCCTACACAAGTGGAGAAAAAACGCAGGGGCAGAAACCTGTGGGGGAGTGCTAGAGAGCCAACGAGAGTTAACGTCCACAAGTCTGACATTCTACTCCGAGAATCGGCAACCCGTCGGCGCTTTGCGGCTGCCTAGCCCGCACTACGGGGTTTTTCGTATATATATTTTATCTGTGAATCGGCCTTAAAGCGTGCGTACGTGGGCAGTTGAGCAATGAGGACCTGTGAATATTTATGTGTGCCTCAACGCAATGTGAATATATGTCCACTTTCGCATTACCATCTATGTTCTTCGTCTCGCGCCAAGTGCGTGTGCACTCCATAGAAGACCGAGGCTGACTTCTCCGAGGACGATGTTCCATTTTAAGGCAGCCCTATACGTCTTCGCAAATCGAAACTTGCCATTGCATCGTTGCTCACAAGTCTGAATAGTAGCCACAGGCACAATATCGGCTGCACCATGCGGGGGGTCACAGACGAGATCCGCTGTGCCTGAGCTCCCTTCCGCTTCGAATAACTCAACTGTTTTGCGACGAAGGGCACAGAGGGGGAATGCCTCGCTGCGCTCAGCAACTGAGGATGAGAATTCAAGCGTTATCTCTCTCACCGATGCCCCCAAGACTCACACTTGTCGTCAGTCGTTTCGTTCACTGTTGTGTCAAGCCAATTCTATCAGAATTGCTGTCGGTGTTGAATGAGTGTGCAGAGATCCTATGACGGGCGCTCTGAGGAGCTCCCTCTACACGGTTGCAACCGGAATTTGCACTTTTTGTATTTTTGGAGTTGTCAGACATGCCTGGCTGCCAGTCTGCGGTACGAACGAACCCCGTTGAAACGCTGACTTGCAGCGCCAGAGACGCCGCGGAATTTCCTACAGATGCTGCCAGCATTTCTTCAAGCCGCATTTTTGTCTCAGCGAATCGGAACACAATACCAACTAGCTTGCCTAGAGTTCCGGTCCACAGTGACCTGATTTGAGCAGGCCGAGGAACGTCAAACACGCGCACTCCACTTCAGTGCGTACTCTTTGGACTGCATGCTTTTTTCGCTCGTATCAAGCATGGGCGGCTGCTTCGAGGAAAGCTGCTGAAGCAGCGGAACGGGAGAAAAACTGAGGCAGCCAAGACGGAATTCTCTCGAGCATAGCTGAGCGCGACAGCTTGGTGCTGCATGCGCCGTACGGTGTGTCTTGTTGCCTCGCCCGATAAAGCGGAGTTTTGTGTCGAGGCTCTTCTGATGCCTACGCCTCTTACTACCTTCCCTAAGCCTCAGTCTAAGGAAGATGAACCCAATTCCGTCTCTTTTTTGCTTTGCCTCTCTCTGCTGAAGGCCCATGAATCATGAGTGACGGCCTCTCGATACACCACCGAGCCTCGCACGTCGGCATCGACTTGCGACTATTTTCACAACAGCGCGCGCTTGTTTTCTGCCCATGACGCTTCCGATCAGATCTCCATCCAAATCTATGGTCGAGGTCGCGCCTCACAAAGATAAATAACTTGCAAAGCCTGCGGCGCTCGCGTATGCTTGTGTACACAGATATCCTCCAGGTGCAATGGCCATGTGACCCCTGAAGCAATACAACGTCCGTTCCCTTGCATCCATGGACGAGCTCGTATGCATGACACGGGGCTCCGCGACCTCGGCTTTCTTGCCGGCGTCTCTCTTTTCCGGCGCGTGCAGTGAGGTCGGCGGACGTCGCTTGTCTTGGGCGCATCTCCATATCTAGACTCAGGCACACGTAGCTTGACTCTCGCTGCGATATACACCAATATTTATACATACGTGTATATCTCTGTCTGTCAATGGCGCGTACGATGTAGGGCAGACCCTTCTTTTGTCTTTTTCTCGTTCTTCGTCTCGCGTTTTTCTCCTGCGGCCTCCACCCTGCCTGTCGGTCCCGAGCGCGTGAGCGCCAGGCAACATGCGAGAGTATGAGGCGCTCCAACGAGTGAGCGGCGGAGAAAGCGGAGATTGTCTCCAACCCGCGCAACCAGGCGACCCGCAGACTGAACAGGAGGGCGAGACGTCGTCGCCCTTCTCCTTCGTTGAAATCGCCTTTGTCAATCCGCATGTTGGCAGAGGCTTGGTGGCGCGTCGCGCCTTCAAGGCGGGCGAAGTGAGTCGAGACAAACGAAACGTCCTTTCAGCCATCTCGGCGAGGACCTGCATCTGATGTTGCATGCTGCGAGTGCTGCGGAGGCCCTTTGGGCTCTTAAGCCTCGCGGACTTCACACAACCCCACATCGAAACCGGTAGCCCGCCAGGCGGCAGAGGCTCGCAATCTCTTTTCATGTGCACCTCGGCTGTCTGCCTGCGACACTCTCTATCAGGTTATCTACGACGACGCGACGCCGCTGGTCGCTGTGCAACACGAATACTCGCGGTAAGATACCCCGTTTCACCATGGCCTGCGCATCTGCTTGGAGTCCCTTCTGTCTCCCCGTTTCCCTACCACAGCCCACCGTTTGACTCTTCGCATTTCGACTCAGCGGCCTGCCGAGCTCGCGAGGTCCCGCGGGTCTACGTCTCGCCTCCAAATATATATCAGTAAACCTATTCATCTGTACACAGGTGTATATCCGAGCCCGCGGTCCGTTTCCGCATATTGGAGCTGTCGCGCGCCCTCCCTTAACGGCGCGGGGCTAGGCGCCCGTAGAAAGGCGTCTGCGTTTGCCGGCACCTTCTCGCTTCTTGATGCAGAGGCGCGACGCCGCGCGTCTGGGAGCGACTAGGCGCACGCGCCTACCTCAGGTCTACCGTGAATGCGCGTCCGCGAAGACTCGTTTCACGGTTAGTTGTCCGTCTGGGTGCATGACTTTTGTGCGTCTCTGCAAAGGTATCTCTGCATTCTCACGCGTCTGTCGTTTCAGCTCTCTCCATCCTGCTACTGCCTCCCTGTGTGTGTGCGGCCGGTGCTTGCGGCGCGTGCGGCTTCTCAGGCGCTGCAGCTGGGCGTGCGGCTGGTGTTTCGCCTTCCTTGGCAACCTGCGTGAGCAGCTGGAGCAGATTCTCTCCAAGTAGGCAGACTCGGGCGCGTGCTTTGAGCCCTGCACGCGGAGTCGCAGACAAGCTGCGGCAGCGTTGAAGCTCTTCCACTGCACAGATTCACTTTCACGTGAGGGTGTGTCGCAGTAAAACTTTTCTCGCGCGGCCTTTGAGTGTCCGCGCCTGCGTCTGGACTGCGCTCGCGGGGATGCGTCACACACCAGCTGTTTTGAATATGAGCTCCTCCGCATTACGGTGACCGATGCTTGTGGATGACGGGGAAGAAGGTAGCCAGTAGGGAACCTGCTACAGCGCCGACCCCGTGGAGTCTCCGCTCGGCAGCAACTCTTGCGCGCGAAACAGCCTCAGGAGACCAGCGAGCCTCAGGCGAAGCTTTTCCAGCTTGCCACAGTAAGCAGCGAACGCGTGTAGAGAGAGGCAGGCAGCGCTGCGCGAGACGCTTCGCGCTCATCGCCGCGGAGAGACTCGTGATTGAAGGCGAGGCTTCCTCTCGTCTGGAATCCCCCCGTCGCAGAAGGCGTCGCCGTCTGTTTTGTTTCGCTTCGCAGCGACTTCTCGGGCGCAGTTGCTCGCGACGCAACTCTTCGCACGGGTCTCCAGCTGCTGAGCGACGACTTCCTCCGGCGAGAAGTCAGGATGCGGAAAAGGGTGGCGCGCGAGCCGCGCGAAACGGGTAGAGGGTGACTTGAACGCCCCTCCCAACACATATCTGGATGCGCCGGCGACTTTTTTTCTTTACCTCTTGACATCTACTCGGTGTTCAGTTTCTATGCATAGACGCCTACTCTCGAGGCCCTGCGTGGCTTCTCTTAGAGCGCGCATCCGCCGCCACTAGTTCTCCATTCGCAGGCCTCTTTGTTTTTATCGTCTTTGCCGAGGCGGCGTTCGCCTGCTGGCCGCTTCATTCTCCTTTTCTCTCGTTCGTTGCTTGTCTCCTTGCCGCGGTTTCGACTCTCCCTCTGCGGCGGACGCAGCGTGTGCATTTGGCGGCTGAGTCGGCGTGAACTCGCGCGTCTTAAGCGTTTTTTCGAAGGGCAGAGGAACAGAGCTTACCGCGCTGCAACTGGGTTTTCGAGAGACGCTTCCATTGCTCCGCGCACGCTGGAAAAGCCGTAGGAAGATTCTTTTGCATGAACTGCCCGACTGTCTTCGTAGCCGCTTCGCCGTTGCGGTTCGTAGGTGACAGGCGCGCGTGGAAGCAGTGTGCGATCTTTTTGGCTGTTCTTTCCCTTCAGGGACTTTGCCTCGCTCGCCCTATCCCCTGCGACCGCCGCTGCGGAGTGGTCTACTGCAGTGAACTGCACAAGCGCGTGAGGAGAACCGCAGATCGGCGAGTTGGTTCTCTTGTCTCTCTGCAGTCTCTTCGTCGTCTCCCCCTGCCTCATTCGCTCGCATGCGTTGCTGTGGTGTCCAATCCTTGTTCATTTATTCGCATGCGCTGCCGTTCCCTGCTCTGAGCTTCACGTGTCCGTTGCGTTTTTCTCACTTGTGTCTCCTCTCACGATTCTTGTCTCTTTCTTTGCTGTCGTGCGCGCAGACTTGGCCCGACGGCTTGACTGTCGCGTCTCTTTTTTTGTGAATTTTTCCTGTTTTATGCTTTTTTTCGTGCGCACTTCTCTACAGCGCGCGCAGACGGAGAGCTTTCACCGCCTCCTCTGCCTCGAGGCTTCGCCGCGGACGGCTCGCGCCTGGCAAGCCTTCGCGGCGCACTCGCGGCGCTCCCACGAGAATTTTCTTCTCGCAGGTCAGTGGGAGGCTGCGGGAAATCTACCAGAGCGCCAGGAGGAACTTAGCAAAAAGGACTCCCGACAAAAAGGCGATGCAGGGAGAGAATGAAACACGAAACACGCAAAATATCGTTTGCCGGTAGCTCCGTCATTCGTCCTAACAACTCCACATGAAAACCACGCAGAAGAGTTCTCTTTTGGTTTAATATTTCATAGGACACGTGTAGTTCAAATGCGTGAAGCTCCCAAAGTGCAAAGCTTCGAGCATTTTCGTTCACGTTGCACGGATACGAAGTCGCTTTTTTGCTTCCCGCTCCGCGGTCCGCTCCTCGGGGGCGTCGCTCTCCCTCCTCAGGGGCGTCGCTCTCCCTCCTCAGGCAGTGTCTCTGATGACTGTTTCGTCATTATGTCTTCGCCGTTTTTTTTGTGTTTGCTCCGTTCAGGTCGCGCCTACGCGCAGATTCTCGTTGACGTGCTTTGCGGAAGAAAGTCCGTTAAAGACGCGTTGGAGCCCTTCCAGCTATTTCATTCCCAACGATGGTACGAAGGCCTTTACGTCTTGTTTGCATGCGACCACCTGCGAGCCTGCGGCTCCGCCCACCTCCGTGCGTATCTGCAAGCGGAGCACCGCATTATGTCGACACGTGGCCTATGCGCATAAATACAGAAGCACATATTTTCAGTGCATGTTTGTATGTATATATGCACAACTGCGTAATACATACATCTATATATATAGTTACACACTTGCATTTATATCTACCTACACACACAGCTGGACATCTATGCATGCCCCCATATATCTCCTCATATATGTGGGCATATGTATACATATGCGCACATATACAGCCACACTTTCAGGTGCTCACTGTGAGGCAACTTCGCGCAGAAGAGGACGCGCGCACGCGACAGGTGCTTGTGGGCTTTCCACTCCTCGTGGTTAGCCAGAAAACGGTCGTAGAAAGGTGTGTAAGCATACATATACATATATCGTATATCTTCGTGGAGCTTCAGTCTCCATGTTTTCCGCCGTTATCTAGTCCTGGAAACCTAAGCTGTATCTGCGCCACAAGAAACCAGGGCAACACTGTCGAGGCCTCGCGATGTCGCAGAGGCGCAGATTCGCTCACACAGTGAACAGATCTTACCCTCTCGCGGTTTCAGCTTTGCGTACCCCCATCTTGATCTCCCTCCAGCGCTTTGATTCCCTCGTTCGTTTCTGCGCCTCAGCGCGGCCACTGCTTGGGCTGCTTATCTCTCTCCCTTTCTCGTTTCCGCGCTGCGGTCTGCGTGCAGGGAGGATCTCGCCGACGAGACGTTTGTACCGCCCGAGACGCGCGCGAAGGAGGGCTCGCACGTTCCGCTGGCCTCCCGCGAAGGCAGGCGGCGCCTGCTGAGCGAGTCGTTCGCTCTCCTCTGTCGCGTATTTCTTTCGCGAGACGTGCTGGGCGAGAGTCCCTGGGCGGACGCGAGGGGCGACGGAGACCCAGAGACAGAAGGGGGGTCGGCGGTCATCAACGAGCCGTGGAGCGCTCTCTTCAGTCTGGACGTGTACTCGCATCTCCTGGTATGCGAAGACATCCTGAGGTCCGCCTCGTGGTTTCGCGAAAAAAGGGTCAGGAGCGTTTCAGTCGTGAGAAACGGCTGTCTCACAAGTTTAGTTCTGCCAGTTTCCTCTCCAATCGCGAGAAGCGACTGTATCTCACAAGCTCAGTTCTGCGAGTTTTCGCTTCCCTTTCTCAGGGGGCTTTCGATCTCGTCAACGTGAATATCGAGTTCGATAACCCGCTGAACGCCGTCCTCGCGGAGTCGCCTCGTCTGGTCGCCTTCGCGCCATGCGTGCGAGTGAGAAAAAAAAAGAACAAAGTGGACCCAGACCTTCTGCTCGCGCCTCGTGACTTCCTCATCCCTCCCTGCGTGCCTGCTCTCACCTGCGTGAACACAAAAACGGAACGACGGGTTCCTCCGCAGGAGCTAGGCCTGTTTCCATGGATAATCGGGTCCGTTACAGACGTCTGCATGCAAGTTTTTGCTTCCGTTCGCCTTCGTCTGCGGCTGTTGTCATGGTTTTTTCCGTGGCCGTGTCTTAGTGGCGACCCACACCCGTGGATCGGCTCCGCATGATCTTGGCAGACCTGAGCGTCGAAACGGTGTCTCACAGCGCACGCGGAGAGTTCGTTAAACCGAGTGAGACTAACGATGCTCGGCTTGGCGCCTAACATCCTCGTGTGCGGCGTCTTTTTCGCGATGCAGCTCTTTCGTCTTGCAAAGCGGGTAGCGTCCTGCGCGGACGCCGATGAGATCGATTCCGCGGAGCTGCAAGAGAATGGAGAAGCGCCGCTTGAGCGGCTCGCAAAGTCTTTCTTGCAAGGTAAAAAGAAGAAGGAAAACACAGAGGAGAACACGCGCGGATTGTGAAGCTAGCACTTAGTGGAGGATACACTTTCGAACCACGGCCGCTGCCAAATTCATAACAAATACTTTGAGACACCACTGCAAAACCGAATAGTACTAGAAAATAGGAACTCACTCGGGATTTGTAAATACGCTGGAAAAAAGGCATTCTCGTCAAAAGCGACACGACGGCACAGCGAATACGGGAGACCGCGCAGGCCCCGAAGGGGGGGAAACAAAAGATGTGCATTCCTCTTGGAGAGTCGACGTCTGCAGCGACTCTCTTTCATGCGATCCGTCCGCCCTCGTTCGATCGCCCGGCGACTCGAAGTGCGTGTCTCACTCTCGGACCGCAGTCCCCGAAACGCGCCAGAGAGCAGCGTTCGTTCTTTCTTTCCCTGCGGTACTTCGCCCATTCTTCAAGTCTGTATAGACAGCGATCGCCTAGAATTTATGCGTCTTTTTTCTGCTTTTTTCCCTTCGGCGTCAGTCGCCCAGTCCTGGCACTCCCTCGGCGTGACGGCCACGCGCTTGAGTCCTCCAGGCGAGCTCATCTGCGTGCTTTTAGAAGCGTTTATTTCTCCGGTTTTTCCTTTTCTCTCTCGCTTCCCTTCAGATGCGCCGCTGACGGCAGCTGAGCGCCGCGAGCTCGCGGCGCTCGCGCGCGATCTGCTTCCTCCTTTCATGGGCATCGGGCTTTTTCGTGCGGTCTCGATGACGAATCACTCCTGCTACCCCAACGCGGAAGTAGACTACCCTTCGCACTCGAAAACTGCGCAGGCAAGCGACCAGAATCACTTGAGAGCGAAGGCAGAAACCACAGACAGGCGCAGCCCCAGCCAAGCGAGGAAACCGACGAGGCGAACTCTGCGCCGTTGTGCCTCTTCGCGGCGCTCGCCCTCCTGCCTCGTCGATGCGTATTGGTGTTCGTGCATCTTAAACCATTCGCATAGAGCGCTGACAAGCCCGCCGAACAACTCTCCCTCTCTGTGCCGTGAGAGGCGTTTCGGTGCTGTGTGTGAGTCGCATCGGCAGGCGAGACAGTCTGCGGGGAGGCAATCCAGACAGGTCTTTTCGCGCTGCGACGCGCCGCTCATATTGCCGCAAGCGTCTACACGTTAGCCGTGGCGCATGTGTCTGCATCTGCTGTCCTGCGAATTGTGTTTGACGCGTCTCGCCTGCCTGCTGCCTCCGGTGTCTCTCTTCAGGTGAAGGCGCTGCGCGACATCGCGGAGGGCGAGCAGATTCTTCAGTCCTACATCGATGAGAGGTTGCCCCTGCACCAGCGCCAGGCGGCTCTAAAGCGCGTGAGAGAGTCTCCACGCGGCGGAAAAGCTCTTCTGAATATTCACATCTTTCTGATCGCCGCGCTTCTCTGCCTGTGTGAAAGTCTGGCTAGCAGCCGTCTTTGCCTTGCTGTATGGTTTTTGGGTTGTGGCGATGTGCTTCTCCGTCTTTCTCTCTGCTTGCTGGCCTGAAGCTCCATATCTCCCCAGAGTGGGGATGTGCGTCTATCAGCCGTTTCTCTGCCTCTTTAGTGCCTAGAGTTCGATTTCTCACGCGCTTGCCCTGTCCAGTTGTGGAATGTGGATCCGGCGAATTACTAGCTGAGTGCTTGTACGATAGTTATGTCAATGCAGTACCAATTCAGGACTACGGAGGATATGGTAACCTCTTTGTACCAATATATATTGGTCGCTCGGAAGTTGGCGTGGCCTCTGGTCGCCTGTCCGGAGCTATCGTCTGTTTGCTGGCATCCGTGGCGGCGTTTTGTCGCGCGACTTCTTTCTCATTCCATGCAGCGAGCCTCTGTCGCTCATTCGCAGTCCATGCGTTTTATTTGTCGGCTTTGTCCTCGCAGCACTACAGGTTCACATGCTCGTGCTCGCGTTGCCGCGTGGAGGTGAGTTCGCGACTGAAACCGAGCGCGTGCATACAGAGCGCGCATGCTGTGAGTGAGCGCCTTGCGCGCATCTCTGCGCAGCAAAGCCATGCCTACGTGCGTATCCTCCTCACTGAGAGGATACGAGGCGAGAGTCGCAGTCTGTCCTACCTGTCACCAGCGAGTTCAGGCGGTATAGGTCGCGCTGTCTCGTTACCGCGTTTCCAGTGAATCAGGATCTGCTCAGAGTCTCGGGTCGGCCTAAATTGAAATCGGTAGTCCTTTCTGGAATCCTTCCTCGTACGCCAGGCGCCGCATATAACTCCCCTATATACATACCTTTTGGCACGCATAGAGCCACATGTATCTGTGTGAATGATGTGTGGTAGCGAGTTATTTCAGGGCTAGCTGAGGAGCACACGCGAAAGGAGCTTGCCATTTCGAGAAAGAATCTGCGTGTCGAGACGGTTTCCAGTGAGATCGATTTGTTTTTCTCTTCTCCGTTCAGGCCGTCGTAGCGTTGCTAGCGAAGCGCGGGGCGTTGCCTGCGGAGGAGACTAGACTCGTAGTGAGGAAAACGCCAACGCACTCAAAGCGCCCTCTTTTCTTGACCTTTCGAGAACAGTATATGGAAGCCTCAAGCCACAGTTGCGACTGCTTGGTGCAAACATGGATCTCCAACACAAAGACCACAGCTGCGGCATGAATTAAGAAGCGCTGCGACCCTCTCGCGAGATGGGGGTATCTGCATACAGCGAGGGAATCGGCCGTCAAGTCTGAGGTCTCCACCGCCAAGCAACTTCTCTGCGTTGCCTTCTGCCTCCTTCCCGCGCTGCGTTGAGGGCGGCTTATATTCGGATTCCCCAACGTAGACACTTGCAGGCGCGGCGCATTCCGGATCTCTCTTCCGCTCACGCGCAGCTGAGTCCCTGGCTTTTTCGTCTGCCTTGAGGCGGCGCGCGCAGGAGACGCAGGTGACACATGCGGATACCTTTGCTCTTCATGCCGAGGCCTTCTGCGGACAGGACCGTTCCTTCGCCGCTGCGACGCGTGAGGCAGTTCACTGTTTTTTGCTGCTGCTCGGTGTTGTTTTTTCAGCACGTTGTGGCGCTCGCCACAGGTCTGCTGCCTGCGACGGTGGCGGAAATCCGCGCGTTTGGAGCGTCGGTTTCTGACTCCTCAGACCCTGACGACGACGATTTCTCCGAGTCTGAAGCCTCTGAAGACGGCGGCGACGAGCCAGGCGAGCCGGCGCGAAACCTCTTGCGGGACGGCGGCGAGGCCGGAGGCCCAGAGGCGCGCGGGACCTGGAGCAGCCCAGAAAGCGGAGCCGCCCCGCCGAGCCTCGATGGAGAGCGAGCAGGCACCCGAGGGGTGGCGAGTCAGGAACTCGCGCTAGCGCGAGGCGTGGGAGGCGAGAAATATTAGGGAGCGAAGGGCATATGCAGGCCGTATGTGCGTATATGTGTATGAGCTGAGTCGTATCTGCAAGTCGTACTGGCACACATACATATATGTACATGTATGTATAGGTATCTGTATGTCCCTTTGTGTAGATAGTGATATCTGCTTCTCGATCCTTTGTTCAGTCGATCTTTCGGGAGCTTTGCTTACTTGTTGTCAAAGTGGGAATCGCGCGAAGCACCGTCTGAAACCTGTCTCTCGCAGAAAGTTTTCTCGTTATTATCGCAGTGGAAAGGAGCGCCGACAAGCGTCTTTCTAAAAGGCTGAAGGAGCGCCGAAAACGAAGAAAAAAACCAGACCAATCTCGAAAAAACGAGCTCCAGTGGACGTTTTCCCGCTGAGAAGGGTGAGTCTGCCTCTTAAAAAGGTTCATGCCGCGGTGTGAAGGCGGCGTTCACAGATAGAAATAGGAATATTCTCGCAACCCAAAAACCCCATCACCATTCCGCCAAGGCTGAACTCCCGGATAAAAAAGGGGCAAAGCCCCTGCTTTTCTCTGCGAATAAATTACGAGTCCATCGCCGAAATCGCTCGCAACTTCGCCTCTCGGTGCAGGCGAAGAAGCAGCAAAAACCCGCGTTTTTTCTCTGCTTTTTTTAGCGGACTCCATCCGCCTCCAGAGAAGGCGAGAAAGAGAGAAGGCGACTGTGCTTCGAGTGACAGAAGCGTTGCCGCTTCGCTCTAGGGAGGAGAGAGGGTGCCGCGCGCGGCCTGAAAGACTGCCTGCGCGACCTCCTTGGGGGGCGGAAGAGCGCCGGTCCCTGAGGAACCAAAGAAAAAAAAGGCGCTCGAGCAATAAGAAGATGGCTGAAATGTATGCCAGCTAAGATGAAAAGTCCATGAGCAAACGCACTACCATTGCTGTGAGGAGATGGAGATGTTCGACACCCCACTACGCGCCCTTTAGTTACTGTTTTGTAAGAATATTGCCTTCGCCCCTAACTGAATTCTCAAAAGGGAATATAGACCTGCGCAGCCCTGCGCGCTTCAGGACTCAGCAACCCCAAGGCGCCTACCTGTATCTCCGCACGCGAGAGTCTTGGAGACCGGATCCACGACCTGCGAAGGCACACAAAAAAAACAGATAATTGCGACTCGCATTCCGGCGCCGGAGACAAGCGGCATTCGCGAGATTCCTTCGGGTTCTACGCGAGCGACTGCATGCGTAGGAACTCAAAACATCTCGGTGTGGGAAAGGCCTCGCGACGCTGAAGCTCCTGCCGTTGCGGACGCGGAAAGCGGACCAGTGTCTTGTACAAAAAACCCGCGACCAAAAACTGTATCGCTCAATTCGAATAAGAGACGATAGGTCGTCGAAAACCGAAGATCCTCTCCCTCCTCTCGCCATCGACCGTACACCCGCATGCACACACACATATATATATACATGCATATGTATGCAGGCACGTATGTATGTATATATGTATACGCATATGCATATATATGTAGATGCATGTGTGTGTGGGTACATGGGCGACGAGGAGCCGAAGTCAGTCGAGTCTTTCGGCGTACCTTGACGCCGAAGCCGCGGAGCGTGTCGAGTTGCTGCGTGGTCAGCGGATGTTCCCACATGAGCGTGTTCATAGCCGGGAAAACCACGCACGGCTTCGCGAAGCTCCACGCTCTCGCCACGCACGTCTGCGCCAAAAACTCAAAGAACAAAGAGCACGCATGCTTCACGCTCCGAGCCCTGCGACCCCATTCAAAGCTACGCTTCTCTCTGCCGCGTTCTCGAGGAGTCTCTCGGGTTGACTGCGTAGGCTACCTTGTTCGTTGCGGCTGTCCAGGGCGCATGCTTCGCACTCAGTCGGCGTTCAGCCATCCCCATATGCCGATTCATATCTCTGAGTCTCCCTCGCGGATCGACGCCTCTCTACGTGGACGCCAGCGCGTCATGTCTAGCCAGTGCCGCGTCTGTCTTCACCGCAGGTATCTGTCTAAGTGTCTCTCTCTAGCGCGCGCCGCGCCGAGAAGCTGATTCCTGAACGTCGCTATCCCCGCGCAGAGCTGATGCCGCCACGTAGGATGGAAAGACGCTCCGGTGTTCACCGCGTATCGACAGGCGCGACGGTATCAGGCTCGCTTCTCGAGAATCAGGGATCGAATGGGTTCTCTAAGACAACACGTGACATCGGGCAGAGCTTACGACTAAGTTGTCGCAGAGTCCGTGCGCCAGCTTTGCGAGGGAGTTCGCGCTGAGGGGTGCGATGACGAGGACGTCCGCCCATCGCCGCAGCTGAAAGAAAGAGAAAGCGAACGTGAAACCTCGTCACCGCCGCGGTTGAAGAACGAGGCGGGGCGTAAGGGAGGACGGCACGCCAGTCGCATGCGAGGCAGGAATGAATCCACCCAGAAGGAAAAACGGTCATGGAGGACGCGACAAACCCATACGCAGCAGTCACAAATTGAGTCGCAGACGCGACGCGACTTGGAAGGTATTTCAGGCTTGCCACCGAAACGCGGACACACCGAGAAGGAAACCAGGAGGCCGCGCTCACAGGGAAGCACAGAGATGCTCGCCGGCGCCTCTATGGATCTCCACACACTAACCGATCTCTCCGTGTCTCTCTCTCAAACACCACACAAAGACACACACTTGCGTAGGAGAACGCGAACTGTCTTGGTGGCTGAACCTGCGACCGCGAGCGAACTCGACATTTGCTCTTATCTGAACGGACACCTAGAGTTATGAATCTACATAAATTCCTGGTATCTGTATAGATCTAGATGCGTTTAACCGCGAAGAGAGAGCGTCTTCTGTCCCTTACCTCGATGTGCAGCACAGGATCGCCTTTCTTCCTCCAACTCTTCCAGTCGTCTTCGTCAGTCAGGATCAGGTCTGAGGGACGGACATCGCCCTCGAGGAAGTGCGCGGCGCTCTTCGTTGCGATAAGCTTCAGCTGAGAACAGAAGCAGGAAAATCCGTCAACTTGAAGCGGTGCCCCGTGATGTGCGCTGCGTAGGAAAGCCCATCAGTCCTCCCTTGGCTTGTTTCGCTTTCTCCTTTCGCCTCTGTGCTGGCTGTCGCGTCCAACTGACCAGAAAACAACGAGCCCTGCGACGTCTCGCCTTCGTAGACGGCCTCAAAAAGCAGCCTGGAGGGAGAAGAAATCGCGGTTCAGGCACGCGAGAGCAACGAAGAGTGGCTGCTGCGACGCGGAGCCCCTCCTCCGCGACACCCGCTTGAGCTTCGCCGCTCCTTCACTACCCTCCAGAAGGCCTCAACTTGAAGGCCACGAAGAGCCGAAGCCGACGCAGCAGCTCAGCTGTCAATTTGTTTAGAAAGAAGAGTTCAGCCCCTTTGCGTCTTGCTTTCTCCCTCGCGGAAACCCGTCGATGTCTCTTCTTGAGTCTCTCTCTCCTCCTCCATCTCCCTCAGGTATGCGCGGGCTTCGCATTTCTCACCTCGACTTCCACCTGCCTTCTGCGTCCCTCGGCGTGGAGTTCCTCGACGACCTCGCGCGTCTTTATCGCCGCCACGCTGCCTGTGACCGCGAGCAGAACGTGCAGTCTTCCCCGCGCGGCGCCGTGCGTCTGCGCAGCTGCGGACGCGCCTTCTCCGTGGACAGGCGCGACTTCCGCCTCGGCTGCGGGTGCAGAAGAGATGCGAGAAGAGGGCGACGCAGGCGAAGAAGAATCCGAGGTACCAGGGGAAGCAAACGGACGCAGGGGAGACGCCGGCGGTGGAGAGGAAGGCGACGGCACTGCGAAAAAGTGCGAGGGACTCTCAGGAAAGGTCTCCATTGAGCAGGAATGCGGAGGAAGAAGACGCGCGCGACGACCTAAAGCCACGACGAGGAGAGGAAAGGGCGAGAGAGGCAGGCTCTAGGCGGAATCTAGAGACAGCAAGGGCGTGCCCGGGTAGAGAGGAGACGAAGCAGGCAGCGGAAAAGCGAGTCAGGGAGATGACAGACGGAGAAGAGGGGGAGGCGGGCTAGGAGAAGACAGCTGACACCGCCGCGAGAGGAGTGCGCCTAGAAAGAACACAGCATCGCCTCACCGGAGAGACAGTCGAAGACGAAGAAGGCGAGGAAGCGCCATAGAGACGAGGAGCGCGGCGAAGGGCACAAGACTGCCAAGTCGTCCGCAGAAAAAGCTTTCTCTGTGTGCGACCCGCAACCGATTTCGTCATCCCAGCGGCTTAGCTGCTAAAGCCCCGTTGCAAAAACGGACACCGGACTCTCGACGTAGACGCACAGGTGGACTTAATCAATCCTTATACGGTGTGTTCCTCCTTGACTCCTCAGTGGTGCCCGTGGAACGGAGGAGGAAAGCAGGTCGCGAGCAGAACGCCAAAGAAAAGGAAACGAAAACAAAACTGGCGGCGCTGCCAGGGAGTGAGCGGTGAAGAAAAAGAGAGACACTGGCGGACAGTCCGCTGGGGGCGGCGTTTCTTGCGGCGAGCGATATGCGCAGAGACACGGCCGCGATGATGGAAAGCGGAGGAGACGCAAAAAGTTGGGGAAGTGAAAAAGATCTGAAGAGTGTACTAAAGAAAATCCCAACTTCTGCAGACAGATAGAGACACGTTCTCCTGAAGCGGAAACAAGGGAAAAAAAACACAAACTGCTCCCCCTGGCGGGCAAGACAGGCGCGCGCACAGGAGACAACAGTCTCCGATGCGTTCTACACTCAATCCGCCTCCAAGGAGAGCCGCGCCGCGCTAAAACCTGCGTGGTCGGGAGGCTTGATCCTCCATTTCAGAATTACTGAAGGAGATATTCACTGGTGCACATGTAGGGCTGCCCATGATGCCGAGCGGTAGAGGCTCGTCTCCGCTGAAGGCTCGCTGAACTTGGGCAGCCGGCCGGCCGCCCTCGATGCTTCAAAGGTTGAAGGCTCCCGCTCTCGGTTCCCTTTTCACTGTAGGAAAGCGAGCTTCTGCCATCTAAAGTAGAGAGCGGATCGAGAGGCAGCGTGTGAGAGGGCCCATAGACAGCCCGTCGAGGCCGCAGGGGGTTAAAAACCGAGCATACTCTGGAGGGCGAGAGCTGTCGGGGTAGCTCTTCTTTGCGTTTCGCATCAAGGTAGGCTCCTGCGTTCTCTGGCGGCAGGGGAGCAGGGACCGCACATGCCAGGTTTCTACAGAGTCAGGGAGGTGTCGAAAAACTTCATGGAATTTCTTTGTATGATGTCTCGAGAGTATGTGAGGCGTTCGAAGCGGCGTAGGCATCCAGGCGGTACGGGCGACGCCTCAAGGGAAGGTCGATGCCGTTGCTAGGCAACAGACACGACGTGTATCGGCGTCCGCACTGAGAAGCCTCTGCAGTAAACACACACCTACACCGGTGACTAGGGCACCCTGTTCCTTCCTCAAGAAAAAGGGGAAACTTACAACTAGTCCGCCGCAGCGTTGCAAGCAGATATATGGAGACTTCTCCGCGGGGACACGTGACTTTCGCTGCCAAGGTGGGCGCTGGAAGCCGTCCTCTTTTCACAGCGCGTGAGTCGCACGCCACAGCGCACCCTGTTCGCGTGCCGCAGGCGCTGCGAGACCGCAGAGGCTTCCATCGGAGTCAAATTTCTCTTTTTCTTGGCTCACTTCCGCGGTGCAAGTCCACTGCATCACGTCGAGATTGTGTCTCTCACTGAGCGAGTGCGCTTGTGTGTCAAAAAGTGGTGCAGATTGACGCGATTCTCTCTCGACGCGCGTCGCCATGCGGTGACTTGCGCCTTCGTTTTCTCCTCACTGACACACACAAACGGCCACGAGTTCGACCTGCGAAAGCGAGAAACAGACTCTCTAACGCCGTTTGGCTTTTGGCGCGGCGTTACGAGGCGCGAAAAGGCCCGTCTCCACCGCCGCGAGGCGAAACCACGTAGGCATTCACTCTTTTCACCCCAAACGCCTTGGGGTGTCTATACACCTGAACCGACACATTCACAGAGGAACTTCCGCGTGTGTTTGGCTCCGCTTAGAGAGAAGAACGATCAAAGCCGCCCACCTGCGGGGGTGGGCGTCAGCAGGCGCCTTCTCTTGGACACCACCGCTTGTGTTCCACATTCGAGCAGGTTCTCAGTTCACGTATGTCTCTGCCTCTTCTGTTCCACCCCGCTTTCCGTGTTGAGCAATATTGCGTAGCCACTCCTGTCCCCGACTTCCTCTAGGACTACAAGCTACCGAATTCTTTGGTGCCTACGTGTTTTCGGGCTCCTCTGTGTTAGCGCCTCGTGAGTTTTTTCCTTGGTTTGTGCGACGGCCGCTCGTTTTTCTTCTAGTCTGAGATTTTGCACGACTGCGCAACCAGATCGATCGCGACACCACTCCCGTCTTCCTCTGTTCCGTTCTCCCGCGCGGCCTGAAGCTCTTTTTCAAAGGGTCCGAGAAGAAGCGAAGGTACGACGATGAAGGGGACAATGGAGACGTTGTCGCCTTGGGGCGGCACCAAAGGAGATGCTGACTCACCTTCAGAGCCCTCTTTTCAGACCGCCTCGCCCCCGCCATTGGACTTCCCTTCTCTGTACCTCGCGGAGGGCTCACTGCATTTGCCAGCGTTTGTGGCGCCGTTTCTGCTCTCCGAGACGGCCGACAAAGTCGTCGAGCTCCTGAGTCTGCTGCGCGACCCTGAGAAGCTGCGCGCTCAGCCGGGAAAGCTCATGCACGCTCTAAGGCTGCTGCGGGATCTCCAGCGCACCGGCACACTCGACGCGGTTCCTCTGGAGCACTGGGTGGAGATCGCCGCCCGCCTCGCGCGCCTCCTGATGGGAGACCCCGAAGCGGAGGGCGCCGCCGCGAGCGAGGGCAGCGAGCCAGAAGAGACTGAAGACGATGATGACGCCGAGGAGGCAAGGCGTCCTGCGGCGGCGGGGGCAAGATGCGGAGCCGCAGGAGACTGCGACGTTGAGATGCAAGAGGGAGCAAGCGGAGTGGAGACGAGCGAGGGAGAAGAGCCGCAGGCGCGCGGAAGACAAGCGAGACGAGACGCGTCGCGTTTGTGGTATGAAGAGGAGCTCGAACTCTCCAGCGGAGACGAGTCAAACGCGGGCACCGAAGACCTGGGCGAGGATGAGGCGAGTCGAAGGCGACACCTGCGGCTCTCGACGTCTCAGCAGATTCGGATCTGCGAGGCTCTCGAAGACGTCCTCGACGTCATTCGACCGGGCTACCTCCCCCCCGTCTGGATGAAGCCTAGCGCGGCTTCCCGCTACGCGCAGAGCGTCACTCCCTCTTGCGCGGCTTCCTTTTTTCTTTCCCCGAGCCCTCACCTTCGCAGACCGCTGTCGCCGCTCCGCAGACCGCTGTCGCCGCTCGCAGGCGGCGCCCGCTGGAAGCAAAGCCCTCGTGCGCCGGCGCGCAAGCGCGAAGCGGCGGTGCATGAGGCGGGAGACGCCTCCTCGGCGCCTGCCAGAGGAGCGCCAGGGGAGGACGCCGAGGAGGAAGACTGGGCGCTCGTCGCTGAGAGCGACCCCAGGGCGAGCCGGTGCGACGCCGGTGAGGAGGCGGGCGCGTCGTCGCCCAGCCAAGTGACGCTTTCTCCGCCTCGCGCCGAGGCAGAGGAGGGAGAGGCGCGCGAGGTGGAGCGACTGTTGAGTCCGCTGGAGGTGCTGCAGAAGCACCTCAAGTGGCGTTGGATGCTGGTTCAGCTCCTGCGGCGCTTCGATCGCTCGTACCGGGGTCAGGTGGCGAGCAGCGCGGCGCGGCGGAAGGCGCTGGTCAGCGCGCTGATGCGGCTCGCGTCGGCGTCACGTCCCTTCTGGGGCTTTTCGCCGTCCGCGTCCGCAGAGGCCTGCAGTCCCTCGCCGCGGGCCTCCGCCACGTCGCCCGACGCTACCCTGGCGCCGCCGCCGAGTGCCGCGGTCTCCTCGTGGTTCCTGGCGCATCCGGAGATCCGGGAGGCTGCAGGGCGGGAGCGTGCGACGATGGCTGCGGCGGCGGTGTGCGGCGTGTTTCGCGGCTCGCTGGAGGAGGTGCTTGATCTCCTCGCGCGCACGACTGACTTCACGAGCTCGCGGATCTTCCTCCGCTTCCGCTTGGTGCTGCTCTTCGCGCCGCCGGCCTTCTGCCACGCCCTCGTGCGCGACGGCCGCCTCACTCGCTGGTGGGCGTGGGCAGACGGCGCGTTCGCCTCCTCGTGGGATGCGCTTTTTGTGCTGCTTCTCTTCCGCGCGAGCAAGTTCGGCTGGGCGACCGGACAGCCGCTGACCTGCGCGCTGCGGCCGCTGCTGCCACTCCTCTTTCAAGTTTTGCTCCGCGTCTTCCAGCTGCCGCACTCTGCACCGGGCGCCGCCGCGACGATGAAGCGGCAGCGCGAGACGATCCCCGGTGAATACACGCCGCTGCTCGAGAGCCAGTTCAACACGCCGTGTCAGCTGGCGAAAGTCCTGGTGCTTCTCCTCGAGCCCTTGCCGACGATGCGAGACGCCGGCGCGGAGAGCGACGGCCAGCAGCCTGCCGGTTGCGCGGGGGAGATGCGCAAGCCGAACTGCGAGGCGGAGACGCGACAAGAAACCGAGGAAAAGAAGCAGAGGCACGCCGAGCGGCACGGCGCAACATCCGCCTTCGAACTCCTCGAGGCCCTCATGTCCACGCTCCTCGTCTTCACCCACCCGTCCTCCGACGGCGCCCGCGGCACCGCTGCCATCGGCGCCTTCTTGAACGCCTTCATCTCGGCGTATATTCGGAGAGTGCAGCGCGAGAGACTCGGCGACAACATCGTGCGCGAGGTGTGCGGCCGCCACGTCCGCGGCTGCTGCATGGGCTGCGGCGCCACCGCCGCACAAGGCAGAGAGACTGCCGCAGGAGAGACACCGGGCGAGGGAGGGGCCGTGGAGGAGACGGCGCCTGGCGCCGGAGGCGCAGCCGAGGGAGACGAAACCGAAGGACAAAGCCCTCATGAGCGCTGCCAGTGCTGCTGGTGTCGCCGCGGAGAGCACAAAAACGAGGAGACCGGAGAGTTCTTCTGTCTTCGTTTGGGGCGGCAGGAGGATGAGAAAGTCGTGGAGCTCCTAGGCCCGCTCTTCCTCCAGGTAGGCTCGACGCGCTGCCTCGCTTTCTTCTCTCAGCCTCCCGGCGGCGTTGTGCGGCTGCTGCCTTGTCCTGCTTTTCCTCTCAGGCGGCTGCCTTGTCAAGCAGCTTTCTTCCCCCTCTCTCTCTTGCTTTCTTCCCCTTTCTCTCCTTCTCTTTGCTTTCTTCTCTTCTCTCTTGTGGTCTTCTCCGGGGGATTTTCGATGCGAGTTTCACTCTTTCTTCTTCTCGTGTTGGCGGGGCTTCGAGCGCCCGATGACGCTACGACCGGGAGCGCTTCCGCGTGTTCGCCTCGGGTTGGTTCCCCCGTCTTCTTTCTCCTCTTGCGTCGTTCGTCGCCGTCTCTCTCCCTCTGTATTCTTCTCGTGTGCGCCTGAGCTTCCACTGCCCGCCAGCGCGCGATCAGTTGGCTGGGCCCTCCGCAGGCATCCTTCGCCTTGCCTTGTCTTTCCTTCATGGGCAGTCCTTCCGTCTTCGGGATGTAGTGCGGCAGAGGTGTTTTTTCTTCTTTTCAGGGTATGTTCAGCAAGCACATGGGCGTCGCGTCGTGCTACGAGGACGGCATGAAGCTGCTCTGCCATTTGCAGCCAGAGAAAGTCGTTGAAGGCCTGCTGGAACGCGCGACAGCGAGCTTGGAAGACGTCATCGAGGCTCGCCACTCCACAACGGTGCAGCTGCTCACGCGGACGGCGCAGACGCTTGTGAAGGTGCGAGGCGGGAGAGTCGCGTGAGGCTACAGGGTCTTGAGAGCAGGCCGCGAAAGAGACGCTGCAGCGTCTCTGCAGGGCGGGAAAGGACGGGGAGGGGATGCCCCCCCCCTCACACCTGAGAGGCGCTGTCTATGTCTTAGCTAATCGTGCTTTCTGTCTCGCGTTTTGCTGCATGCAGTTCGCGCCTGCGGCGCTGCCGACGATTCTCTCCTTGACGCTCCCAGGCATCGATCCCGCGGATCCTCTCAAGACGTTCCTGACGCTGTCTTTCTACACAGTCCTCTTCTCCTACATTCCGCTGATTGACTGCTCGGGCATCTCAGAGGGGACGAAGCACGAGTATCAAAAGGTGCGTCCGCACGCAGCGCGCGGGAAGAAGCGAGTCTGCGTCTTGCCGTGTGCTGCATCGCCTCTTCGGGTTGCGGGGGTTGCTGAGGCGTCGAGTTCGCGGTGACTTCGGCCTGTGTGCTGCCTCGCCTGTCCGTTTTCTTCGCAGCGGCTGCGTGAAACTTACCTGCAGCCTCAGGCGTTCGTGGGAGCAGCGTCCCCCGGCGCTGCGACGGGCAGCCGGTTTCCCGCAGACGCGGATCTTTACGGGGAGTGTGCGGCGACGCTCCCTGAGGCCCTGCAGGCTGCGCAGGGGCGCCGGCAGTTTCTCAACCTCTCGAACTTCCCCGACAGCTTTCTGCTCCAGTCTGAAGCTTCGGGCACGCCGAGTTGCTCCACGTTCGCCCCCGCCAGCCCCGGCGCGCCCTCCTTCGCCTCCGAGGGCGAGCCTTCTTCGTCGGCGTCCTCGCTCTGCGTGCTGTTTGACGGGGAAGGGGGGAGGGGGGGAAGGGCGCCTGCGCGGAAGGAAGCGGAGGCCGCAGCGGCGCCAGGGGGCGGAGGAGAAGACGCACGCGCGGAGCGGGTTGTCGGGCTGTATCGCGTACGCGAAGGCTGCTGGCAGCACAAGATGTTTTTTGACTCGGAGTTTTTCTCGACGCTGATATCGCAGCGAGAAGCCGCTTCGGCGTTCTTCCCCGAATGGGTGGACATGTGGTTCGAGCAGGTCCTGCGCCTCGTCAAGCACGCAACAGAGCCGGCTGTAGGTCGAAAGAGGGTCGTTTTTGCACTCTGGAAAAGGACATTCCCTGGGTTCGTCAGCGGCTGCTCGGTGCCTGCCCTGGGGTTGCAATGCGCGCGTTTTCTTCGCGCTCGCAGTCCGCACTCGCGGAGCTCTTCGCCCCCACGCCTGCATTTCCTTGTGTCTCTGTTTTCTGTTCTCTTTCTCAGGGGAAGAGCGGCAGTCCGATGGCGCGGCTGGATCGGGGGACGAATTTGATTCTGCGGGCGTGTGTGTCGGAGGTCGCGGCGCACGTCGAGGAGAAGACCGTCGCGCGGCTCGTCGAGAAATTCCTCAGCTGGAGCGAGACGCCCGTCGGGGAGGCGGCGAAGCAGGCTCAGAGTTTGGCGGTTCCCCTCGCCGCCGCGCTGCCCGACCGCATGCTCGCCAAGCTCGTGAGCCGTGTCTGCGACAAGCTCCTGGACAAGGACGCGACGGCGGCGCGCCCGCCGGCACCAGAGGCGCAGCGGAAGGCGGGAGACGCCGGCGAGTGCGAGAAGGAGGAGGCGGAGGTGCGTGACGCGCAGAAAGGCCTCCCGCCGGCGTCGGCGTCGCCGCTGCCTCCGCCGTTCGCGTTCCCCGCGTCTCGCCTGAAGGCGGGCGTGAGTGAAGCGGTGATTGAGTGGAACGTGCTGCTCGTCTGTTCAGCGGTGCGGAGCGCAGGGACGCACAACCTGAGATTCTCTGCAGACTTGTTTCGCATCGCGCACGCCTGTCTGCAGCACGAGAGCAAGGCAGTCTTCAAGCTCGGGGCGAAGCTCTTGCGGCGAGTCATCGAGGCCTCGCTCGGCGTTTACCCCTGGCAGCTCTGTGGGCAGCGCTGCATGGGTCCGCGTGAGTGGGAGGACGTGGAAGAGCGGAAAAAATTCGTCCTGCGCTGGGGTGAGCCCTTCTGGATGCAGCCGGGCGCGGAGAAGATACGCTGGCACATCCCCTCGGAAGCAGAAGCCCACCTGGCGACGCAAGCCGTCGCCTACGGGCTCCTCGTCTGCAAATTCCTCGCCAAAGACGCGCTACCGCCGCCGGCGACTGACGCGGCGGCGCGTGGAGGGGTCTCGCGGCTCCTCAGCGGCCCCCAGCTGCTGGGCGCATCAGTGCGCGGAGACTGGGAGACAGAGGGCGAGGAGGCCGCGCCGCAGGCGGTCGGAGGCGAGAGGGAGGAGCCTGTACGGCGCGCGAGGGGCGGGCTCGGCGCGCGCCTCGCCGAGAAGGCCTGGGCGCCGGTCGACGAGGACTTCCAAGCTGTGGCATATCCGCCGTCCTTCTTCGCGCAGCCTGCGACCGCTGAGGCGTCCTCCGCAGGCTCCCGCGGCGCCGCGCCTTCCTCAAGCAAGAGCACAGCCTTCGTGGAGACCTGCAAGAAGCTCTCGAGCGCCTCGCTGATTGCGCGGTCGCTGCTTCTCTGCCGCGCGCTGCTGAAGGGCACAGCGGTGCTGTACCCCGACGAGAGGCCGCGGCGAACACGCGGGATTCCGCTGCTCTCGCCGTTCGATGCTGACGAGCGCATGCACGCCGGCGACCCCCTCGGCTCTGCGTTCTCCGCCCCTGTCTCCTCCGCGGACGGGCGCGAGGGAGACAGACCGAACGCGGTCGCGGCGCCTGGGCTCCGGGAGGCTCCAGCCGCCGCCGTCGCGCCGCTTGTCGAGTTCGGCGCGTCGCTGATTCTTCGCGTCGAGCGCGTCTTGCTGCGACGCGCCGCCTCGCAGGCAGCGCCGACGGAGCTCGCCCCGTGTTTGGGGTTCGAGGAGGCGAAGCTGCAGAAGAAGGTGCTGCGAGCAGCCAGTCAGCTTCTGGTGCGTCTGAGTAGCAGCGTCGCACTGGAGAGCCTCAAAAACATCCGCGGAGGCGACGGCGACAGCAAGGGAGACATCGCCGGAAGGGACGCCATCGGCTACTTGTCCTGCGACTCAGGTAGGAAGACTGCGCGACGCCGGGGTGAGATCCCCCTCGCGCACGCGACAAGCGGTGGAGGAGTCTTTCTCTCTCGACGCCAGTGGAGAAGTCTGTGCTAGATGGGAGGGTCCGTGGCCTAGAGCAGAGGCGGAGACACAGATGCTGTGGAGAAAGAGAGTCGCCTGCAGGCGAAGCGGAAAGGGGTGCGCTACGCGGCAGAGAAGAGGGTTCTAGCAGCAGTGCGTTGTGCGGCTCAGGCGTCGGCGTTTCCCTCGAAGCGCCCGCTGCTCTTCGCCCCCTTGGTTGGCGGATGGCGCTTCAGGTTGTCATGTTGCTTGAAATTGGAATTCTACGCTTTTTTTCAGGCGCGCACTCCTTCTCGTACCTTTACGACGTGCCGCGCGGCATGTGGACGCAGACCGTCACCTCGGCGTGGGCGCGGCGCGTGGCGGCGCGACGCTCTCAGCATCCTTTCGAGGGGTGTCGACGGGCGGTGTTGCTTCTCGTGGCTCGCTTGGCTGTCTATCACTACGCCGAGGTAAGCGTCTCGCGCTGAGTTCTCCTCTCAGCCGCCTCCTCGCAGCTGACGCGACGCAGGAAGGATGCCATTCGCGAGGGCACTGGATCCCTGCCGCGACGCGCGGCCTCCGCCCTCCAGTGCCTCTGCCTTAATAGCGCTCTTAGTGTTCAACGTCTCTCTCTCTACCTATCTATCTGTATCTATCTATCCATATATCTATCTATCTATCTATCTATCTATTTTCATCTGTATATCAACCTGTCTATCTCTATCTGTATATCTACCTATCTGTCTCTATCTACATGTATCTATCTCTCTCTTTCTACCTCTTCTTCTCTCTCCCGTTGTCTCGCTGCCTGTGGCGTCATCCTGAGATGTGCGCATCGCCGCAAGCGCTTTTGCCGGCGCCTTCACGTACGCCTTGCCTTCTGGCTTGCCTCTTCGGTTTCTCGACGCCGGCGCTTCGAGAGCGTCTACGTCAGCGGTTCTTCGTGTGTTGCGTTGTCCTCCCTCCGCAGACGCGCCGCTTCGCGCAGCATGTCTTGCGCGATTCGTTCAGCGTCGTCTACGGTGCGCGTCGCTTCCTCGCGGCTCTGCTCCTTCGCGAGCTCGCCGAGACCTGCGAGCGGCGGCGCCTCCGCGACCGCGAGAAAGCGCCCGCCACGTCTCCTCCGCCGCTCCCCTCGTCGCTGTCGTCAGACACGCCCTCCCGCGCCTCCCCTTCGGGCTCGCCTCCCATACTCGCGTCGCCGCGCGACTGGCCGCCCCTGTCCGCAGCGGCGGCGAGCGCGGCCGCGTCTCCGCTTCTCGCGCCTCCAGCCGCACTTGTCGTCGCGGCTCGAATCGAAACAGGAGACGGCTTGGAGCCCGGAGCCCTGTCGGGCACCGCGACGCCTGCGCTCTCCAGCGGTGAGAACCTAAACCCAAAGCAGGCCTAGATTTCGCAGACGTGGAGGCAAGAGGAGACACCGTCGACGTGCCTCGAAGGGAAGGGACACGGCGAGAGCGCGGTTGCGTAGAGGCAGTCACTTGCTGGCAACAGGGAGCGAGTCTCGCTGAGCTGCACAGAAAAAGTAGAAACAGGAGCAGTCGAGAGCGAATTCCGGCCAAGGGGGGGAGGGAGGGAGAGGCTCAGGGGTCCACGCTCGAGGCAGAGCTGTCGGCTGAGGTGCTTCCCTCTGGTTCGAGAAGTTCATACGTTTGTGTGGACTCGGTCCCCTGATGTTTTCCGCCGCGGGATTCCTCGCTCTCTTCCCCTTGCGCTGCGACCTTTAGCGCCCCCGGCTTAGAGCGGAGTGGGTCTTTCATGCGCGACCCAGGTTTGGTACGTTCGCGGTGCAGTTGTAGGTGAAAGGTATTCATCTTTCAACTTTGATTTCTTAGTTGCAGTCACCTTTGTACTCAAATAATTACAGGCCTCACTTTAGCGTTCTGAGGTACTTCTGAGGCTCGTGCGTTCGCCTTCTTTCAGACGTCGAGTGCACTGTGGAAGCGCCGGCGGCTGTAGCGCCGCCTGGCGCCGCGGCCGCGCTGGTGCCGTCTTCGGGGGACGCGCGTCGAGTCCTGAGCGACGCACAGGCGCTTTCCGCTTCGCTGGCGGCGTCGGCAGACGAGACAAAGGTCGAGGAGGAGGCGCCCGTGCGCAGCTCTGCTGATTCGGGGACTCGCCACGCGTCTATGGCGCTCATCTCCGCTACTTCTTCTGAGTCGTCGCCCGCCTCGATCGCGTCGCCGACCTCGGAAATTGAGACCGAAGATCTCTTCTTCGCGCAGCTGACTGGCGTCGCCTACACTCTGAACAGCGACTCGATGATGCGCCGCGTTTGGAGTGATGCCTCGCTCGCCGCCCTCGCGCTGCGGACGGTCCTTCTCGTCTTCGAAGTGAAGGTAGGACGCGAAAAAACGAGGGGCGACGAGAGAAGCGACAGCAAGCAATCCGGAAAATCTCCGTCCGTGAAGCGCGTCCCTCTGCACCTCTGCTTGCGCGGCAGATCCGCGCATATTCTCTTTATATATCCGCCGAGAGGCGCCTGCGTTTAGATATATCTGTTCAAATGTACGTAAAGCATGCGTGCATTTATGTCTATCTGCACTAAGTTTGGTCAGTACTGTGGAGGTGGATAGCGCTCTTTGTGCATTTGCGCCTTGGGGTTTTTGCTTTCAGATCGCCAAAGATACCGTTCCGCAGCGATGGGTAGCGCTCACGCACACGCTGCTGAACTGCCGAGAGCGACTGCGGCGAAGCGGGGCAGCTTTCCAGAGAGACATCGTCCAGGTCAGGCTTTCTTGCATCCGGATTTCGTGTGTGTATCTTTCTTGCGTTTGTTTTCCTTGCCTCGTCCGATGTGACGGTGGTGTCGAGGGGCTTGCGTCTGTGTTACGCCTTCTCTCGTGGCGTTTTTGCGCCTCGTGGCTTCACCGATTCGCTTTTCTTTCCTTGTGCGCGTTTTGCTTCGAGTCACGAAGGCTGTCGCAGGCGGCTGCTGCGGTGCGCGGTGGCTCTCTGTGTGGAGTGCCTTTTCATCGACTGCGTCTTCAGCGTACTCGGCATCGGCTGCCGCGCCGCGCAGACCTCTGCTTTGTGTCGTTGGGCTTTTCGTGTCTGCTGTTGTCTGATCTCTCGGTTGGCGAGACGAGGTCTCCTTTGAGAGATCCCGCGCGAGAGCTGCGGCCTCTTTTTTCTCTTCTTCCTGCAGGGAGTTCTCCGTCCCCTCCTCGCGCGGCTTTTGCAGAAACCACCGGCCGCGGCGCGGCGGCAGAGCCTGGCGCCTCCGCCCCCTGCGCCCGCGGAGGGCGCGGCGGCGCTGGCTGAAATTCAATCGCCGTTTCACTGGAGGTTTTCGCTCGTCGCGACGTGCGTCGCCGTCTGCCTGAACGGGCCGCCGATTCTCGAAATTCTGCCTGAGTATGCGCAGTGGATTCTGTGCGCATGCGACTCTCGCCAGCACCCGCCGCTGCTCAACATGGTTGCGATGTTCGCCCTCATGCTTCTCCTAAAGTACTTCCTTAAACATCCCGAAGTGCCGATTCCGCCAAACTGTAAGCCTCCGGCTACGTTTATATATACATATGATTACGTGTATATATTGGTGCACTCGCGTGTGCATACGCTCATATATATATATATATATATATATGTTTTGTATGCAAATGAAGACGCGCCGGTGCTTCTTTGCTTACCCCGACGAGGAGGCGTGGTATAGATCTCCCTTTCTTCCTCCTGTATTCGACAGTAGAGCGAGTCAGCCAGGCAGTTTCAGGTTTTCGTCCCGATTTTTTCCTGCCTGGCGTCTATACGCAACGAGGCAGGCGCGTGGACGGCTCGCATGAACATATACACACAGCGACAAATATATATATATATATATGTATATGTATAAGCGTGTATCTCTGATTGTGTCTCGATTCGATGACTGTTTCATTCTGTTTTTGGTGTTCGGTGTTGCGCTTTTGCGTTTCTTGTGCAGTTTTGCGTGCGCTGCACTCGTCGTCGACGCTGAGGAAGTGGGTCGCCGCGCAGGCGATCATTCACCACGAGGGCGTGCGGTCACTCTCGGGGGGGACCGCCGGTCGTCGCGGCGGGCCTGCGCAGGACAGCAGCTTCCAGCTCGTGGTCGATGTGATCAAAATCGATCGGAGCTGGCCTTCCTCGCGCACCAGTCGTGTCTCCAAGGCCCTCTCCCTGCACAACGCCCTCTCCGCAAAGACGCTCTTCCAGTTCCTCTTCGCAACCAGCCACCTCGTCGCCCCCGCAGGGAAGGAGGCTCCCACAGAGGAGTCCGTTGCAGAGAAGGAGGCTGGCGGGGAGAAGGAGGCTGTGGGAAAGGAGGCGCGACGCGGCGAGAGTCTGTTTTCGCTCTTTGAGACGCTCAAGGAGGAGCTCGTGGCGCTTGCGCAGCACCCGAGCAGCGAACCGGACTGTCACATTTCCGTCGTGGAGATCGTCTGCGGCGCTGCGGCTGCCGCGAGAAAGTGCGCAGATGATGCCGTCCGCGAGGCCCTCTGGAAGGCGATGTGGCCTGCCATGGTGAGCGAAGAGTCGCTTTTTTTCGATCTGGGGGAGAGAGGTGTGAGGCTCTAGAACGCACTTTCTCGGCTTGCCCAGCGCCGCCACGTTGCACTGAGGGAAGAACTCACGCGAAATCACGAGAGAGAGGACGAGCGGCGGACGCGCGGGGATGCGGCAGGCGCAGGCGCCCAGATTCTTTACAGTCGCGCGACCCGCAGGACACGCAAGAAGAAGCAAGCAGGGAATCGAAGAAGGCGTCCGAGGAGTCTGTCGCAGAACGATGATTACCTGAAACGAGCTGGGTGGGAGTTAAAGTCATCCGGTTTCTTTGGCGCATGCGGCGGCCTCAAAGGACCAAGGGGTCTGCCAATGGAGCTGCCGCCGCGTGACAGGAAGACCTCGCTTTAAGCGTGTTGTGGACATCGCAACGCTTTTTTTTCGCCTTTTCGTCTCAGGTCGCCGAATATAAGCAGCTGGATGAACTTCGCCTGCTCGCGTGGCTCGATGGCATTCGCTTCGTGGTTCAGCGCCCCGAGAAGAACTTTCGTTTCCCCCGCGAGGACTGCGCAGAGGCGTTAGCGCCGCAGCCCGCCGCTTCTGCTCCAGGCGCCGAAGAGGCCCCGCGGGAGGGCACAGAGAGGCGAGCGAAGCGACGCGGTGTACCGGAAGAAGTACAGATGCGGCGGATTCTGCCGTTCATGAACTTCTGCATCAACGCGTCCACGGGCGCGCCGAAAAGCGACGACCTGGCGGTTAGTCTGCGAAGCAGAGCGGCGGAGACACACACGAAAGGGGGGCGAGTCGCGGAGATAGGAGGATAAGGGGCGAGAGGACGGTAGAGGCCTGCAGACTTTCACTGGGGACAGAGGAGAGCTGAGACCAGGCGCAGACGCAGAGGCCCGAGGCGTGTGTGGGCGGGCTGATAGGGAGACTCGAAAAGGCTTTGTTTTCTCTTTGTTGTGCCTCCAGGCCTTCCCGTCTGTCGACCAAAGAGAATTTGCGTCCTCGTCCTTCGAGCTGACCCGCCAACTCCGTCTCTTCGGCGGTCTACTCGTCGCGATCCTGACGGAGTCGCACCTTCTTGGCTGCTCCGCGTCTTCGCGCGTCGCGCCTTCGCCTCAGGCCGCCTCTTTGTCCAACGCACCGCGGTGCGATTGCCTGTGCGGCACGTGCGCGTCTGTGCGCGTCATCCAGACGGGGTTGCCCATCATCCACAAGGGATTTTCGCATCCGTACAAGCAGGTAAGAAGGAAATAAAGGAAGGCGCCTGTGTCTGATTATATCTGCCGCTTTCGGGTCAGGCGTCGACCTCCGGGCGGGGCTCCCAGCGCGCGCGTGCGTGTGGCGTCGAGTTCTCAAGTTCTGAGAAACTAAAAGGTTGTTGAAAATCCGCTGTCGTCTGGGTGAAAGGGCGTCTGTCTGTGTATCTTTCTGCGTATACCTGTCCTAAGCAGCGAGTGGGCGCGAGGCAGAAGCTCGTGCTTTATATGCGTGGGCGAAAAGAGTTTCATTCTTCGTGGCTCTCCGCTGTAGAGCCGACCTGGTTTTCTTAGTTTTCTGTTCATCAGGACTTCCGCCTCCTCCGCAGCGCGGCGTCTGTGTGTTCACTTCATCCGAGCCGTGCTGGCGCGCTCTTGAAATTGGAGTCCTTTCCGTTCTTTTTCCTCTCTTAGGTTCGCGAGGAGGTCGCGCGCCTCATCAGCGTGGTGATTTGTCTGGGCGACGAGGACGAGCTGCAGCAAGTCGAGCGAGAGCGAGCGCTGCTGGTGGCGCGATACTGCAGCGCAGCCCCCGGGCGCAGGCGAGCTCTCGCGGTCGCCGACGCGCGGCAGGGCCAAGATGGCGCGCAGGGCGACGCACGACGCGCAGACGAGACGCCTTGCGGATGCTGCATCTCGGTGTATCAAAGGCAACTCCAAGATCTTCTGCTGGGAAGCGCTGCGGCTCTCGCGCCTGCGATCGACGCCGACACGGGTCCTGAAGCGGGTGAGGAGAGGTGGTGAGTTGGTGAGGAGAGAGAAATGCGGAAACGGTGAGGAGAGCAGAGGTTTCTTCTGCTCGCGTCTCGACCTCACCAGCTTAGTCTCTCTTATTTCGGGAGTCGGTTGCCTCACTCGCGCTCGATCCTGTTCGCTTTCTGTTCAGGTCGTCAACCCGGCTCGAGCAAGTCGCCCTTCCTCTGCGGCAGCGCGACGATTCTCACGAGTATGTTTTACTCGCTTCTTCAACACGACGCCTTCGTACTGGCGGCCTGCGCCGCGGGCGGACCCCGCGCGCTCGACTGGTGCCTCTCTGCGTCCGCGGCGTTTCTCGCGAAAATGAAAGGCGCCCAAGAGCCGCAGACCGCCGGCTCTGAGGAAGACGCGGGCGACGACGAGCCCCTGGGCGTCGCCGGAGGCCCGCTGATGTTCCTTCTCGCCGCCAGCAAGCACCCCGATCGCGACATCCAGGGCCTCGCCGCGAACGTGGGCAAAATCGTCTGCCTCCAGCCGATGCAGCCGCAGCTCCTGCGAGACTTTTCTGCGCTGCAGGCCGCGGCGCAGGCCGCAGCGGGAGCCGGGGCGCGGGGGGCGGAGGACGCCGAAGGGGGAGTCGCGGAACCGCGGGAGGAGACGCAGGCTGGCGGCGGCGGCGCGAGCCCAGAGACGCTGTTGGCGCAGCGGGAGGAGGGAGGGCAGCGGCCCCCGCCTATGAGTCGCATCCTGCGAGAAGTGGCGAGGGCGCCCGTGGTAAAGCAGCTGCACATGCTGGTGGAAGCGTTCGCCTCCTACATGCGCCATCCGTCCTGGAAAGTCCGCTGCGCTGCGGTCCGGCTGTCGGAGGTGCGTTGGACCGAAAAAACGAGCCGAGTCCTTTCTGCACCATCTTGGGCGGGGAGCTGCATCTTGTGAGGCGTCTTGCCGCTTGTCTGAAGAGGTCGCGCGGCATCTTTCGTAGGCGTGCGAGCAGTCCCGCAGATCAATAGGTTCATGCTAAGACTACGCACGTGCAAGTGGACTGCCACCTATACACATATACATGTGTATACATGTCAATGTATGTGGATGTTTGGACGTTCTGTTGCGCTAGTCTATGACTTTTGCCCCGTGTTACCCTGAGGTAGACGCTCGCGGTTTCCATGTTTCTGGATTGTGCTGTGTGGTGCAGCTGCTGGGATGTCAATATCGCATGCTTCTGTTTGGAAGCGAGACCTACCGGAGGCTGGTTGAGGTGGGGATCGTGGGCTTGCAGGACCCGCAGCCGGAGGTCCAGCAGGCGGCGAAAGTCGCGCTGTCCTTTCTCCTCCTCTCGTGCACAGATCAGGAATGCCGGTGAGTGTGAAGAAAAGAAAAAGGAAACACTCAAGCAGTGCGGCTCACGGCCTCCTTCGCGGACGCGCGGGGGGCGGCGCCTGGCGCAGGGTTCGCGTGGTTTGCTCTCCGGACGGCGTCATTGGTGCGGATCTTCTGGCCTTCGTTGCGCGTTCGCCGCCGGGACACGAGGCGTGACTTTTGCGAGGTGAATGCGCGTTGGCTGGCTGCTGGTGAAGTGTCGACTTTGGCGTTCCTTCTGCGTTTCCAGGTACTACACACAGGTCTTTCTGCAGATCGCGGGCCCCTCGACGGCGCCGGCTGCGGGCGGCAGACCCGACGAGGCTGCGCGTTCCTCTCTCGCGCAGCAGCGCAGCCCGCTCGCCGGCGTCCTCGGCCTTGCGGCCTTGGTGCATGCAGCCCCTTTCCACGTCCCTGGTTGGCTGCCGGAGACCATCACGTGCCTGGCGAAATACGCCAACGCGAAGATGAGCGACACCATCCGCGTGAGGCATCCCTGCAGCAGCAGCAGCAGCAGAGCCCACAGAGCCAGTCCACTCTCTAGGATGCATATATATACATATGTGTACGTGCGCGTGCATATGCATATACATCAACGTACATACATATGCATATGTATATGTGTATGCATAGAGATGTATATATACTTGTACGCAGTTCTGTATCTGTAGGGTCCGTCGACTCTCCGTAGAAAGAGGTGTGCGCACGTGTCCTGCCTGCATAGGTAAACGGCGATCTACCGCGGCCGTGTTCCTCTGTGCGCTGCTCAAGCGATAGTGAGGCAGAATGCGACTCTCGCAGTGGTTCCTTCGGGCGTCAGCTCTTCTTGGTGGACACCGGCGCGGAATCCTGCGGACTTCGTTTGCTTCTTTCATGCAGCGACACGTGGAGAAGACTTTGCAGGAGTTCTACCGCACGCATCAGGACGCGTGGCGCCAGCTGCATGTGCGGAAGTTCTCGCCTGAGCAGCTCGACGTGCTCGAGACCTACAAGGGACGCCCGACTTACTTTGCGTAGCGCCGCCGCGAGCGCGAGACCCCCCGCGGCTTCTGCAGCCTTTGAGGCGCAGAGGAGCCAAGGCGAAAAGCGGCGACGATGGAGGAAGAGGGAATTGATCGTTAAAGAAGCGCGCAGCCACGCGGTAGACAGAGGTCTGCCCGCGAGACTGCAGCGCCGCCGCATGCAGAGAATCGCCCAGACAAGAGGACGGCCGCACCCAGGATCGCAGATCGTTGCAAGCGCGAGGATCTCGGGGGGAGGAGAGGGGGGGGAGCACGGCCCAACAACGAGCGGATGGAGGTGGAGGAATCGCCGAAGAGAAGGGTTTGAAAAGAAGGAGACTGTGAATCAGAGCGGAGGTAAGAAAAGAGAAAAGGATGCAGGAAGGCCTTCGAGGCTTCTACCCTAAATGCGGTATGCCGATTTCTTGCGTCGTCGAGCCGAGAACGCAAACTGGTTTGTCGAGTTTTCTGACTCCCGCTGCATGTGCCTTCCCAGGGGCAACGCAGCGAGCGCCTGCGCCATGATGTCTGTCTTCTTTTCGAGTCTTTTCTTGCCAAATGGGCGCAAGCGCAGACCTACACGCGTTTTGTTTTTTAGTTGTCTCTGTCCGTTGTAGAAGCATAGGCCATAGGCATGTTGAACCCGCCGATAAATCGTTGCCGCCCTCACGCCCTGCAAGCGGCCCCGCATTTGTTCCCCCCCCCCCCCCCTCCCCCCCCCCGCATCTGTTCGAGCGTCCTCGATTTCGGGGCCTCGAAGCGCCACAGTGGCTCTCATGCCTTTCACATCGAAGCGCCCGCACGCCAACAGCTTGAGTCTCGGCGGTCACACGCCCGGTATTCGAGTCTGCCGCATGCGGAATTCCCGTCATCGGCGTGTCTAAGCGCGCACTGAGGTAGCTCCTCGCAGCGCCTGCGCAAGCACGCGATAAGTGTAGGACTTACTGCGCGACGGCAGCACTGCGTTGTCAAAAACGCAGATTCCAAGCTTGCCACGAAATACAGAAGACGGCGCGAAAGTGCTCTCCCGCTTCCGCATCACGCAGGTCTCACAGTTGCGGTAGAGCGAGGGAAGACTTCAGAACGTGACAACGCTACTCTTATACAGCCTGGTACCAGAAACAGATACGATCCGCGAGCAGGGGTCCGCCGCCCATCAAGGCCGTCCACATGTCTTTCAGGTGCACACATAAAAAAAGACTCGGTTCTGCTGCCAGGCTCCGGGAATCAGGACTGGCACGATACCAGCACCTTCGCGAACAGCTATACGTATATATATGTATTTGCAGCTACTTTGACACTGGTAGATGCCGGTCGGCTGCGCTGCGTTTTAGCGTACCCTCTGTTCTTCGCCAAAGAGAGTATATTTAGATATCTATCAAATGTGTGCGTCTTTGGGGGCCTCCGTATGAATGTGCATACTTGCAAATTCGACTACCCAAGTAGCGCGGGGTGACAGCGACGGAAGCCTGTCCCCGTATGGTCGCTAGGTCTGCCGGGATGACTCATCTCTCGATCGGGGGGGGGGGGGGGGGGGGGGGCGGCGCCGATTCGGCAAGGTAGTTTCAAACACCAGGGCGGCATTTAGCAGATGTGTAGGCAAATGGTGACGGAGGGCTAATCGGTGACTGTGGTGACTGAGCCATGGCTTGGCATTAACGGTTTTTGAGGCCAGAGCGCAACCGCTTTGGCTGTCAGGTCACTCTGGGGTACGCGGGGTGGGGCGGCATTTCCGGTGTGTGGAACGTGCGCCGGTTCCGGTGCGTTTCAAGAATGTCGCGCCGAAATGCATAAAAAAAACTCATAAGGGCAAGCGATCTGGTTCGCGCCCAAGAACACAAAACGGGTATAGCGAATGCTCAAAACGAATACACCGGGCATGACCGTGTTGTCTATCGCCTCCTGCCCAGACACATCTATCGTTATCGCACATAGCACAAAAATCCTGTCCCAGCCTCCCATCTTCCCCGCTCCGGGATGCATCCAAAGACAGCAGTCTAGCTTGCATCCGTGTATGTGTGCGGGAATTGCACATGCTTATCCGTACTCATGGGCGCTGCAATCTATGATGCTTTACATGCTGCGAAATCCATAGACACCTATACCGACATCGTGGCAGAGTCACGCGAAGCACACGCTCGCGCAATACAGGTTCAAGGATGAATTAGAGATCAGGGTCAGTTGTGGCTGTACTGCTGGCGGACCGTGACCATGCTGTGGTTCTCTGCGCCAGCCAAGGCACCGACGCCTTGCAGCGGCACCCCGCCGACGGCGGCGGCTGCAGCCTCGGGCGTCGAGTAGAAACCGAACTGCTTGGCGTAGGCCTCGAGATGGGCGACCGAGAGCTGATTAAGTTGCGCCTGAACCTGCTCCAGGTTTCCCACTTCCTGCTTGCCGAGCTGGGGCTTCGGGACCTCCTGGAAGGACGAGACGCGGATGCGGCGCTCCTTGGCATCCTCAGGAGCCAGCAGGGCGGACGACACGCGGCTGTTTGACGCAGCCGCGCGCGCCTGACCGAAAAACGGGGAAGCTCCGGGAGCAGCAAGGCCTGGAGAGGAACCACAGAGGCAGCAGAGAAGCTGCAAGAAACTCAGGCGCAAAAGCAGCTAATGGCGGATGCATGCCATTCGCGGTGCGGTGACTCGCTGACTGGTGTAGTTGGGATGAGTCTCCCGTACGCATGTGCTTCGTGGAGGTTCGCGAGGGAGGGCGCCCCCGCAGACACACTCGTCGACCGTGGAATTACCTGGCTGGGCATCAGCTCCCCTTTGGGAGACCATTCGCTGCTCCTGAGCCATGTACAGCTGCGGCATGTTTGCGGACACCATCCTGGAGGCGGACATCGCTTGCTGCGCTTGCGCAAGCTCTTTCCCACGGAGCATGGCTGCTACGGCGCTCGCCGCAGGTTTTTGAGAGATGTTGGCAGTGGCGTTGGCAGCCTGGGCCTGGGCGCTCTCCATGTACCGCGCCTGCTCCGCGAGCTCAGCCGCGTTGAATGCAGAGGGGGGGTAGGCCCCGGAGGGACAGACCCCCGGGAGGGCCGTTGACGGCAGCGTGCCCTGGTAGTGGGGGGCGGCCATCGCCGCGGCGGCGAGGCCAGCGGCGCCTTGGGCACCGGGGCCAGTCATTTGATCTGGCGTGGCGGCCTCTCTCTGAGCCAGGCGCTGCTGGGCCGGCTGCACTTGGCTGGATTCGCGAGTCTCGTCTTCAGCCGCGTCCTTCCACAAACGGAGAGCGCCGGCGAGGAGCTTGCCAGCCTGTCGGAGTGGATCGACGAGCGACTTGCTGCGCGTGTTGGCTGGCGAGGGCAACGCGGTGGACTTTGGCGACGCGCCGGGCGCCTTCGTGCGACGGAACATGTCGCGGTTCTCGACCATGCTCATCGTCTGGAGGCTGGGGCGGAGCGGCGCCGGACCCGCCGACAAGGACATGCCACTGGCAGAAAACTCGGAGGGGACCTGCAAGCCGCTCGTCGCAGCCGGCTGCGCGCCCTGAGCCATCATCATCTTCACGGCTTCCTCTGGGGGGAGCATTGCGTAAGGCGACCCGCCAGCTGCCGTCATCACACCCGAGGTCGTCCCCATCTGGTGCTGAGGCAGCGACACGGTGCGCCACACAGGTGCGTTATCCGCGGCAGACACCATGCGGCTCTGCTGCTGCGACGCCAGATCGGCGCCTGGCTGCGGAGCCGCAAGCAGCATTCCGCCGGCCGAAGCTGCGCCAACGGTGATGGCACGCGACACCTGGCGAACCGCGGTGGAGTCGGCAGTGCGCGCCGCAGCATACGCCTGCAAAGTGGCTGCAGCCGATGGCCCTCCACCCTGACCCTGCTCTCCCTCCTTCAGGGTCTCAGCAGCTGCAGTCGGCATGAGGCTGGCGAGCGGCGGAGCCGAAAGCGCGCCTCCGAGCGTAGCAGCGGACACCGCGACCTGGGCTGCCTGCGCCGCCTGCGCCAAAGCGGCCTCTTCCGCTCTCATGGCGGCCTGGGCAGCAAGCGCCGCGGTCTTCTCGATCTGCGCTTGAGCCGCCAGTTCTGCAGCTCTCGCGCCCTCAGGGAGGTGAGCAGGGTTGGTCACCAAAGTGCCGTCGGGATAGCGGTAGGTCACCGCAACCTGACCGGAGGCGCTGATGTTCTTCGGCGCAGAAACGCCGTGGGAGGAGCTGCCGGCAACGGGCACCTTGTCTGGAGACTGCGCCAGGTGGAGAATCGTCGAGTAGGGAATGCCAAGGGCCTCAGCCTCTTCAGGAGCCATCTTCTGGATTCGGGCACGCGCCGCAGCGGCCGCCTTCGCCTCTTCGGCGTCAGCCTGGGCCTGGATCTCCATGCGGCGCAGATGAATGAGATCGGTCTCCAGCTCGTTGCGCATGTTGTGCATGCACTTCGAAATCACCTGTGAGACAGGAAACAAACAGAGGAGGTGAGGTCGAGTCTTGTTCCCGAGGATTCGGCACCTACAACTGACCCGCACCTATGAAACTCACGTAAGACCGGAAATTATGTCAACCAGCAGGATCAAATCCGGCATCGATTACACGAAGCGCAAACCGTGCCGCGCAAGGGATCGCGAAAGAAGGCATCCCCCGTTTGGCTTTCTCCACTCACCACGGTGGCCTGCTCGAGGCTCAGGTTCTTCTCGGTGGCAAGGCTCTTGATGAGCATATGTTGATAAGCTTCGAGGGCCTGGGAGTATCCAGCAACCGCGACGGCTGGCGCAAATCTTTGGCTCGTTGTCTCCAGTTCCGCATAGGCCTTCTTGACGAGGTTCAGAAGGAACCGGCATGTGCAGCGGCGAGTAAAGTCGTGAAGCGAGCTCTTGGGAGCGGTCTTGCACTTGCGATCCACGTCTGGAGGCAAAAGTGGGAAACAATGAACTGTATGCACCTGGAGAACAGATCGCCCAGTAGATCATCACAGTTTCAATTGCAAGGACGCGGAGAACTGGCTGAGAATGGAGAAGACCCTAGAGCCACGCTACTGCACATGAGAGTGGTGCATGACATCCGGAGGTCGCCCTCCTCTGGTCTGCGTACTTCGAACGTTAGCCTCAAGGAGCTCAGCGGCATCGATCAAGCGGCAGATGTCTTCTCCGTTGTGCTTCTCCAAGATGTCCAGGAGGACAGGAATTGAAACGTGCTCCGTCACGTTGCCTGAGGCATCCCGGGCCTGCACTTTGATCTGTTCAAAGACTCTGTTGAGCAGAGCCTCGCTCATTTCGGTGGCTGCGAAAACAGAGAACACAATGGCAAGCCGCGTTTCCCATATCTAAGGAGGACGATTGCCACAGCAAGCACACGCTCCACCTAAGGCCGTGGACTGCGCGACTGGTGCAAATGGCTCGCTGCAGAAATGAAGCTACGCGAGTTTACATGTAGCGTTTGTCGGAGTGTACCTGGGTGGAAGAAGGACATGATAAATTGGCGTCGAGACAGATTCGGTCCCGGAAGCCTGAGGAGGTTGACAACCTGCTGCTTCCATCTCCCGGCGGAGCGTGGCGGGGGTACCGACACTCCCTGGGCGAGGAGCTTTCCGGCTTCAGCGCGGCCCTCGGGGCTCGAGAGCGGCGAAGTCAAGCTGTGGGGGACGACGCGCATTCTGTCCAAATCGTAGCGCGGTTCCTCCAACACAACTCTGGGTCTGGCGGCCTGGTCGTGGCTGTGGGAGGCCTCCCTCGAGTTGGCAGGCACTGAAAGGGTGACAACGGGTTTCTTCTGAAGCGACGTTTGCCGCGATTCGGCGGCGCGCGACTTCTCGGAGACCGCGTCAGACAGTTGGCGTTGCGCGAGCGCGGCTCTCCGCTGGGCAGCAATTTGTTCTTGTTGCTGCTGCTCCACCGCTTCGTTTTCTTGTTGTTTCTGGTGCATGGCCTGCAGTTGATACTCCGCCGCGCGCACAACATCAGTTTTGCCGCTCTCGCGCGCTTGCTCGACGACGCGTTGCAGGCGCTCAGCCTCCTTTGCCAGGATGCTCCGGCGCTCACCCAGAGCGGCGATTGTCGCAAGGCTTTCACGTTCCTCCTCATACAGAGCGTGCAGGGACTGCTCGAGTTCGTGGCGCGAAGAGGAGCGGATGCTGACGGGAGACGAAGCTCCGGAGGCTCCACCAGAGCGGTGCCCAGAAAGCGCCGAATGCCGGCTGGCGTCGCTCCGCGCGCGCGAGGCGGATTCCTCATCCGAAGGGCCCCGCTGCGTGTGAACAACTGGAATGGAGGAAGTCGACGCGGTCATTTCCTTGCTGTTCTGACGAGGAGAAGCGGCTCCATCGATGTTCGACTGCACGGCGGTCGCCGCAGCGTAGACCGTCTGAACAGGCTCGCTGTCCAAGACGGGGGTGTTCGCCGACGTGGATTCCATTGCGGAAACTAGCGGATTTTCCTGGTTGCCGCAGATACCGAAGCCGTCTCTTGGAGCGCCGTAAATCTGAGGAGAAACGCCCAAGTTTGGTGTTGCGAAGAAATCAGGGGTCTCAAAACGGGTGCTTGCCGCAGGACGTGCGCGGTATGTGGCCCTCAGCAACTGCGGGTCGTTGCTGCCGACGCTGGTTGAGCTAGCGCAGTCGTAAGACAGCGTAAAACTATTGCTCGAAAAGGATTTCGGAAGAAAGACAAACGAGGAGAAACGCACGTAGGGTTGGGCTACAACATATAAACACGATTGGAGGGTTTCAACAAGCAAGACAACAGCACGGATAACAAGAGTATGACACGCAGTTGCGCGCTGCCTTTGTCTTGAGGTTGAGGCAGCTGGCGGTCCGTTGCGGTGTGAGACTGAGCGGACGGTCAGGACCCTGTATCGAACAGTCTTGTTCCTCTCGAAAGCAGAAATCCGTAAGGTCGGGCTCGCCCTTACCGAGAGGCAAAGCTATCCCTGGACAAAAAGGGTTCAAAATTGGAATGTGGCAGCCAAGCGATTGCTAACAAACGCGAGACTCAACAAACGCTGGTCGTCCGGCGCATGGCAGCTCGCGCCGCCACGCCATCCTCGCAGCGCAGAATCTCGCAGCCTCGTCCGCGACACCCCCAAGTCTGAAGCGTCTCGGGGGCTGCGGACAGGTCCCCGCTAGCCTGCGCCACGCGCGAAAGTGCCTGAAGGTCTCGATCGAGTACCCTGTCCGCACGGGGGACCTGAGGAAAACCGGAAGTTTGCGCAGGTATCAGTGGAGCGGGCGGCACTTCTTTGCAGTTTCTACTTCGTTACGACAGCACCGTTCAGGTCCTGGCGCGTGCAAAGACGCGACAGGAGGGGACATGGTACTGGCCTCAGAAGACAACGTCGTGTCTTGGGGACGTTGGTCGCTGAGCGGCTCTAGATGGCATTGTCTCGTGACGCGACGCGGCGACCCTCACGCTTGCCGCGGCGCCTCACAGCAAAAGTCGGACGGAAGTGACGCTCTCTAGTAGTTTCCGAGGGAGTTCCCGGTCGCGGCTGCCATAAAGGCCATGCCTCACGCCGGAGTGTCCAGCAGGTGCAGCGAAGAGGGGGCACTCCGCGTGTCTGCAGCTCAGGTGTGGAGAGTTCAGCCAGTAAGTTGACAGCTTCAGTCTCTTTTCAAAACGTCAAGCAGTCATATCATAAGCCTCATCCAGTGTGCCAGAGCAGAAACAAAACCGTGAGACATCCCCTAGAAGATACGCAAGAAGGTATCGCGCGATGCGCCTGTTCAGCTCTGAGGGAAGGCCTGCCGCTCGCTCCCATCAGGCACTGTAAAAACTGCACCGGTTGCCGGTCTTAAGCGCGCAGCTCACATGGGAGTTGTATGTCACGCTGAGGATTGCCTCTTCGCTCAAAATACAATCGTTCCTGGAGATGCCTGCATGGCCGGAGTGCGTTCCGGTGATGCAAGACGTACACTGCAGGCGAAGGATCACGAACCGGTATTCTGCCAAGAATAACACACATGCCCGCCCTCTGAGACGAGTGACGCAACAACAAATGGCAAGGAGTTCTTTGTTTTCTACAGAGCGCACCGTAAATCGTCTGAAGGGATATTTGCACTTCCCCTTTGTTTACGGGCATCATGGCAGACCGACGGCGGTTGGCGGGAGCAGTTCTGTCTAGCTTTGCGGCTTTACGACCTGAGCACATACAGTACGCTCCATGGAACGGATCGCCCATGCTCGCTCCTTTGTTCACTGTAGCTTAACAAGAAGCTGGCTTGCTTTCACTGCACAACGTGCCAGGTCACCTGCCGATCATTATGCGTAAGCAGCACTTGGGATGCAAGGAGGTCGACCGTCGCTTGAGGATGTGGATAAACTGCTTGCCATGCCTTACGTATAGTGTCTCTTTGTGCCACGCATTGCTGAGCGAGATGCCGGCTTATTGAACGCTGGATTGAAGTGTCGGCAGCATGGGCAAAGAACTTTTTTTGAAGATCGTCCTACTATCCCTCGATGGAACCCCCCTGGTAGTGCAGCAAGACGAGGTACTCGCAGTATTCCCAGAGCTCACGTCCGCAGAATAGGGAAACGCGATATTTCCACCACCACATTTTCGCTAGCATAGGCATGTATGTTTCACATAACTCTAAGCCACTGGCGGAGCTCCCTAGCAATCCGACACGGAAAAATCCACCTCGTAGCTAGGCTTCCCTTGCCCGGAAGACGCGCCTTCAGCAGACTGAGGCGCCCCGTACAAGGACAGTCCTCCGCTGTATCCTCTTCTTATCGTCGGCAGTTCGCTAACTACCTCCTGGCGTAGACAGCAGTGTCAGAGACGGTTTGTCGTATGCATCTTCGCGCGGATATATGCACATATATACATGTGCGGGTGTATGGCTACGCCTGACGCAAATGTGAATCATCACCACGCGTGTACGGCACGGAGCATATCTTTATCCGCAATCGAAAATAATACTGAGGACAAAGCGCAACTCGCGACAGGGAACCCCTGACTCTGTATTGTACTTCGTACCTAGATCCGGCCCGTTTTCGAAAGCTCAGACGAGCGCAGATGTGAAGCACAAGCTCGTAGCTGTTGCTGCGAAGGCCTGTCGCAGTCCTCTGTATGCGACATCTCTGCTTTAGCGAGGTGAACGGATAAAGCACGTGAGCGGTGTTGGCAGGCAGAGGTATCGGACAGGACAAGAGCGTCAACACTGTATAGCACAGCCGCTGACGAACACCGGACTCTCCCATCTTTGCCTGTGCTGTTTACTCTCGTTTGGCAGCGACATGACGGGCCGCACAACGATTTGCACTTCCGCGTTGACAGCGAGACTGACAACCGCAAGGCGCGTTTGTTGCTGTGTGTCGTACGCGAGAAAATCTTTCCCGTTATTGACAGTTTCGCTGACGAGTTGCACCTTGCGAGAGCGGTGCCAGTTCATGGGTTTACGTTGTCTGCAACAATTAAACGCGCCGAAACAGCGACTAAGTACAGAATACAAATATACTCGTATATCTGTTGATAAAACGTCGGACAGCGCACCATGCAGAAATACACTCTGCGTGCATCACAGAACAATGTACCTGTCGAACACCAAGATATAGCGCCGCTGTTCGAAGCCGAGTCCGTTCGCTAGACTGGAGCCGCATCGGCGTCACAGTCATTGCTGTAAGATCCCCACAGGAAAGCTCGCTTTCTCTCCCCGCCAAAACTGAATCAGTGTATGGCGCCAAGCCATACGTGTGCGGACAAACTGTGCCCCCCTCCGCACCCAATATCGCTCGCGTGCCTGAGTCATCGCCTCGCTTGTATCCTTCTAAACAGCCGGCAGCGACTCAGTGCCCTCATATCGCGACCCGCCACACGAGCTGTGTTCCGCTTCGGTAGGGTACGCTAGGGCACTCCTCTACGCGTCGCCATCCACAGCATTGACTCTATCCCGGCACGCGCCGCAATCGCATAAAAACGAGCGCACCTGCTAGTTACCGCATGTCTGTCTGTCTGCCGCCAACCCAGGCGTCTCTGTGTCGCTCTGCCGATGCAGCCGGATATGACGGGCGCCCACTGCTTTGCGGGGTGAGGCCGTTTTTGCGCTTCGGTGTCTCTCCTGTCCTCGCTCCATTTTCCACTGGCGTGCCGCGCTTGTATTCAAAGGCTAAAGAAGGCGACGATGTAGCGGCAGTCGAGGATCTAGAAGGCAGCCGTTCAACTCCGTGCCTCGTACGAAATGGGGAGACCTGCTTTCGGCTATTTTGAGGGGGGGCGGTTCTATTACCGCTGTACCAAGACTCCGATCTAGACGAGGACTGACGTAGTGCCTTCCTACGAGAAAAACTGAAGCTTCGCGTGGGAGACGAGAGAGCCGTCCCGTAATGATCAGACGGCGGGCTGTGAAACCCGGAAGGGCGTTGTGGTGAAGGAGAGCAGAAGGCGTCCGAATGGGAAGGCCCGCCAGCGAACACATCCTCAGCCGCTGACTCGCTACGCGACGACTCCGGACCCGACGGAAGGGTGAAAAAAGACGAGTGAAGACGCTGAAAACCAAAACATGGAAGACAACACAAATTCCATGCAGACGTGTAGATGCAACCGAACCTCCTGACCTTTGCGCTTCGCATACATATAGCCACATGTGAGGAATTCCGTGGAGGGAGATCTGCTGACGACACGATTGGGAGCGAACAGGAGGGAGAATTCGCAGAGAAGAATGTTCACCACTCCATCGCACAGTTCAGGAGCTTATGTCCACACTGTGCCCGTGATTCTTCCTGGCCGTGGCGGCAAGCATCAACGAACCTACTTCCGCGCTATCTAGCTGGTCACTCTGCATAAGGAAAGCCGCTTCACTTCCCGCGAAGTCTACTTTTCTGAGCGCCTTACCTCGAACTCCGCTTCAAGATTCTGCTCTTCTTTCCGCCGATCAAGGACATCTCGCCGTGCCTGATCCGCTATGCGTGCTGCGCTCGCCTGCGCCCCACCAGAGCGTCTCCACGCCAGCCTCGCTCTCGCCTCCGAACTACCCCGGTCATTCCGCGGCGCTTCATCCTCGTGAAACGCGAAAACATCGACCGGCTCCTCCCTCTTGCTCTCAGGTGGCCCCGTCTCTCCCTCACCGCCTGCGTCTCCTAACGGACATGACAGCTGTTTGTTGCGGCTCGCCCAAGAGCTCATGCTGCGAGATCCTCCGCGGCTGCCGCGGCGGAAACTTTGACCCCGTTCCCGCTCGCCGTCAACAGTCTCAGCGTAGAACCTACTCCCAGCGCGCTCCCTCAGAGACTGCAAACACTCGTCTTGCTCCTCGTTCTCCTCTTCGTCTTCTCTATCGGACGCCGACGACGTGAGAAGCAGAGACGCAGATTCAGCCTCGTCAAGGGGTGCGCCCCCGGCGAACCCACTCCCGCCGCCGCATGCATCGAAGTAAAACCTGTTACTTGGATCTGCCGCCTGTGGAGCGAGCCCCCAGCCCTCGTCTTCCTCGGCAACTGCGGGTCGCTCTTCCGCCTCTGCAACGTCCCGCGCGTCCTCAGGGCCCCACGCGTCTCTCTGCGCCGCCGCTTCAGGGGAGGTAACCACCAAAATCTCTCCCGACTGCGCTCGCGCGTGGAGCCTCCACGGACCAGGCGCAGATGTGCCTGAATACGGGACAACGGAGGAGGAAGATGACGAAGACGAGACAAACGGAGAGGGCGCGTGAGTTGACCGCGACGACGGCGGAGGGCTCAGCCTCCAGCCAAGAGTATCCGCACCTTGGTTGGAGGCATTCCGACTGCTGCGGGAACCAGCGCCCTTGTGGGCGAGGTATTTCGTCGGTTGCTGGTCTCGCGAGCTACCTGTCAGCGCCCGTTCACTCTCCACGTCGGACCCCGCGCCGAGGAAACGCCTGTCCCCTTCGCTGCCTGAGGCAAGGTGGGAGACATCTTCGTCAACGTCCTCTGACCACCTTCTGAGGGACTCTTCTCGCCCTTCTCGCCAGTCCTCTGCTCGGCCCCAGCGCGGTCGGCCCTCCTCGGTGACGATGAGACAGTCGTCTGCGAGACTGCGACTTCGCGGAGGACGGTGGATCTCACTCTGGGCGTCGCTGTCCGCCTCTGCGCCTCTTTGTCTCTCCGCAGCTTCTCCTGCGGAGAGGACTTGCCTGCCAGTTGAGCGCGCACCTCCCTCCCTTTCTTCTTCGCAGCCCCACCACATCTCAGATGTCTCCTCGCTGGCCGCGTCCGGCGGGCTGTCTCCCTCCGGCGCCGGGGCGAAGGCGGACACCGGGTCGTGGGCGCGAGGAAGTCGAACCGGCGGGGCGTTCACGGGGGAAGGAGGTGCTTGCCTCATGTGCGCAGTTGCTCTTCCCGCCTGCGCCACAGAATCTGCACACCTTGAGGGTGAAAGACCGGAAAGGGCTCCGTGGCTACCCCTGCCTACCTCCTCTTCGTCTGCAACGTCTCTAAAGAGATCTAGGTCTTCTCGCTGCCCTTCCGCAGCCGCGGTGACGACGCCTCCACACCGCCCGGCACGAGAACTGAAGTGCTGGGCGCTGACCGGCCCTCTCGCGAAGCCCGCCGGGGCACCGTCCTGGGCGACCGCAGCAAACGCGTCTGCCTTACGGGCCCAAGTGACTCTCTCCCCGCTCTCTTCGGACTGCGATGGCCTCTCCGGCAACGGAAGAAACGCTGCGAGACCGCTCGCTGCACAAAGCTCGTCAGTCCCATCGTGCCACCGATACGCACTCGAAGACTGCCGTCCCTCGCGCTGCAAGACGCTCTCATCCGCCGACCTCGCTTCGCGCTCTCTTCTCGTCTGCGCAAACGAAGTGGCGAAGGACCTCTCTCCGCCGCTCGGACGCCGGTCTTCGCTGTGGAACAGGCTCGCTTCGGAGACAGCCGCGACGAGCCCCGGGGCGCGCTGGAGGGTCCTGACTAGGCCCGCAAAATCCGCGCCGTGAGGCCACTCCGAGTGCGTTCGCGACGAAGATGAACGCGAGGAAAAACAACGAAGGGGCGACGACGGCGAGAGAAGCGACGATGAAGACTCGCTCACCACCGCCGCAGGTCGCCCCTTGACCGCGCCCTCCAGGAGACGCGGCGGAGGCGAACTCGCCTTCTTTTCACGGGTCGTTCTGCGCTCGCGCTGAACTTCGCGCGCAACTTGCTTCAGAAAACGACGCGTCGGGCCGTCGTTTGGGTCAAGCAGAGGCTCCACGCCTCCGTAGAAAAAAATCTCTCCCGACAGCTCCGCTTTGTCGGCATTCCGCCCTGCAGGATACACACAAACGAAGGCGAAACCAATCTGCAGCGAGGTCACAGCAAGGCAGACCGTCCACTTCCCAAAGGTCTTTTTACGAAATAAAGACATATCTGTACGAACACACAGGCACGAATCTATGCATCAATAAAGAAAAGTGAATCTGCGTAGTACGTGTGAAGCCCCGCGTGGCGCACGCAGCAAAGTGGCTGTGAGTGCATGCCTGCATCTCTGCATCCGCGCGCGTGAGAGCATAGAAACTCATACACGTACTCACATACACAGAACCAGGAATTAACACGTAGGCGACGCATCCGCACACGCGCCCACATGTGCCGGCCCCCGCCGGCCGCAAGGGCTCTAGGGACGCCGTCGCTAAAACGTCTAGAGACACCGGGGGGGGCAGTTGCTTCCACGCAGTGCTGTCCAGTTGCCGACACCAATTGCCGCATCCTTCGTACAAGCAGGCATTACGAACGTAGAGATCTTAGCTAGACCAGGTTTCGTGATATCACATTATAAGCAGCTGGCTTCAGTTGTTTTCTGATTGGTCTTCCATGCCCTGAGGACGTAAGGAGAAGGGAACGATAAATGGTATTTAAGCGTCTCATCTTAGATGCACAGACGAAGATAGGTCGCTCGACGTACGGAGGTCTGCCTTCATGCAGTCCATGGCCGCCATGAGGAAAGGATGCAGAAGCTTCCCGAGTGTCGTTTGCAGCACTCTGTCGGGAAGTGAGAGAATGTCTGCAAACCAAGAAAGCAAAACGCGCGAGGCCGTCGAGTCCGAGAAAGATGCACGGCCGCGGAGCCCGAAGCGCCTCAGAGAAGGAAGGCAAAGGGCACCCAGACCCGAGGAGCTCCGAAGTTGGACTCGCAAGGCGGAGGACTGGGAAAATGACAGAACCCGACAGAGGAGAAGAGGGCAAGAAAGAGGGAGCAGGCTCAGATCCGCAACAGACAAAAAACGCAAAAACCCACAGACAACGCGAGCCGAGAGACAGAGGGGCCGGCTGTCTAAAGACCCCCCGTGGGGTGGCGGTGTGCTACATTCATAATTATTTTGACTGATTTTACGTATCTTATCACCGAAGTTATCTTCAGTATACAAAAAGATGCCCCAGGTGCATGGCGCCTCGCGAAAGAGGCGCACAGAGACAAACGCACCGCTAATACACAGGCACCGGGAGAGCGCGCCGGCCTAAAACGAGGCGGCAATTCAGGAAAGGCGGCGAATTTCGGGACTCACAGGAAGGCACACGCATGCGGCTGTTGAGGAACCGCAACAGGAGATTGGAGAAATGGTTGCAGTTGTGCTTGAACATATCGTATTTGTCCTGCGAAAAATGCACACAAGAATGTGGGCAGACGCCTCATCGCTCGACACACAGCCTTCTACGCGGTCCCGCCGAGATATCAACAAGATGAAACATGTTTGGTTAACACAACGACACAGAATGTAGAGCTCGAGTACGTTCAAGCATTGCGCTCGATGCGTTTCGATAAAATGCTAACTAACTAAATACCATGGGAGCGAAGGTAATCTAGTATAGAACTCTATCCAGTGAAATCAAAAAGGCTTCACGCTGTCTACAGTGCCTGTCGAGTCGCTCATTCAAACCCCCTGACAGCCTTCAGTTGGACACTCAGATCACGGGCCGCTGACCGAAAGCCTGGAGGGTGCATCGAGAATGAGACGCATCACCCGACACGAACGCGGGAAGTAAAGAGGCCGACCGCACGCGCGGAGCGACCGCGCCGGAGACGCAAGGCAGAGATGTGTTCCATCTCGGCGCATCAGCAAACGAGCACAGCCAGGTTGCAGGCAGATTTCTTAACTAGCGACCACGTGGTACGAAAGGCGGCAAAAACCTCTTCGACAAAGGCTCCGTGAGGGCGAGCCCCGAAACCGAAGGCGCAGGAACCCGCGTCAGGTGTGGAGGTGCGTGTTACGGTGAAACGCGCACATACATATGACTAGATACCGAGCAGCCGGAGCGCAGGTGTCAACGGGTGACCGAAAACAGGACGTATCTTGCCAGCTTACCGGCGTGAAGATCTGCTGCTGCGTGCGAAGAAAAGCCTCCACCTCAAGAGGCGTCCGCTCCGTCGTCCCGAGGCTGAACCATATGGCAGCACACACCCCCGTTTCAGCACACATCCGAAAAACTGAATTAAAAACGTTTCTTTATCGTGATACATACACATAAAGAGAAGCAAGCAGGTAAGGTGAGTCGAGCGAGACGGGGGTAGACGTACAGCGACCGACGCAACCAAAGCAACGACGAGCGTACAGACTAACACACACGCGCATGCGCACTCCATAGCACATATATATGTATATATGCGCATCTACACATATATATATATATATATATATATGCAGAGCAGAGAAAAAAAGCATGTACTGCCCTTTAAGAAGAGACGTTCCGTGGAGCGGGAAGCAGGTGAGATGAACGAACGACTTTGCGGATCTCACTCGATGCGGTCGGTTAGCTGTTGCTCGCCAGGCCACCCCATGCCGCTCCGGCAAATGCAGATCGTTGACATGTAGAAATACTCGAGGCCGAAGACCTCGACGTTTGTGTGCCTGCAAAGGGAGAATTCGACAGACGAATCGCCTGCACATGAGCGCGAAACCCGGGAGGTATGCGCCCACCCAGAGAAAGTGCTCGCACTGGTCACGCCAGTGTCTAAGGCGACAAACCTGAAAGCCCGGGCCTTCACTGTCTATACCCATGTATAAGTACTATGTACACACGGATTAAGCCACAGAGTGGATATCCACAAAAAACTAGAGTTTCACGTATCGATAGACACGCGTGCGCGTCAACAAGGGCAAAACTCTCCCAGGAAAACGTCACTGACTCTCTGGGAAATCTCTTAAACCCGCTTCGAACCCCCCCCCCCCCAATACGGTGAAAACAATGCGTCGTCCAACGCGAGACAAGGTCGCTTTGTCTACGCTACAGCAACGTAGACAAAGCGCGCTTTTACTTTCCCCAGGCTTCGAGGCTCCCTCACCAGACGCCCTTCTTTTCGTCGGAGATGAAGAGTCCTCCGTAGATCTTCGCCATGCCTTTGGAGAGATCGAAGACTTTCAAGCGAACCGCGTGTCTCGGCTGCCGCTCGCCGCTGCCAGGGGAAGCCGGCGGACGCGTTCCCACGCCCGCCCTCTCGGCTCGCGGCATGGCGAGAGACAGGGAAAAAAATGCCAGCGCGCGAAGACGAGGAGGAGAGAGACGACGACGGAGAGCCAGGGGTGGAGAGGGAAGAAGCCAGGAGGAAAACGACCCGCAGGTAGACCTTAGAAGAGGCGCCAGAAGAGAAAGCGGGGAGAGAGATGCGCGAGGCACGACAGTGAGAAAAAAAAAGGTCGCGCGACAAGAAGGCGAGGCGCGATCTACCGGCAGACGACGAGAGAGAAGCGGCAGGGGCGTAGAGACTAACGGCAGAAGGGTAGAAGGGCCCTAAAAACGAAAAAAAAACCGGGACCGGGGACGAAAGACAGAAACGAGGTCCCCGGAGCTGAGGCAGCGAACGACATAAGAGAGAAGCGCAAACAAAATTGCAAGTCGTGGGGTCTCAAGGCCCCCGCGAAACGATCGAGCGCCGAAACCCGGTGGCAAAGAGAGGAACTAAAACCTCTGCGTGGAAGGCGAAAAACAACCACGAAGGGAAGCGCGCACTTGCAGCGCCAGCCGAGGAGAGCGCGGAGAGTATAAAAGACACCAACGTACGATTCTCAGCGTCTACATTTGACGCCTGAGGGATCCTGAGCGCGAAAACTGCGCTCTCTGTAGACGGGTTTTTCCTAAGAAGAAATTCACAGAGGGCTTCTCTACATGGTAGTGTTTTCCCGTCGCAGGCCGCGGCGCGGCCGCGAACTGAAGGGCGAGAGCGAATGCGGAGCAAGACTGCGACCCAGAGATAGTCAAGTCTCAGTCTTTTGCGCAGGCCGCACGACTGCGCGCGACCTTCCTTTCTTCTTCTCCGTTGCCTCTTGCTCATTCTCCTCTCCTTTTCCTCCGTCTCGGGACATCTGTGGCGCCTAGTTCTTCACGGCTCCATGCCTCGCGGCCTCCGACCCGGCTGCCTGCGCGCGCATACGAAGGCCTCGCCCTACGAGGCGAACCGGCGGAGGCAATCATACCGAAGGCATGCTAAACAATATGAATTTTAAATAGCAGCTGACGGCTTCCTCACGCGCATAGGCTACATATACGCGCGTACACGCATATATATATATATATACATACGTACAAATATATGTATATTGTTGGAGCTGCAGGCCCTAGGCTTATATACACGTAATGGCGAGACCGATTGAAGAGTGAATCCGCCTACACATTGAGCCGAGCGGCGAAGAGAAGCGGATTTCACTTCTGATGCGCATGGAAAAGCTCTAGAGAGCTCTGTAGGACGGTGGTGTGCATATCAGTCCAATTTATTGGAATATACATTGATACAGGGGACTGAGGCCGCAAAGCCACGCATATCACAAAAAATGCAGAGAGGTGACGGAATTCGGCGCGACTCTGGACGGAAGAGAAACTAAAAACGAACCAGGGAAGTGTCGCTGCGCTGCAGGCAACGAGGCCTGATCGCGACCATCAGCCCTGAATGACTTTGCAGAGACAGGGAAGCCCTCTGACGAGGCGTTCGGCGAAGTCATCCGGCTCGAGCGGGCAATTGTGAGGAAATCTAGCAAGCGGCTACCTCAAATCACTCGTGAAAGCTCCCGCATCGCTTCGCTGCATGCCTGTCCTTTCTCAGAGAGAGAGCAAGCGCCAAACCCTTCGCTATGTCTTGCGAACGAAAGAAGCGACGGAAAGTGAGGAGGAACCGCGGACAGAGCGAGCAACCAAGAATTTCGGAAATAAAAAGAAAAACAACGGCCAACGAGAGATGATACGTGCGGCGGACCGGAGAGAAAAAGATCTCTAAAAAAGCCGCGGATGTCGTATTTACCGTTGGAGGGTGGTAACGCATGAACATGCGCCGGATACTTGAGAAACCAGGTCACTCTCCTCGGTCGTTCTTGTTAATCGGATTCCCCCGCAGGTGGAGCAGTTTTTACAGCGTTTCGTTTCAACGGGACAAGATGCGAAGGAAGGCAACTGGCGCTCGACGAGCTGTGAATTGAGCAGACAGGGAGACGCGGCTCGAGCCACAGTGTCACCTTGAGTGGCCGCGAGGCGAGGGCAGCCTTAAAAAACGCGGAAAGGGAGGAGAGGAGGTGAAGCAACAGCCGAAGGCCCGTGCGACAGCAGACAGAAAAGGAGATCTCAGACAGAGTCTCTCGCTGAACAGGATCCAGTGACACTGTTTCTTGCACACCAACACGGCCTAAGCCGCATCGGGCGACAATCGATGTCCTGCGCATGTGCGGGTGTGAACACCCCTGAGAACTTCGAGAACGTGCCAGCGTGCCATTGCCGCAGGCGTTTCCTCCTGTGGAGAGAAAGGCATAAAACGATGGAGGCCCGTGGACACCTGCCAAACAAAGCGTCTCTCTATCTGGCGTATGCTACTTCCCCGCAGATGCGACAAGGCCGGACCCCCAAAAAGCTGAAAGGAGGATACGAAGCTCCGCGTTGTGTGCTCAGATATTGAGAACACATATTCCATCCTACGGCAAACCGTGGAAGGCATCCTTTGAGCCAGATTCGCCCATTCTGCTTGAGCCTTGCCTTTCGTACGTCCCTGAACGCCGAGTGACAACGACACGGTCCCGTCAGGCACGCAGTTTGCTGCTTGCGTGGTCAGACCATGCATCTTCGCAAGATAAATAAGTTGAGAAAAGGGCAACTGTCGCAGATCCCGAAAAATTTTAGCACAACCCACGGGATGCCTTTTACTGGACACGCTCACACCAATCCCAAGTCCTCCGCTGTCACACGTTTAAGCAGGCCCCTGCGGGAGAAAAGGAGTCAAAATCACGACATTGCCCTCCACACGCATCCAAAGAACGTCCGCTAGATCAGCGAAGACGCTAACGTTCTCGAAACAACATTCCTAGAGTGGATTCGACTCCTCTAGTGGTTTTACGGCCATCTCCTATCCGTAAGGGCGGAGGCAGCGACTGCGAGATCCACCGTGTGTTCCTGCCCTTCTGCCACCGGGATATGCCATTTTCCTCCGTTCCGTGCGAGAACCTCACCGTAGGTAGGGATGCTGGATTTCCGTTGTGAGGCTCCATGTGACCCTCGACGGAAAGCTTCAACATCTCGCGACTCCGCATACGCCAGTGCGTGGGATTTCTTTCCGCTTTTCCACAGGCTTACCAGTCTGCTTGATGCAGCTCGGCTGCCTCACATAGTAGTCATGGACGCTACTGTAGCTCCGGTTCCTACGGGTTGAGCTGACTGGGTCTACTTAGCATACCGTTCCAGCGGGACGACACCCTGCTCCCACCGGAGTCGGGGAGGGCGGATATACGCGCGAAAAAGCGTGAAACCCAGAGGATGCACGCCTTTCCACAGAATTTGTTGCAAGGCGCTTCTTGTGATGCGGTACTTCTCCTGAGCTGCCTATGCACGCGGCGACAACGCACCAGCCTTTCCGACCGCGCCGGGGCGAGCGCCTGCGACGAGAGGTAGAGGGCAAGGTAGTGGAAGCGCGACGCCTCGAACTGCTTACGAAATGGAAGGTTAGTCAGGACATCGTAGCTTGTCGCAGAGGCAAGCCGACGCGCCATATGCCTTCACACTACCTCCAAAGAATGCACGCATCGCCTGGAGAGGGGTCACGGCGACGACTTGAGAGGCGGTAGAAAATGACAGGAATTCACATGTCAGAGAGAATCACAGGCGGGCAGAATAAACTCGTCACGCAAGTTAAGCCACACAAAATCCCGCCTCTCGTCGAGATCACAACGTGATGCTCCCATACTCGCGCATGTGCTTGTTAGCCTACGCTGGGTAGGCAAGCCGATTTCAGGTGCTCGGACGCGAGCCACTTTACTCATGCAAAAGTTCATTCGAGGAACTACTTCTGAGCAGACTCATATCTACTCGTGTGCAAACGTCTTTCACCCAGTCTGCTTGAAGGCGCGCAGCTGCGTGCTGCAACTGATACCCGGATCAGACCTGCCACGCCTTATCGATAGAGCACACGATCTCAAGAGTGCTTCTGGGCGCCGAAAAGGAGACTCAGATAATGTGCATTGACAGATCGAAGATAAAGCTGTTCTGCTTGACGCCGCTGCTGCCTCCTTTCACGGCGGCTTACTCCCGGACCTGTTGTCATGTGTTCTGTACAGCGACGATCGTATACTGAAGGGTGATTCAGCAGATCTCGAATGCTTTCGAGCCCTGGACGCCCCCCTTTTCCTCATCCGAGACGTCTCCATGGTCTAACATCCTCTACAACGCTCCAATCGCACAACTCATCTGACGAATGCATGACCACTTGTGGTTTCGCAAGCTTGAGGTATGCGGGATCCGCCATGGGAATGGCAGGTGGCATTTAGTTCGTGGAAATAAAGACCGTGCTGTACGGTTCGATGCGAGCGGTTGGGAAACACACCATTTTTATGATAAGTCTCTGTTTCTGCTCCACAGTTGATGTACGCGTTTCAGACTCGATTAACGCTGTCCCTGCAGCCAAATGCTGTTCAGTCCTCCGCAAGTTGAGTTCCCCTCAGTTTTCTTCCTCAGGTAAGTTTACGTCACCGGGGTGCGAATCGCATATCGGTTTAAAAGGAGGGCATTACTTGGAGCACCTTTATATCACTAATACGTACATTCCTAGTTACTTACATGCGTACAGTGTTTCTCCGAATTCCGGAGACAAACCGCGAGCGCGATACCGTATCGAGCGACGAGTGTGTGAACTCGGAGCCACACACGTCCCTGCTGAAGCTGCCAGCTTGCGACTCTTGGAAGGAAAACAGGAATGTGCCACTGCGGCGGCCGTCATATAACGGAATCAACGGAAGTGCAGTGTGAATACTCGACAACAGACAAATGCATTAGCCCAGTTTATGAGACAGGTATATATATACATATACAGGCAGACATGCCTGCCAGAGGCGCACCTTGTAGGATTTCCTGACAGCCAGTCGGGAGAGCCCGTAGGAGGAGATTTGTTTATGTCTCCGCGCCTCATAGAGCCGCCGCGTGCCTTCAGGCACACTTTGACACGCTGAATCGCCTACCATCTCTACTACGGCTATACACCATGACTAGTCCTCTAGCTCTGACTCTATACAGGTAAAACGCAGTATGTGCCGTATAATACGGAAGTACACAGAGTTGTACACACATACACTGAAGTTTCTGCTTGAGTACGCGTTAGTCCCTCTTTTCCCCGGCAACAAAGCCACGGCATCTTCACGCGGTTTTGCACTCATGTTGATTAATTCAGATTAATTCTTCTTTCGCATGAATTCCAATGCAGAGCATCAATGCTACAGGCACATCGCACGTCTGATGTGCCTGAGACGTCAACTCACCGCCTCTACGGCGGTCACAGCGTACCCTCTTCTCATGCACACGGGCGACTTTTCTCGCGATCTCGGCTGTCGACAGAAACCACAGCATCCTGCAAACATGTCCTCCCGCTTGCTGTCCGCCTTCATTCGAGTCCTTGCTTTCATTTTCCTCCTCAGTGACCGGTTCGCTTGAAGGAAATCGACTCTCGCATTCAAGGCCGCGACGGACGCCGCTGGCAGCGGCGCGCAGGGCTCCGCCTCTCGCTGTCGCGTGCGTCATTTCCTGCCGATGTTTCATTTTAACCGGGAAGAGTTCCCTCGCCGTAACATATATCGACAGCCCGCCAATGAGGCATTTCTTAGGAAAGTCCGATTCGTGCGATATCGGAGGCAACTTCGTGGGCGTGTCGCTGCCGCGACTGAGCGACGGGCGCGCCGGTCGGCTCTCGCATGTGAGAAAAGCAGACCGACAGGCGACTTGGTTTCCTCGTGAATTTGACCCAAGTCGGTCTTCCTTCTTCGTCCAGTTTCGTTTTCTGTCTCTCGGGCTGCGCGCTGCTTCGCGTTGCCTTTCGGCGTGCACTTTCTGTGCGTGCGGCGTGAAGTTTGCCGGCGGAATCGAGCCGATGCTGTCTCCTCACAAGCTGCTGCCGCATCGCCTCTCCCCTCAGTTTCGTTCTGCCTCTCTCGTGTGCTTCCCCTTCCTCTCGTCGTTTCCCTCTCTCTCGAGGCGCCACGCTTGTCTCCGTCTCGCGACTCGATTATGCGGCCGCCTTCCGGCTTGTTTCGCCTTCTCGATTGGGAGTCCGCATCGGAGACCGCGTGTATTGTCTCCCCAGTATTTCTTCACTTTGACGCCTTTTGCCTCCACTCGTCTGGCTCTCTGGCTACACCTTTCTCCCTCTTTCTTCCCTTTGCACAGAGAAGATGTCGCTTCCGCCGTATCCCTATCCGCTGGAGCAAATCCAGTGCTCATCGCCGGTCTTCGATGTCTGCTTCCATCCGCACAAGCAGCTGCTCGCTGCGGCATTAGTCTCGGGCGAGGTCGAAGTCCACGAAGTCCCAACCGCAGAGGAAGTCCAGGCGCATCTCGACGCCCGACACATGCATCGCATGCGACAGAGACAGCAAGAGCACGAACGGAGACAGCGGGAGCGAGCGGAGCGACGGCAGGCTCGCGTACAGCGGAGACGCGATATCGGAGCGCAAAAACCCAGAGATGGAGCCGCAGAAGCCGAAGCTGACGGCGCAGGGAAAGGAACGAACGCCGCCTTGAGCGGAGAGCCGACTGCGGACGAAGCAGAAGAAATGACAGGAGGCAACGTGCTGCCGCCCGCGAGCGAGAGCGACGCGGACGCTTCATCCAGCGAGGAAGACGAGAGCGATGAAGAAGACATCAAGAGGAAACACTTCGCCGACGACCTGCAGACAGTCGAAACAAAAGTTATGACTCTGAAAAAACACAAAAAGGGCTGCCGAGCTGTTCGCTTTTCTGCCGACGGAACACGTACGCACACTGCGCACATGCTTCCGCTCCTGTCGCTCCTTCTAAGCCTTTGTTCAACGCAATTTCCATAAAAACCGACGTCGCGTCGTGAGACGTCCGCTGCGCTAGTTATGGCCATTATGTGGTTGAGAGGCCGCGCGCGACGCAGGCGAGGCCTTTCCAGTTTCTGTAGCATGCAGAGCGTGTCAAGCCATTGCATGTGATACGTCTATTGATTCCCGAATCCACGCGTTTCTGACTGCCTGAGCTACGGCCACTGAGCCTCTCTCCCTCCGTATATCTGGAAGGATTCGTATTTATGGCGTTTGTATACGTGGATGCGCTCTCCGTGTTATGTTCTGCACTACCGTAGTCGAGCGCCCCGCGTGTTGCTTGAAGGTGACCTCTCTCACGGCATCCTCGATATTAACCAGAGTTCGCCTCTCTGAACGGGTTCGCCTGAATCGCAGGTACCTCGGGAACTGTCGTTTTCCTTTCAGGACTCTACTCAGGATCGACGGACGGCCGCTGCGTCGTCAGCGATGCGGAGAAGGGGACGACGACGTGGAGGAGCCAGAGACAGAGGTGCGGATGTTTGGTTGCTCATTCGCTTTCGTCCCTGTTGCCCTTTCTTCGGTTTAAGGTTTATGGCTCGCGCGTCACCCCTTTCCCGCTGAAGCAGCCATCGGGAGCATTTTTTCGCGCTGGAATTCTTCAAGCGCGAGGAGGCAGATGCGACGCCGGTCTCACACCGGAGCTCTCGAGCTACTCGCCGCTGGTCAGATCTCCTTCTGCCACATAACTATATACACTGATATCCATATCAATATATATATATATATACATAAATATACAGACTTACGCAGATCTGGATGTGTGTATGAGGAAAGGGCAACAGTACAACCTATATATATACACATATATATATATATATATATATATATACATACAAACACACACATATATATGTACTTTTATGTATGTGCTGATTCCTCGACTTACATATCGGCGTATTCGAGGTCCCGGTACCGCGACTATCCTAGTGGATGTTTTTTGTGGAAGCCCGACTCCGTCTGCATTTCATGCTTTTGCAGAGAGGCGTTGAACGCACTGTGCCTGTTGACTCGGAACGTCTTTGCGACGGGCGACGACTCGGGCGCAGTGACGCTGTGGGATGAGCGGCAAGCTGCGCCCACGCGCGTGTTGAAGGATCACGACCATTACGTCTCAGGTCCGCCTCCGCTTTTCCAGGCATAGATGGATTCTTTCTCGAGGAATATCCTTCGCTCTCTGCTAGCTGTGGCTGCTAGATCCGCAGAAGCGCTTCCCTTTCACTTCGTTTCTCTTTAAACGCCCTGCGGATCGCCATGCTTTTCGCGAAGTCGGTGGTGTAGAGACAGTAGAAGCATGCTGCCGTCGCAGTTTCGTTTCCGGTTTTCAGAAGCCGGTTCATCCGGTGTGGCCTGCCCTCTCGGGTTGATTCTGCGCGTCTTCTCGCACGACTCGCGGCTCCCAACAAGACCGGCTTCTTTCGCGACGTGCTCGCTTTCTCGTTTATCTCTCTGAGTCTTCGCCCCGTTTCGCCTGTCCTCTCTCCCTTGCCGTGGCTCTGCTGCTCCAGCGGGACGCGTCTTCCTGTTTTTCCACCTGCGTCTCCCTCCAGATCTGGCTGCGGCGTGGATATCGCCTGCGCCCGTCTCTGGGGCGAACGCCGCAACCCCTCCGGCGCGGCGGAAGAAGATGCACGGAGGCGGCGAAGCCGCGCAGGCAGAGGCGCAGGGAAGCGCGTCGCACATGCCTACGCATCTGCTGGCTACTGGAGGAGACATGCTGGCTGTATTCGACTTGCGGAAAAAATCTCTCCTCGCCCGCAGCGACCCGCTCGAGGAGGATCTCCACTGCGTTCAAGTTATGAAGGTGCGTTAGGGTGTACGTGTTGCCCGCGCGCTTCTTTTCCGTTCCTCACAGGCACGCATGGATGTATGTATATGTAGATATGTATATGTATGTCTGTTCTCTGCGTCTCTCTGTCTCTCTGTGTGCATGCTGTGTATGCATGTTTGCATGCATGCGTGTGTGTGTATGTGCACGTCTATCCATGGATATGTGCGTTGACATATTCGGACAGCCGCGCCGGTGTCTGGCTTTTGGCATGCGCTCGCGTGTGTATCTGTGTATCCATACTCTTTGGCGAGCCGCATGGATGTCTCGTCGCTAAAAGAAAACGTCATGCGGCCTGCGCGCCGCGTCTTTCCTTTCGTGTCGCGTGCGCGACGTTCGCCCAAGTCCCTGTCTCCGCCTGGGAGTCGCCTTATGTACGACCGTTGAAGCTGGTCGGTTTCGCTCTCGTGACATGTCGCGCCTTCGCCTCGTTTTCGCGTCTGCCTCAGGACGGGAGCAAAGTCGTCTGCGGGTGCCAAGACGGCACTGTGAGCATTTTCAGCTGGGGCGACTTCGGCGACCTGAACGACCGCCTTACGGGTCATCCACAGTCCGTCGATTCCATGGTGAGTCGTCCCTCGCCTCGTCTGCTTTCTCTGTCTCTCTCTCGAGGTTCTCTGCTCTTCTTCGCGACTCGACACGCATCCTGACGCGCGAATGCCTGCCGCTTCGCTCCTGCGTCTAGCTCAGGCTGAACGGCTTACACGACTTAGCGTTAAGGGGTTACGGCTGCATGCGCTGCGATGCCGTGAGGCAGCCTCTGCTCGGCGTGAAAACGCTACCTGAAAACGCCAGCCGACTGTATCAGCTGAACGCTGACGCTCTTCCGGCGCGCTCAGGGATGGTCCTACGCGGCGTGTCTCGCGGAGTGACGTCTGTGAAGAACTTTTCGCGGGATGGTGCCGGCTGCGGCTTCATCTGGCTTATTGTGGGTTCAGTTTGGTTTTGAATTCGCAAACTTCGCCCGCAGGTGAAGCTTGACGAGACGCATCTGATCAGCGGTTGCGCCGACGGCCTCGTGCGGCTTGTCAGCTTACTCCCGAATCAAGTTCTCGGTGCGTCGAAAAATCCAGGTCTCACTGGCTGCGGTTTTCGCTTTCTATAAATATATCGTTGCTCATAGCGATGCGTTTTCGTCTTTGTCTCTGACTGCATGGGCCTTCGTGCTTGCTCGCGCTGATATACCTCTTGCGATTCACCCCTCAGTTCCGTCCCCAGACATGCAGCTGGAAATTTCCTCACTTGTCTTTCGAAAGCCTTTGCTTCCTGACTCCCGTCGCTCAGGAAAAGGCTTTGCGCATGCATATTCTTGTTTTTTCCGGTGTTTTGTTTGCCACCTCACTCAGGCGTTCTGGGCGAGCACACGACGGGTCACACGGCAGTTGAACGCCTGGCTCTGAGTGGCGACAAGACGCTGCTCGGTAGGGAACTGTGAAATTAATCCCAAATAAAACATGCAAAGAAAGGACGGGATAGGCGCTGTGTTGCTTGTGGGAATGTAGTTGAAACTCGCGTGCGTGGCGTGTGTTTGAAATTTGCGTGCTAGTAGAGACGCGTAGACTCTCCTTTACTTGAGGACTACGTATTAGTGGGCTCAGCGGCACGCATATGCATAAAGTGATCTCTGCGCGCCGAGGTATCAACGTGCTTCGCCTACGCCTCTATATGCACTGCGGACTAGGTGCATATGTAGTTGACGCTGCCTTTCAATGCGTTGACGTGAAACTTCAGTCAACCAGGCTTTTTTCGATGAACTGTCGCTTCTCTTTTTTTTCGGCAGCGGGGTTTGTGGAAGCGCTGCTTCCGCTGTGTGCCGTTCGCGGGCGGCGTTGCCGCTTCCCAAAACGCGAGTTTTCCTTTCGTAATGTGGATGCTGGTAATGTGGATGCTCCGTTTTCCTCTCTCCGTGCAGCGAGTTCGTCCTACGACTCGACAGTCTCAATTTTTCAAGTCAGCCGGCGGAAGCAAATCGTCGAGGAGCGGGACCGAAGCGCGTCTCTTCGCCCGACAAAGAAGGTAAAGAACACCGCACACGTCAAAGTTTGTCTCGAGCCGCGTTGCGCCCGAGACGTGCCCGTACCCTAAACTCTGCGGCTTTCCAGCTTTTTGCACACGATGAAGATATCCACTTACATCCGAGTACGCACGTTCTTTGCGTCTACGGGTGTTTATTCACGTGCGTCCCTTTCCATCATTGTCTTAGCGGAGCATTGAGATATGTGTGGTGTATTCTAAATATAAAGAGATGTATTCTTACATGTGTGGGAGCAAGAGAAAATCGGTTTCCCTTGCACCCGTGCCTCGCTGTTCTCTGCGTGCTTCCGCTGTCTTCCCGCAGACCAAGCAGAAGAAAGTTGTAGACTTGCGGAAAGACAGCGACTTCTTTGATGACCTCTGACTGTGTCTTCTGCATGCGACGGTCCGAGGCAGTCGAGAGGTTGGCTTGAGAAGGCATGCTGCGTAGCTTCGCATCCTCCCTGCCGCGCCGGCTCGCCGTCTCCTTTCCAGACCTAGGGGGCTATGTGTCGGGTTTCCGCGATCTGTATGCGAAATCCTCCAGCAGCGCGCTGTTTAATTTCTTTGTTTCGAGGGCTGCAATTGTCTGCCGTCAACCCGCGTCGTTGTTTCTGCTGCGTGTGCTCCCGTGAGGAGCTCCATGCAGCTTGTCTTCCTCGAGTGCCCCCAAGCTGTGGCATGGCAGCGTCTTCTCCCCGTCTTTTTTTTTGGTTTATTATCAATCTTTTCGCTCGCCTCAGCTGCGGCGTTCAGCTTTGATGCATAAAGAAAGTTGCAGCTTAGAAGAAAGAAAGCGGAGCGACACCTAGTCTTGCCTCCCTGCCTCCCCTCCCGCTCTTTGGGCCTCGGTAGCTAGCCTTCATGTAGACGCCGATCGCGACATTCACCAGGAAAGTTTTTTTTTATTTCTTCAGATTCAGGTCGTGGCACGCGTAGCAAGTGTGAGAAATGCCGGCAGTGAGCTGTTAGTAAATCGCGACAACCCCTACTTTATGCTTCGCGCAGCTCTACAGGCGCAGCGGTCACTCCAGAGCCGCCGGCGGCTAAACGCGATCGAAAACACACTACTCTTGGGCTATTCTGTTGGTTTTTTGTGTACATTTCGCCTGTCCCAGGCTGGAGTCGACCTACTTGACTCCTCAGTTTAAGCAGAACTGTATTTTATCGGGACTAAAGTGAGGCTGGTACGAATCCACCGCATCTTTTTTAATTCTAATATGTGTGGAACCCGACGGACACTGCCGGTGTTCACGTGGCGGCGTTTGTCTGGCTGAAAGCGCCCTGCCTCATCTCGAGCTGAAGCCCGAGAGGCAACAGTTACCGCAAGGAGTCTAAAAGCTAAGAGTCCGCCTGCGGCTTCACGGGGCTGTTTGTTTGTTTTGAGGCGTCTTCGCACTGAAAAACAATACGGGTGTGGCAAACATGAACAGACAAGACACCAAGCACGAGCACACTGCTTTGAACGTGTGAGAAATCCGCGTTCTCTCGCGCTTCATTCTGTCCCAGACGACTTCGCGCATCGGGATGACCCGCCGTCTGCTTTTTCATTTCAACGACAAAAGGCATACGTCCGTCAAGATTCCAGCCCGTTCAACTACTGTGGAAATGACATGATTTCCGCATGACAAAGTGGCGTAGCTCCGGGAGGGCTCCTACGAGGCTCGCACACGTGTTTCCATCCACACAGACGCGGGTGCGCCCGACCTCTTCAACTTCAACCTGACCGTCTTCAATCTTCTTCATAGTTCTCGAACCGCGTAAGCATCGAGCGTTTGAGGACAGCGTGAATGTGCGCGAGTGTCTGCCCTGAAATCGGGCTGCCGCGCTTGAAAAGGAAAAGATGCAAATGCGTATATCGCCACAGTCGCGAGGCGCATCCACGAAGGGCGTGTGCGCCCGCGTACGAGGCTCTAGCTGCCGAAAAACAGCGCGTTTTTGACAGAAAAAGCACGAAAAAACTTAGGCGCACCTCATCATCGCAAGTGCGACCAAAGAAATCAAAGGCCTGGACACCACGCGGCGAAAACGTGAGAATCCGAAGGGAACGGCGCGAATTCTGCACTTCTCGAGTCCTCTGTGAGAGAACTCTCACCCTTCTGCCGCTGTTTATCTCTCTCGGATCATGCTCCTTGCTGCTTGGCGGACTGGAAAACGCGCCAGGAGAAGACCAAAACACGCAACAGACAGCACAGCGGCTCCGAATACACGGCGCAAATGAAGGAACAATCACCAGCTTTGGGCGCCGTGACTAGCAAGCACAGAAGGGCAACTCAGTTGTAGGTTAACGGATCCCAGTTGGGATTAATCGCGGGTTTCGTGCGAAGCGCAGAGGGCGCCGACGCAGAGACGCGCGCTTTGTCAGAGCTTCGTCCGACATCGAGCTTCGAGAAAACGGCCGAAAAGAGCGGAGATGAAACGACCTGAACCGCTCGCACGCACTGCCTCTCCGTCAGAATGTACTGATACACTGCCGGGCGCAGCACGTTTTCGCGCCTGCAGAACACACAGAAATACACAGAAACTGTTCTATAAAAAACAAAACATATAATTTTACTACTTGTACTGAGAGAAACGTACGATGACGATCGCTTCAACGCTTTCCCCACAAGGTCCTTACTACACACACAGACACACGCGAAGGTTCACGTCAAACGCACCTCTGTCTTAAGAGTGTTTATACGAATAAAACAACGCAGGTATGCACAGGCGAACATGTTTACGGGATTGCTTGGCTCTTTCAGACCATGTCGATCTCCTCTTTGACTCAACAGGACAGACAAACAGGTGCTTGATCACATGCAGTGGATGCCGACTAGTTTCCGAGACTTTCGGTAACATCACTTGCCAGTTTTCTACAAACTTACGGTTGATCGAAGAAGCTCCAAGCCCAGAGGAGGCCATCAGAGGTGAGGACGACGCCTTCCCACCAGCCAACTTTGACGTCTACCGGAATACCGGTCACGTTGCCCCTTTGCAGATCGACCGGCATGGGGACAAAGGACTGCGCCTTCACGCAGACCTGAAGCCATTCCCAGAGAGCACCACTCGCATTTGAACGGTGAACAGAGTTCGCACCGAGCCAGTAGAGCTCAACCCATTTCACAAGCTGCTTTTCTGCATCCTTGCTCGAGTGACGCACTCTCTCTCACGAACAGTTACGCAGACTCATACAAGGATTTGTACAGATATGCGGGTGTCTCTACACGCCCCGGCCTATGCACAGTTTTCGTTCGTCTTCGATTATCGCGCGCGTGCCGCCGATGTGCTTCCCTCTAGCCCATCTCGATCGCGTGTTTGCGCGGAGAGCCCACGTCTTTCTTTCTGCCTGGCTCTTTCGTTCTCTGTTCTCCCCCTTGCCACACTCGCCGCCGTTGCCACATGCGCAGGCGTACCTGAGCGTTGGGATCCCAGAGCAGGAACACGCCCCACTGGTAGACGGTGCCGTCCGCAGTGACAGCGAGCGTCGAGTGAACGCCGCAGCTGATCGCGGTCACGCGCTCTTCCACATTTTGCACCGGGACGGCGACTCGGGAGCTCCGGCGCTTGCTGCCCAGTCCCAGCTGGCCCGTCGTCGCTTGCCCGAAGACGTAAAGCGAGCCCTCCTTCGTGAGAAGATATGTGAAGCCCAGACCACACTCGACGCGACGGAGCGGACCCAGGTCAGTTATCGACTCGTGTGAGACCCACAGCGGCTGAAAAAAAGGAGGTCGCACGCAGACGGTTACACACGGATATGTGCGAGTAGTAGAGGCGGATGCGCCCAAAAGGGCGGAGCTCAGACGAGGAGACACCGACTGCAAAGGACGCTGCTGCAGACAGGCGCGGAGAAAAACGCTCGCTCTCTACGACTTTACTGAAACGCACACGCGGTGGGAAAGGAGCCATGCTGACGACTTGGAAAGCGCCGAGACACGAACCAAACCAATCAGATATCGAACGCCAGGGAGCACTATACAGCTCCCGAAGCGGAGCGGAGGAGGTCGGCTTACCAAAGGAACGTCGCTGAAGACGCCTCGAATATAGATGTGCTCACCACGACCCCACATGTAAACGCGCCCCGTCTCGTCGACGGCGGCGTTGTGATATGCTCCAGCGCTGCACAAATACAAAGGACACAGCGAAGCGAATTTAGACTAGACTGAGCTCCAGCTTCAGTCACCCACCACGACGACGGATAAGAGACGGGCATATGAGGCAGCAGCTGAAGGCAACAGCCGTAATTCCAGCGTCCCCCGTGATTCTCTTCACAAGTCGCTGTCGGCTTCGCATGCAACTCGCTGCCTACGCAGGCCTAACGCAAACACAGTGAAGCGGGGCGTGAGAAACGGCGGATGAGACACTGAGTCTGCTGCGGACACTCCTGCACGGAGGAAACTCCAGTGTCTCACCTTAAGGTCAGTATTCTTCTTCGCGAGAGCGACCCAGCTCCAGAGCGAGAGGCACTGAACGCGACTGCCGTGGCCTTTGGCACGACTTCCTGCCGAGGCGCACACCCGCACTGACCGCTGAAACGCAAACACACCAACACCGGAGAAAACGTGTATATTGAGAATTAGTCCCCCCCCCCCCCCCCCCCCGCGCTCAGTGACCAACGCGGCCTGCCGTCCGCTAGGCGACTCATCGACGGAAATGCACCAACGCTTACCTGTTCCTTTCCTAATCTTCACATCGAGGTCTTTAAACCTATTTACATACCGCGAAATATGAATACATGCGCATGCAAAGCTATGTAGGGTGTGTTCAAAACGATCCAGTGCCTTTGTGCCAGCACTGCCACTTGTAGTTGAAACCCGCAGGCAGAGCCACAGCTCGCTGTTTCTCTGCATTCGAAATGTATATATATGTATACATATATATTTGTATATATGAGGGTCTCCCCTGGATTCCGGTGTGTCTGAAGCTAGGGCACCCCAGTCGGCGGGCCGAGCGCCCACGTAGGGGCTTACTAGCGGTTGGATCCCCAGGCGAAGACGCGCCCGTCTGCGTCGAGAAGGAGGGTGTGGTCCACGCCGCAGCTGATTTGTTTAACGCTGATGGGGAGCGCGAGGCCTCCAATCGGCTGGCGGGGGACAGGCAGGCCCGCGAGCGAAGACTTGCCGAGCCCAAGCTGCCCGCGGTCGTTCAGGCCGTAGGTGTAGACGTAGCCCGAGCTGGTCGCCACCACAGTGTGGAAAGCGCTAATCTCGATGTGCGCGAGAGTCGCCGAGGGATTGAAGTTCTCTACCGCCCGAATGCCCGCAGTCCAGCCTGCAAACGAAAAAGAGGCAACGCGTCGCAAAAGAAACGCGAAGAGAGTGCAAACAGCCTTCAGGTATAGGGCCGCACGAAAGGAGCGGACACGCAGCGGCGCAAATCATCCGGGCAGAGGGAGACTGAGTGCAGGCTAGGGCGTTAAGGCCGGAAAGCACCGATGCAGGAACCGACCCGCGCATAGCCGAGATAGGAATGAAGGAGAGGCGCTCTTAGACACAAACCTGCTGGGATCTACACTGTATATAACTCTTCAAGGCTTTTCTGCGTACCTTGTGGATACACGTCATCCCTCTCGACGCTGACGTTGACATGGATGAGCTGCCAGCCCTTCTCGCTCATTCCTCGTCTCTCCCGTTCCTGCACGAAAAGGCAGAAGATGCACGAGCCGAAGCGAATCATATCAGGAGCGGGAAAGCTACGCAAAACAGGAAAGCAGAGGAATACGCCATAGCGAAGATCAAGCAGGCAACTCTTCCCCCGCAACAGCTGTAGAGAGGGGGGCAGCAGAAGGCGAAGGGAGACTGTCAAGGCAGAGCGACTGAAGCAAAAAGAATCGACATGCTCGAGAGACGGCGCGCAAAGGTTACGACGATTGTAGGACAAGAGTGAACACGGATAAAGGCAAGAAGGAAAGACTTACTCTCAACAGCATGACTGCTTCCTGGCATTCTTGCAAGCTCTGCTTCTCAGCGCGCATCTGAACGAAAAAGGTGACACGCGACAAGGCAATTCGGGGCTGTGTCCATCTCCTGTCAAGTTCCACGCTATGCACTTCACTCCGAGAGGCAACGAAGTTGCCCCTAAAAGTGCTGTAAAACGCTGAGAAAAACGCTCCTCACCCGTGTAGACACACGTGCATGTAGAGAAGGCAGCCACCTCACACAAATATACACTCCGAGATTCTGTAGTCTCTGTCAGCCGATCGTCACATATACACCAGACGCAGCTTCTCGACATGCGTGGATTAACACATATATACATTTAAATATACAAATGTAAAAAAAGCGCTCCATAGCAGCCCCTACAGCCACTGTAGCGCTCTAATGACTGCAAAACACACCCAATTTTCCCAAAGACAGCTGAATTATCTTCCCTCATGTGTGCACAAGCATAGTCCCCAGGCTTCAGAGACGCCGATCTACTCGTTTGTGCCGGGTTCTCCAGTCGCCCCTCTACAGCTACATATGGAAACGACACTTGCGGTCACATTTTATCGCGCACAGCTCGGTGACCGCGTAGATGCGCATGCATTTCAGCGGCAGTGAGAGATCTTACCAAATGTCCTGCAAGCACCAGCTTGAGTTTTTCTTCCTGCAGAATGCGGCGCACACGGTTTCCGCGCCACCAGGCTTGAATGGTCAGGGTCGCCGCGTGAACATTGGAAACGTAGAGACGCAGAAGCTTCGCTTGTGCGAACCTGCCAAAGCACAGTTTTACAAGAGACACGCCTTCGATGCAAAGTAGAGTGATCACGGTGGTGCACGTACAAAAAAGAAAGGAACGGACGCTTCACGGCCTCGCCTTTCATAAAATACAAAAGCATTTGCAAAAATGCATGTATGAAGAGGGATATGCATAGCGCGATTTCACAAGACCATCTCTTTACACAGTCTCACATTCACTATATAATATACATACATATACATATATATGTATGCAGAGGTGCCGTTGAGAGGTGGACATTCAAACCTGACGCTCAAGCTCAAGCGACGTACGCGTATCCATAGCTGAATGCGTCCCTATGGAGAGCCCGCCTGGAAGACGCAACTTGCTGCTCGAAAGCTCCGGTTTTCTGCGAAAATCTCTTACTTCTGCATGCTGTAGGCAGCCTGCGTGACGTTTTGGAGTCTCGACAAAACGATGTAGCGACGCATGCAGCTTTGGATGACGATGCGAGCGCGGTCCTCGATGAAGCCTTGGCGAATCTTACCGAATCTGAAGAAGGAACGCAGGCAACATGGCAAGCAAGAAGCATATGACGGATCTTCACACGACTGCGGTACGCCCCTCTGCAAGGTGAGGCACTAGGTCTATGGAATACAGATGCGCGTGTCTGCGACCCTAGTACCTCGCTTCAACAGGTGTTTGATTTCGCCGTGCACACGTAAACAGCAGAAGCTCCCCGCGTACGTAAAAAGCCAGAGAGATCACCAGGCTTCCCACTAGCCCGAAGTGCGTGAGCTGCGCTACGAATACGAATGACAGAGCTGCGCAACATATATTTAAACGCAGGTATGCAGAGGCGGATATGCAGATATTAAAGAAAAACTGTGGCTTTTTGTATATAAAGTCGACTTGGCATGCCGCTGCCACCTTCCACGACACACAAGAGACTGAGGGGATCATTTGAAATAGAGGTGACTGCCTTCTGATCGCCGATCAAGGCTTACATTTTCGCATGCGCTCGATATGACGGCGATTTGCGCACGCGGTAGCCGCGCCAGAACCTCTGCAAGGCACGACGCAGGACAGTACTTTCATTTTTATTCACACAGCAGCGCACAGCGCTCCTTTGCGCAAGCATTACACACTGACTGAGCCAATACAATGTCTATATGGGAACTCCGTGAATGGTATTCCTCTACTCGAGCGCGACACAGGGAACACGCCGGCAATCACCCTCGTCGTTTTCTCCTTGTACCTACACGAGTATCCGTCCTGGATGTGCCTCCACAGCCTCACTGAGACACGCACGTCTTTACATGATGAATATGGGTGTTGGATGAATGCGTTCATGGTTCCTGCTCTGAGGCGGGACTGCAAATTCCCATTCTCCGCTAGCCTCCCCGCGGCCCTCCACTCTCTTCTCGGGTCTCTAACGGATTCTCTACTTGCCTGGATGGTGGTGGCGTAGGGGGTGAGCAGTCGCATGAGTTGAACGCGCAGCCGGCCGAGGTAGCCGCGCCAGACGCGCTGGATGTCTGTCGCCGCGTCGTTTCGAATCTTTTCGTATTTCAGCTGCTTGCGTAGCTTCTGAGCCATGCACCTCCGCCAGTTGGCCTGAATGAGCGTCGCCGCGCGAACCTGCCGCTTCGAAACCATGAACTTCTTCCACCGCAGGCCGCCGACGCCTGCGTAACCGATCTGGAGAGCGCGCAAGCGAAACAGGCTTGACAGACAACACGATAGAGCAGCTCGGCGTTTCACTGCGCCACGCGCAGCATCCGCACTTCTCACGCATACGTACATATACATGAATATATATGTATATAGATATATGCATCTGTGTTTAGGCATTTCACGCCGGGTGAAACAGGAGCCGAGTATAAGATTCTCAAGCGAAATACCAGTGGATGTTGCCTTCACACGGCTCACGGGAGTACTGTGACAATTTTGCAGCCAGATTTGCTCTTTTCCATGAAGACGCTGTCGTCCCAAGAGCCAACCGCTTGCGGACATGGAAGAAAACCACAAATAGGATATACCCCAGCGCATATAGCAAAAACACTGAATATCAATAAACACATTTGTGTGAAATCCCTTCATAGAATGTATTAGGTTGTCTTTCGTGGCAGCAGCGTGTCCTTCAGCTTACCACAGCCGCTCGCTTCATGAGAGCGCGAGCCTTGGCTTGCCGCATCGCAATTCTTGTCCTGCAATGCGAAAGCAAGAAACAGTGAATTCCCGCCGATACAAGACAGACGTGGAATCCGCAGAATACAAAAAATAGACGTCTGAATTCAGAGGCGGGACGCCTTCGCGAGAGCCTGGATCGTCACCTGAACCAGTCGAAATAGTTTCTTCACAGACAGCCAAACAACGTTCTATCCGCAGTCGCTCCCCCGGTGCATTCCTCCCACCTCGCAGACGCTTGAGTAAAATGCTCTTTCGCTCGAGCAGAAACGGGCGAGACGCAGCCCTCCCCCGAAACACGCGGAAACCAATCGACGTAGTGTGAAGGCTGTGAAAGACAATCCGTTGAAAAACCGCACAGCGAGAGGACACGGCGCACTTACCTGTTCCTGACGCTGTGACCGCGGTACACCTTTTGGATGAGAACTGCGGCGCGCTGCCGGCGTTCCTCGAGGCTGCGTGCAGCGACAAGAAAAAGAGTAAGAGACACAAACCATGAAGACTCTAAACGAGGTATCGCAAATACTCTCTAGCCTATCCCATATCGGAGGCACAAATATATCAGGTCACGAGGGATGCCGGCGCCTACGTATGTCGCTTCGCGACAGTCGGCGGCAACAAAAGCATATACGCAAATAGATTTGTATATGAGCATCGATCGATGGAATTCGTGAACGTCCAGGCGACGCTCGTAGACTGCTCTTATGACGTAGTGAACTGCGCAGGTGCGCGAACTCGAGGATTCGCCCCGCCTTGCACATACTTGCAAAACATCATGAAGAAGATGGAGCCTGCGAAGAGGCGGACTGCAGCGCCCTTCTTCATCGCCGCTCTGCGCAAGTCATAGCGACGCATGAGAGCCTGGACGCGGATCACGCGGTTCGCGAAGCCCGTGTAGAGCCTGCAGAGAACCAAACAGGAAGCGAACAAGTTTAGAACGCGTCAGAAGCCTCACAGACATCGCAGAGGCAGGCTCAATCGGCAGCGCCGCACACTACTTATTCAACTTGACGCGATGTTCGAGGTCATCCCCAGCTGCGGCGTCTACGAAACAACCGCATGCGCGGCGCATCGTGCAACGCGCCGGCCGCTCTCGCGGGTGGACGCGCAGCTGTGCAATGCTGTACGCTGCCTGGAAAGCATCCATGGGCGACTGCGCGGGACTTACGTCCTCGCCTTGTAGGCCCTGTAGACGTTTTGAAGCGTAAGGATGAGCGGCTTCAAGTTCGCCATGACCGTGCGGAAATGCTTATCAATCATGAGCCAACCAGTTTTGCGCAGAAAGATCTTTGTGTTACCCAGCTGATATTCCTCCTTCGGAATACCGAGCCTGTCTAACATCGTGAGGCAAGCGCTCTTGCTATCTGTGCCTTCCTGAGAGCAAAAAGTGGAAGTCAGACCACTAGAACGAGGAATGGCATGTCCGCAAACACGCCGACTACGAAGCACTGACGGAAACCGGCGACAGCCTTGAATGATGCGGAACAAGATATAGTGGACTCTTGATCCGAGGACAGACATCGACGCGTCCTTTCTTTCGACGAGGCTGTGGGTGGATATCGTTGAATATGTAGTCGCGACAGTAAGTAGATCTAAAACTAAACCAGAAGTCGAAGCAGTAGTTAGTGAAGTCTATTGGGAACCCCGTTTCGATTTCTCGTGTCTCTTTTTAGACGCCTTTCTCACGATTCCGAGACGCTGACGTCCCCAAACCTCGCGAGCGATCGGGCTCTCAAGCGTGTTGACTTGGATTTGCTTCCGTACCACTTTGGCGCCGAGAACACTCATCAGCACGTTGTTGTCCTCGACGAAGTCGTGGAAACTCGCGCGGTAGGCGAAACCCTTGTGAATGATCGCAACGGCTTCGAGCACCGACAAACTGATCATTTGTCCCAACGTGGTTTCCGTCTCAAAAACGCGCGGCTTCTTCACCTGGTTCGGCTTGATGCATCTGCCGACGCACACACATCGCAGACTCAGAGCCTCAGCTTCGCCTGCCAACTCGACAGCGTCTCTCTGCGTTTCCACGGTGTTCAGGTCTACGAATGAAAGCGCGCCCTCCCTATGCCGAGACACCTCCTACGGACTACCGCCGACGACGTACATAAATCTCTCTTTCTCTCGCTGTATATTTATGTATGCTTTGTAACCTGACTGCGACTATAAGCTTGCGTGTTTGTGGTACATCCGAAAAAATATATATGCATGTGACTATGCAGACAAGCGCAGCGGACGCACAATGGAAACAAAGATCGGGTCGCGCCTTCTCACCCCAGCAGGCGTTCACGCATCGGTGCGTTGCGCGTGCACTCTGAGTCGCGGCGTTCGTTTCTTACCTGCCAAAGTGCGCGTGCGAAGACTTGAGGGTGGTCATGAGGCCAGTCATGGATTTCTGGAACTTGGATCCGACGAACTTTCCGCGCATGTTTTTCGTGTCGGGGATTTCGATCTCCTCGAACGCGTTCTTCATGCAAGAGTTTGTCGCGCTCTTAAAGACCATCAACAACTCGTTTGGCAGACGCATTTTGTTCTTCGGAACGAACTCCGTGGTGTCGTAAGTGACCGGCGCCGCGGTGTGGACGATGAGAAAAGTCACTCTGGCGTCACCCTTGGGAATCTGGAAGCAAGGGTTCTTGATGTTCTTGTGGCAGGCCGCCGTAAAGGACTCGCTTGTACCTGGAGAGCAGCGCCCAACCAGCCACAGTGCAGATGTAGCTCACGTCTGCGTGTTTCCCGAATATGTACATTCCTCACGCTACGTTGTTTCACAGATGCGTATACACATATACATAAATGCGGATGTATGAGCTTCAAGCTTCAATGATTACACAATACTCACAGTTGCTGTTTTCGAGAGCACAGAGGAGTAAGAAGCAAAGAAAATATGAGAAGCGATTCAGGGTAGCCGATCAATAAGTAGAGAACCAGAGAGAGGCGCACGCAACATTTCTGGAGTCAACGAGCAACAAGGTAACGCGATACGTCATGTGTAAGCATATATATTTGTCTATGGCTCTACGATATATTTTATGGCTCTACCACAACGACACGCGAGTGAATCTGGTCACGGGTGTCCCGCTCTCGCTTACCAGTTTGAATCAGACACTGCTCTTCGAGGTAAGCGAAAACGCCTGCCTTCGGTTTGTCAAAGACCTCAAGCACCGTCGCATTGTCGGAGTAGACGACCATTGAGTGATCAATACCCTCTGCCTCGTACTCCACTTTCTGAAATAAAAAATCCGCACTCGTTCCCGGCGCAACAATCACGAGATTCCGACAGTTCGCACCTGGAGATACACCTATGCCTAAATATATATGAACATACAGGATCTACGCGTTCACACAGCTATCAGCAAACCTGTTCAGCGAGCGTATATCGGTAGTATTTTGATAGATTCGGCGCTCGTATGGACTCCCGAGCTCTGAGCTATCGGACGCAAGTTGTCACTGTATTGCTTTTAAAACTCCAAAATCGAATGCAATGCTGCCCAGTGGCGGGGATTTCAGCGGCGGTAGGTCTGCATCCACAAAAGCCGCTCTGACTTTCCTGGGCTTCCTCATATCAACTACAGATAGCAAGAGTACTTCTGAACTGCCTGCGCGATATGCATGCGGGTGTCGCCCTTTACCTCAGCCTGGAAAACTTGCTGGATGAAGAATTGCTGAAGCCTCTCGTTTGCGTAGTTAATCAAAAACTGCTCGTACGAGTTCTTCTGGAAAAACTCGAAACCGTAGATATCCAGAATCTGTCCACGCAAACACGCCAAAGGCAGCAGCGCCAGTCGACAGTCGCTCACGCCGACACCCACAAACGAGAGATTCACAACTACATATATGTATATATATAAAAGGGGGATAAACGAGCCATGTGCAGGCGGAAGTTCTATAGTAGCAAGTTTGTGTTAAAGCTCCCTTATTCGTTATGTGCAGAGGCATGCACTAACATATATATATGCGGCAGTTACTGCGTACGTTTGATCACGCCGACGAGCTTGCGCTTCGCCAACATGGCGGCGGTACATAAACTGTGGACAGGCGACGAGGCAGATAACGCGTGTGAGCTTACGCCAATCCACGCCTTGGCTTCTGCGTCGAACTTGATTTGTTTGTTAACGCTCTTGACGATGTAGTCAAACAGCGTGCTGTAGAGCTCCTTAGCCATAGACCGAATCATAACGGTCGCCTGCTCAGCCGAAAGGGGCGACTTAATCACGTTCCCCTGTACCTCCACGACGTTGATGGTAAGAGCCTGAAAAAAACTCACGCAGTCTCAAGCATGCATGTGACTGCATTCTCGCAGCGGCCAACTGGCAGCGACCCGCTTATGCATGCAAATAACAACATTTGCCTGCGCGTGTGCGGCGGCCGCGGCGGGTGCGGATACTGTTTCGAGGCGACGCCAAGGGCAGCACGGCGGCTCGAGAGAGGTAGCCACCCATCGAGTCGCTCTCTCCACTCCACGCCTCCGAGGAGCTGACATGTGTCACCAGCAGAGGCTGAAGGCGCTGCGGAGCGTCGATAGAGAGTGAACGAGCTTGTGGAACAAGAGGGCAGGCAAACAGCAAAAACAGAAGAAATTGACACAGAAGGACGGACTTCGTTCAGGGCATTTTGGTCTGCTCCAAGGAGAGAGGCGATAGTCTTGAAGTCGTCCTCGTTGACAACCTTGCCGGCTCTGCGAAAAGCACCGACACGCCATCTCATCCACAGAATATACTCTGCTCTATCGCCTCGAGGGCCTAGTCAAGTCTTTACCAGCAGATGGATAAAGACGACAGTACATCGACAGCAAAAACACATTCGAGCTGCGACGCGGAATCTCGCACTTCAGGTCCACGCACACGCAGATTCTATCTACCGTATCGGGCACGATGCAAAACATCGTACGCATATACCCATTCGAATATGTATACATATAAATATATGACGGCTCACGCAGTTCGGACGAGACGACGGAAACGCCTTTTTCTGCAAGAAACAGCATCTCAACGCCAGTGCGAGGCGTCTACCATCGAGGCTTATGGAGTGACCTACTTGTCTGTTCCCATCGCCTGCGTGTTTTTGTATTTTATGTTTCCAGCCATAAGGACAGCTGAGAGACACTTAAAGTAGTCGAGCTCTTCCTCGGGTGCGTAAAGGAGCCTGAAAGACCAAGCACCCACGCAAGACGCGCAAGCGGCATGCCATACTCAGCTCCGCATTTGCAAGCTTCATTTCTTTTTCAAGCATCTCTTTGGGGGGTTCGCGGCCATGAAGAGTGAATAGAAGCCGGCGGGCGAAGTGGAGCAGTCAGCCGGGTGGCAGAGCGCAAAAACAGAGAGGCTAACGCGGCGCGCATCGCTGGCTGCCTCACGGGGCTTCTGGGCGCCCTTAAGCCGTGAGTGCGCCTCGAATCCACTGCGCTAGTCTGCGCTCAGACGTGCGACATATTCACTTTAAAGTTTAGGGTTTTCAACCTAGTTACGATTTTGTCCGTTTCATCAAGCATCGAAGATCTCCTACTTGAGCTGTTGGCGGACTTCCTCGAACTCTTTCAAGTCGTTGACCGTCTCGACTTCGTAGCACCCAGATTTGTTGAGGAACTCGTACTCCGTCGGCGCTTTGAGGGCACATTTGGCCAATTCATCGGGCTTCAGGCCCTTGATCATCTGATAGAAAATGTGGTAGCTCCGCTCGCCCTGACCCTGGAACTCAATACGCGAGAGCTCAAGCATGTAGTTGCTGATGATACCTCCGTGAATACCTCCAGTCGGCGCGACGTCAAGAGTGACGAAACGCCCGAAACGGGACGAGTTGTTGTTGCGAAGCGTCCTGAGAGAAAGGGGGAAAAAACGAACAGTAATTCCAATGCGGAGTGCACCTTCGACAGGCACATTCTCCATGCGAACCATGCAGAGTCACGCTTCTGAAACACCACGCGACATCCATGCATATGCAGAACCCCTAATGCATACATTCGCGTGGAATATGCTCCATATGAGACAGTGCTTGTGAGCCAATAGCCGTGACAACAGGTGCTTTCACCAGAGACCCGACACAAAAAAAGAGGTTCCCCATGAGCCGGTGAGAAAGAAATATCCGGACGCGAAGGGAAGCCGTGTAGACGGTTTCTTCGGCAAGCCAGCGAAACCAGAGAATAGAAATGCCCTAATCGAACGCTGCCTACTTGGCATTCCCGATAGCTTCCAGCAGCGGGTTCGCTCCGAGAATAATTTCCTGAATGCGCGCGCCACCCGCTCCAGACTTCGATGTGGCGAAGTACTGCATGAGCTGTCTGGCTGTCTCGGTCTTCCCGGCTCCGGACTCGCCTGAAGTAAAAACAAGCAGAAGGGCTTCAAGGAGAGGACTCTTCAAACCCAGTCACGACTGCACAGACTCGGCGGACGGAGGGTGATGCCGATCCCGAGGCGAACTGGAGGACCTCGAAATGCGGTAACTCAACAAGATCCCAGCTAAGAAGCCCAAAGCCGGCATACGTAGCTAGCAGCGGTACGAGCGCAAAACACGAAGTCTGATTTGGTTTGACAGGGTATTTGACTATCGCTTTCTGCGTCCACTGCCAGGCGCAGCGTCCTTCTAACCTCGCAAAAAAAAAACAGAGACATCTGCAAACACAACTATATGTATATATACTCGCTTATGAGTGCGCGTGTCCTCAGTGGAAAAAAAAACAGCGGAGATCGGCTCAGGGACTCACCACTAACGACGCATGACTGGTTCTCCTTCGTGACTCTGAGCATGTCCATGGCCGTCTGTGCAACCGCGTAGGTGTGCGGAGGCACGTCTGTAGGAAAGCCTCGGGAGGTGTCTGCATTTTGATACTTTGTGATTGTCGTCGGCTCGTAGAGCCCCGGAATCAGTTTGAATGGGTTCGTCGCAACGAGCAGGCGCCCTGCGTAGGTCTGCGAACGCACAAAACCGACACCGCGCCGTCGCTCCTTCAGCAGCTCGACTGAGAGACTACCTAGAAGCGTACAGCGAATGAGGCTGGAACAGACAAAGGGAGTGGACGAGAGCAGGAGATGAGTCGACTCAAGACTCTGAGACTCCTCAGCCACGCACACTCGAGTTCGCGGTCATTCGAGGATAGAGGAGCGACGACGCTGGTGGTGGTCGCGACTAATGATCAGACAACTGTGGCATAAATGCCATCCTATCCGGCGCGCCACTTTTCGTAGCATCGCCATCGCTCCTTTGCCTCAACGCCCCACAAAAGACAATCCAGTATATATATGCTGAGTGGTTTCCAGTTGAGGTCTGCGCGAACACGCCTGTGCGGCCATATCAGCCTCGTACTCTCTCCATGCACACGTGTTAGCACCAAGGAGTCTTCTATCCACCCTAAGGCCGCCAGCGGATTCCGCGGCGGGTATTTGCTGCAGCCCAGGGCAATGGCAGCTTCCCCGTCGGAAGACTCAGGTCTGTGTGTGAATCACTCGTGGATTTCCGCGCTAAGTTCCCGCGCTCGCGCAGGCTGGAGTCTTACGTAGATCTGGTCGCGCACGTAACGCTCGCGGATGACTTCTAGCGCGCACGCTTCGTTGGCGTGAGGGAGTTTGGCGAGATCAACGACAGTGGCAGGATCAATCCCGACGTTTGCGTTGAGGCACTGCGAGACATCGACGGTCTTTGCGTTGCCGTCATCGTCGACTGTGAGCTGCGTTCCGCTGATGCTTTTGACAATGGCTTTCACGTATAGCTCCTCCTTCTCAGGGGCGCGCACAAAGACTGGCGAGCCGACGAGGTAGTCGCCGAGCTCGACTGCGGAGTACTTGCGCTCAACCTTTTTCTGCGCTGCACCGCCTCCGGCCCCCGCCTTCTTTGCGGCTGCCGCCATGGCGCAGTGAACGACGCGGAGAGACACACCCTGACCAAAATTCGCAGGCGCCGCAGGGAAACGCACGCGGCAGGACGAGAAGAGAAACGAGACGAGAGCCTCGGCGACCCAGGAGGGAGGATGCGACGCGGACGCGAGGCAGCAACGAAGAGAGACGAATCAAAAACACGAAGAGGAAAGAGACACCAAACCTGGGAGAGGCGAAAGAGAAAGAGAAGACGGCAGCGAGAAATCACGCAAGCCGGACACTGGAAAGATGCAAAGAGATCGGGGTCGAAGAAGGAGAAAGACGCCCAGGGAAGCACACACTGGTTCTACAAGGTATGTGAGCGAGGCTCCGGACGCTCTTGTCGCCTCGCGCCAGACTCAAGCATATGCTTCTTCATTTCTCTCGTTACTGTCTTCTCTTGCCACTTTCTCGACGGAAAAAAGGCGAGCTGATTGTGCCTCGCGATGAGCGTAGCAGAGTCCAGAAAAACCGCGAAGGGACGGCTGAAGTAAGCGGGCTCGCTGTCGCTACCTGCGCATCAGTTCAGACTCTGAGGAAGTGTATATGGGGCTGGCGGTAAGAGCCAAGGCGAGAGGGCGAGAGCGAAGTGAGAGAGAAAGTGGTGGAGGCCTACAGGGGCGCGGCCGAGGCAATGGAGGCGCGGCGGTGTTCTATGGGGCGAGTGGCTCGACCTCAGGCCTCCCTTTGGATCGCGCGCCGAGATTTGTACAGAAACATGGAGAGAGCCTTCCCCTGAAGCGGTGGAACCGAAAAAGGGACTCCTTGAGCTGTTGTCAAGCACGCTACGTCGGCATCGGAGCCGCGCGCCCGGAGACAAGACGACCATGAGTCGTTGCAGATGAGGCTTCTTCTCTTCTTTTATGGAGCAGCATCTGCCACGAAACGCGCTTGCAATGAGAGCAAACCGGACAAAAGGGGGGAAAGACGCAAGGACAGAGGGAACTGGAAAACAGTTTCAAATTCACCGAAAATGCCGCTCTCCTGCTCGTCCGCGCTTGCTGACTGCGCTGGCGAAGACAGGAACTCCGGGCGAGAAGAGTTCCCGTCTGCACAAGGACGGGAAAAAGTGAAAAAATCCCTCGCTTCGCCCGCGCGTGGCTTGGAAAACAAGACAAAAGACGCAAGGCAGAGGAAAAAAGAAAACTCATGCAGAAACGGAAAAATCGAGGCTCAGGCTGTTGACCAGCCAACTACCGCTAGACGCGGACACGCTGCGTCAACACGCGCTGCGGCTGCGCGCAGGGTTCGGCTGCCGACACAAGAGAAAAGTCGTGCAGAGACTCGCGAGAAAAGGCCGACTACGAGGGGCCGACAGCTTGAGAGGCCGGAAAAGGCGAGAAAGACCTTCTTCTCCCGTGCAGTCGCGGATCGGATTGCGGTCAGACTTCGAGGGCATTCTTTAGAGTGTAATGCGTCACAGGCAGGGTCAGTCCTGTCCCTCGAGCGCGTCCGTGCTAGACTTCCAGATCGGTGGCGCATCCTTTTTCAGCGCCGTCAGTGTAGTGAATAGTCGGTTTTGACGCAAGACAACTGTTGGAGCGCTAAGACGGGATGATTGAGCACCCGTTTGCCCCCCGCAGGAACCCGTCGGCAGTCCCTTGCCTGGATTCACCGGCCGAGTGAATCCATGGCTTTGCAACGGAGGGGATGTGTTTGCCCCCGGAGCTCTCTCTGGGTATTCAGATCTTCCTGCGTTCTAGAAGCGCCGGCATTCAAGCAGTGAGAAAGACAAGCGAAGCAGGGGTGAAATGCACTCGATGTCTGCTGTTTTCGGCGGTCATTTGCCGACAGTGCCAGTCACTGAGGTTCGAGAGTTTGTCCGGGCCTCTCGTCGTCTTCACGAGGAGGCTGTCTGCCTTGTGGCTTCTGCGTGCTCGTTTTGCGTGTTGAATTGCCTTCTCAGATACCGCTTGCTCAGCGGCCATTCTATTCTTCACAAGCACAGCAGACTGTTGAGAAGAGTCACTTTTGAGAAGCGCGTGGTCTCAGGGGAAGGGCAGGCACAGGTGGCGGCCCTTCCCCGGTGGCGGGTCTTGCAGGTTCTTTCGGCGAGCCTGGAGCAACAAAATTTTGGGTTGAATCTAGTCGGAGTCAAACGCAGAGGCATAGTAGCCCACAGTACACAATCAAATGACTGCAGCGGCTCACAAAGGTCCGTTTCGCAACAAGTTCCATGATCACGCGCACAGGTCACTCAGGCAGCTCAGTCCAGCAGCCGTCGATTTCAGGGACGGAAACTGCGAACCGCAAGTGGATCTACATACTCGTGAATTCCAGCGTCTGACACACTGCGGGACTTCCATGGAACGTCTGTTCACCGATAGTGCTCGTTTAGCCATCTCCGCGATTCACACATTGGCGTAGAACGCACGGGGCGATCAAAACTGCGCACGCCTCCTACAGACTACAGCACAGTGGAAACACAGGAGTGTCAGAGAACCCCGGACTCCATCTCGCGTGCAGTTTGCTTCTTCAGGAGTTCCCCTTCGCGCATTTCGAGCTCTGTATCGGAATCTATCTGTCGCGGGGGGAGGCTGATTGAGCAGCTGGTCGCCACCCAGCAGCGGGTACTTAGACGTGTACGGCTTCAACTGCTTCATGCAGCCTTTGCCTGTGTCGCAGTCGTGCGATACAAACTCGAGGGAGCTCTGCTTTTCTGTGTTCGTATATCTCGTGGATCACTCCAAAGCTTTCCGGCACTACTTACGTGTAAATCATACTGCCGGAGGAGAACGGACACACGTGCGCGCATAAATGCGTCTGGGAGGCTAGTGTGCATATTGCACATGCTCTCAACATCGTGGTGAAATGCAGCGCGTAGATCCCGACTTTCAAGCATCATCAAGAAAAGACATACCTACGAGTGACATACCTACGAGTTTGAGCGGCCTTAGCTGCACACTAAACCCGTGCTGCCGTAGGGGAAACCCCGACCCTTTCAGGCTGGCGCTGGGTATGACTTAGACCTTGGCGCTCGCCGTGGGCGACGGAAGGCTACCTCCGAAGTGAAATGTAAGGTGATTCGCAGAACGTGCCTACAGGCGTTTGTCCGCACATAAAACTCTTGCGTGGACTTCCACTCGGCTGCCTGGAAGCTTGAGAACCACCGTCGGATGAATCCATTTACGTACGCCTTTCAGTACCATGAAAGTTAACCAAGGAATGCGCGCGAGGCGACTTGTCCTGCAGAATAACGCTTGGTATCCATGGACGCCATGGACCTACACATGTGCATGGGGGCAATATCCGCAGCTGCAACTTCGTCGTCCTCTACATCATCACTTCACTGCTTCGCGGAAAGGGTTCGCAGCTATGGACATGATCAGTCCATGTCGACCTCGAGAAAACTGATTGCGGACAGGGTTACCTCCGTGGAGAGGCCAGATGCAACTCTGGAACAGTCCGCACTCCTCACAGATAGCTCTGGAACTTCAGCCGTGTAGAAGAGACACTAAGTCATGAGAACCAATCTGCGCTGACCCAACCAAGGGATTCCGATTTGCAACAGTAGAAGAGAACGGAACACCTCACACCGCAGAGTATAAATCGAACCCAAGTTCAGCTACCGGCGAACGGGCAGCATCACTACAAGTCGGACTACGGTTCCTTTTCCGTTTCTGTCGTAAGTCTAACGAACACACATACATATCTAACTACTGTCGTTGTATATACTCACTTCCCAATACAGACGAGCTTTATCAACAACTGCTCTTAAAAACACCGTACTGGCTCTACGCTGAGCCATAAATGAATCCTCGCTTGCATGCACATACATTAGCAATGTATATACCTACGCAGGCGGATTGTCTGCGGCTGCGCTTCCCCCTTGTCTCCGTTGAGCTCCACAGCACGCGTGGCGGACTCCAAGGCAACTCCGCTGAGCGACCTTCACATCGAGTAGAGAAGACGAATATAACGCGTCTACACAGAGAGTTGACCACGAAGGTCACTAACCTCGGGCTACGCTGTTTGGATCAGTGGCTCGCCGAGAAAGCAAATCTGTATGCACTGGATCCGCACTCAGCGTCGCTCGTTCACAACGAACTTGGGGGCATAAGGCCGTTCTCTTCTTTCTGCAGCGTTCGAACCGTGGAGCGAAAAAGGGTCAGACGCAGCTGGATTTATCCCCCTCATGCATGTGCACAAGATAATACACATAGAGTGGGTATACTTGTATGGAGATATGACCTGTCCTTGTTTCTGTTACACAGAAGAACATGTTGACTTTTCGCGACGAACCATACTCTCTGACTGTATCAAAGGAGAACAGGAACGGGACTAAAAAGCGCGCAAGGAATTCACTCGAGACGTTAGAACTCGCTAACAAAAAATGCCTGTTTTCCCGCACCGACAGCGACTGCGACTCTCGCCCGTGCCGACTGAAGAGCGCGAAAGGCCGCCTGTGCACCTGAGAGCGAATTTCGCTGACCCTCGGTTTCTCCACACACTTCAGTTTCCTCTCTGTCTCGCGCTTCGGCTAGTTTTCGTTTCTTTGGCGCTTCTTCGTACCCGCCTTCGCCTGGTTGATTCAGTCTTGAGTCTCCGAAGGTGCACAGCAACTCCCGAATCTCGTCTCGAATGAATTCGAACGATTTGGTCTTCTCGGCGAACCTCTTGTCTGAGAAGCATGCGCCATCCTTCCACCACAGAGGCAGCGAGTCGCGATCCAGCCGCGCCCTCGCGAGACTCGGGTGCTGCTTTGTCGTTATGCCTTCGCTGAGCTCAAGGCATCTCTTTTTTCCGTCTCCGCCGTCTCCGGGACGCTCGGCCGCGTCCTCAGTCCCTTTTTCTGCATTTTCACGCGGCGCCTCAGTCGCGCATGTCGCGTTTTTCTGCAGGTGTCTGCTTCTGTTTCCGCACGACTGCGTTCCTGGTCTTCGTGCGCTTTCTTCGCGCTTTGTTGCTCCTGAGAGACTGCTCGCCTGCTCGTTTTCCGCATCTTCGGATGCCTCTCCCGCGCCCTTGCTGGCGTCGTTCTCCGCCTGCTTGCGTGCGCTCGCTTCCGCGTTTTGCCTAGGGCGGCGCTCGGGCTTCTTCGCTGTAGGACCTCCCACATCCGCCTGCGCACCTGACTCTCCCGCGCGCCGCTGGCCTCGCACTTCCGCAGTGCGGAGGCTTGCTTTCCACGCGCTGCGGTGCGCTGGCGAAGAAGACGAGAAAGGCGCTCGCGACAGAAAGGGGAGAGAGATAGGCCCGCTCGCGACGTGGAGGAGGCGAGCAGACGCGGAGAAGTTGAAGATGCCGAGAGCGGCGTCATGACTCTCAAACTCAACATTCTGGAAGACCGCCCAGCGCAGAGAGTCCGAGACACTCGGCGCTCGAGCTCTTGCAGCGGCGGCGCCAGACCCTGGCGGACCCGAAGAAGGCGCGCCAGAGGACGACAAGCGCCCAGACGGACTTCTCTCGTCGCTTGCGGGGGTCGCTTCTCTTTCGTCTTCGCTGTCTCCCGCCTGAACCAGCCACCACCTCCGGAGGCCGTCTTCTTCAGTGTGCGCGCCGGGGAGGCCGGTCGCGTCTCCGTGGCGGCGCCCTGCGCGGACTCCCCCCGCCTCTCGCCTTCGGCAAAGATCTGCGCCCAGAAGAATCTGCCGGTACCGCAGCAGCACGCTGCAGCCTTCCCCGCCTCCCTCGCGTATTCCCTCGTCCTCCCCAGCCTCCTCCAGAGCGGGCGCAGAGGCAGTGAGCCTGTGGGCCGGCGCGTTGCGCCAGGCACCACGCGCTGGCCTGATGCGCGCTCGGCACAGGCAGCCTGCAGAAGTCCATAGAAAGGCGACAACTCCGGAGAGCAGCGCGCTTCCCCGGGATCCCCCAGACGCGAGCAACGAAGCAGACGCGGGCATCGAAGGAGGCTGGTGAGCCTCGAGGAGAATGAGGACGCCGACAAGGTCGTACATCATCCCAGGCACCACACCGGAAGGCTCGAGAGGCGGGATACATCGCCCACCAACTGCTACCCACGCGCGCCAAGACGCTGCCTCGCCCTCGGCGGGCATTCCGTCTCCACGCTCCAGCGGCTCATTTGCGGCAGAGTGGACTCCTCCACTTTGCTCTTGCCTTTCTCCCCTTCGCGCCGCTGAGCTGTCTTGTCCCTCGCACGCGTCCAGCTGCCTTTGCCGTCCAGCCTCCCGCACGCTCTTCGCCTGGCGCGCGAGTGCCTCGTCGCCTCTCTCCCGAGACTCGAAGGCACTTTGTTCAGAGTTGAGTAGAAGCGCGAGCCGGTGTGCCTGTGAGAAGAGAGGAAGACGAAACAGTCCGAGGCACACGGGGGCTGGGGTCCAGGCCAGACAGCGGCGAGCCAGCGAAGAGAGGGCCCTTTTCGCGTTGTTCTCTTTCGGCGTCTTCAAAGCGGTCGTCGCGTCACCCGCCTTTCCAAAGGACGGCCTTGAACCGACTTTGTTGAGGCATCCTTCTTCTTCGATACAATCACGTGCAGAACCTGCCGCCGTTTTCATCAGTTCCTTCGCGCCCTTTCCTTCGTCCTCCTGTTCCTTCGCTCTTCCCTCCTCTCTCTTCTCTTCTGTGCTCGCCGCGGCGAGACCCTGAATCATCTCCTCTGTGTCGCGTCCGCCTTCCTCTCGGCATCTCTTCCGAGCATTATCCTTCAAGCTTGCGTCGCCGCTCGATGACTGACTGACGGCCGATTTCCTTCCTCTCGTCTGCCTCACCGGTTGACGCCTTCTTCGCTCTTCTTCACCTTCGTTTTTTACCACCTGCGGGGAGGCGACCCCCGTGCGAGACGCTCCGTGGCGCCCTCGCTGGGACCTGTTCCCGGCGTCTTCTGTCGCTTCAGACTTTTCTGGTTTTCCGTTCTCTTCCTCGATGTCTTCGTCTTCCGCACTCGCTTGCTTCCTACTCTCTAGGAGCGACGCGTGACTCGAAACCGGAGAGCAGCCGCGCACCGAAGGCGGAGGCAGCGAGTGCGGAGTAGCAGCGCGCAGAGGGGAACACCCACTGGCCTGCATCGGCGAAGCTGCAAGCGAGTTAGAGGCGCTAAAGGCGCTAGAGGCACGCGACAGCTGCAGCAAGTGAAGCTCCTCTCGGCAGGCGTTCGCAAGCATCGACAGCGGCAACGCAAATGGAAGCGGGCGAGAGCTTCCCGGCGCCACGCTGCACACCGGAAGCGAATCCGAAAAGGAACAAGAGCGACGACGTGACAGAGGGGAAGACGGCGGAAGAAAAGACGACAACGAAGAGGACGCAGCCGAACGCGAGGGCGCCAGGCGAACGACTTGACATACAGTCCTGGAGAGAAAGCGATCAACGCAAACACCCGAAGAGAAGCTGCAGAGACTGAAGACTCCAGGGCGTCTCGCTTCTCCTGCATCAAATTTCGACCGCGAAAGAGGCCGGCACTGACTACGGCAGATTGCTCAGGACTGCCGTTGCCCGGCAGCAACTCAAGCTACATTTCCAGACTACACAGAGATACAGAGGCAAAGAACACGCGTCTTCCTCGCAGAGCCCATTCTCCTAAACGTCTTTGCCTGACCGCTTGCCCGTCCGCTCTCACCGGTTCGTTCCATACATCCGCAGCAACCGAAACCGCGCGTTGCCAAGCCAAGTAGCTCGCCACCGCTTCTCCTCGTCTTCGGCGGCAGCCACGAGGTCGCCCGGGCTTCGAGCGCTTTGCAGGCCCCCCCGCGCCTGAGCGCCTGAGGCGCAGGAAAGGTTCGACAGCTTGACTCTCTCTCCCTCTTCGAGGTCCCTCAGCGCCGTCTCTTGTTCGTCTTCGGCTCCGCCGGCGTAGAGCGTCAGCACTGCGAGACTCTGAAGGAAGAGTTGCGCGAGAGGCTCCGCGGCCGCCGCGCCTGACGCCGGAAAGACGCACCGCGCAGCCGCCGGGCTACCTGCGCCTTCGCCAGCAGGGGCGCGCTGCGGGAGAGGCCCTAGGAGCGGCAGAGGAGCGTCTGCAGAGTCGCGGCTCGCCTCGAAGTCTGCTTGCCCTCCGGCCTCGAGAGGCGCCGCGCTTCTCCCCGCGGCGGCGCCACCCGCTGCAACTTGCACGTCTTGCTTCGTGGCGTCTTCGGCCTCCACCGCGGACTCGAGGGCACTCTCGATGTCTCGCTGCGAGACAAAGAAAGCGGGCGCGCTTGAATCGACAGGGATGCACGGGGAAAAGGACGCCGACGCAGCAGCACTTCCATCAAAAGCCGAGAAGGCGGCAGAAGAAGAGGACCCGAAGGGAGAACTAGACTGAGGACGAGAAGAGGCAGACTCTGGAGACAAATACGAAGAGACTGCAGCAGGCACGAGTGAAGCCGCGTCAAACGGCGAGGACAAAGGGCGTTTTTCGACAGAAGCCGCGGAAGCAGAGACAGCCGGCCCCTGTGCGCCGTGTGCAGACAGAGAAAGGACGGAAGAGGGAGGAGAAGGCGCGGATGACCCCGGGGCCGCGGGCGACGAGTCCAGGGAGGGAGAGCCACGGGCGGAAAAACTCGACTGGAGCGCGAGGGCGGAAAGCTTGAGAAGAAAAAGAGTGTCGAGAACAAGAAATTCAATTTGCGCTTTGCCCTGATTCAAAACCCCTTGCCGATCCGCTGACCAGGCGTCCGCCAGACGCCGTTCTTGCCTCTCCAAATCTCTCAGTTCCTCTTCGTCTTCGTCCTTCGCGTCGTCTTCAGGTTCCTCAGCTTGCGTGCTTCGTTCAGACTCCATGCTGATCATGCGAGACACCGGCGCCGCGGCGCAGGCGACGCTGTGGGAACTGCCCTCTCTGACTGGCTGGATCCCGTTTGCTACACCGCCAACCAAACCCGCCTGCTCTTCGCGTCGCCGCGCGGCGCAGACCTCTGACCGGGCTTTTTTTCTTTGTCTGCGCTCGTCGAGTTTCATCCTCAGCGCGTCGATGCGCTCTCTGAGGCACTCCCACTCTTCCTGTCGCCTCCGCCCCAGAACGTCTTCTTGCCTTTGCTTCCAGGCGGAGAACTCGGATTCCGTCATCACCACGACTTCTCTCCCTCCACTGCTTTCGCTGCCATCTGCCGCGTCCTCTGCGTCTTTCTCCTCCGTCCCGCGTCGCTTCCCTGAGGCTTCGGGTCGCGCCGGCGCCGAGCAACTCTCTTGTCTTCGGTCTCGCCAGACGCGGTACAGGAGAGGCCCTTTCCGCAGGATAACGACATCAGCCACCGACACCTCGCCGGTCATTCCTCGCCGAAGCGCCTTCAGTGCGTGCGGCACGCCGCGCTCCTCCTCCTCCGCATGCCTCCGCTTCGGACGCGCTTCTTGCTCCCCATGTCCGCCACGCGCTTCTCCTTCCTCGCCTCTCCCCCCGCGCCAGCGACCGAGCGGATAAGCTGCGCGGAGCAAGAGGCCCGCGGACGCGGCGGGCGACAGAGAGAAGGGAGAGTTCAGAAGAAGAGACGCAGAAGAAGAGGCAGCTGACGCTGCCGACAGCAGTGCCGGCGCGGAAGCAGAGACGCCACGAAACAGAGGCTCACGAGACATCAGCCACGGCGGGCACAGTACAGAAGGGGAGGAGGTCACGCACGCGAGAGAAAGAAACGGAAAATACCGGCGAGCAGGAGAAAACAAAGGCCGGCACGTGGAGGCATGGAGAACGAGACAAGCAGACGCCGGCAGCTCCAGAGGGCAGCAGGGCTCCGAGAGCCCTGCGAGCGAAGCACCCTGGACGAAGATGCGATGAAACTTCAGGCGTGGAAACTCGCGCGTCGCCCTGCCATTCCTATCCCCGGCATGCGCAGCAAAGAGGCCTCGCGCGTCTCTGCCGCGCCCGCGAAAGACGCGCGCGAGATAGAACGCGAGGAACGAGTCCGCGACTTTAGCCCGAATGACGTACCGGCCGTCAGACACCAGGAGCGCCAAGTTTTCGTCTGGAGCCGAGGACGGCGGCAAAGGCGCCCGACACGAAGACACAGAAGAGCCGGGAAAGGAAACTTGAAGGACTTCGAGGATCATCGGCGTGGCTGGCGAGAGATCGCCTTCGCAGACTTGACGCAGAATCGAGCTGCGCCCGTTCGCCTCCTCGTCGACGCGCCGCAGGAGCGCGCGGAGGAGACTCAGCGGGCTCGGGGGCCGCGGCGGAGGCGAGCCGGGAGCGAAGACTGACGAAGGAGACGCAGGACGACTCGCCTGTCGCGCGACGCCTTCCGGGTCCGAGCGTGAGTCAGCCATTGCCCGCGCGCATCGTTGGAGCCAGCGCTGCGAGGCGTAGAGCGAAAGTAGCGCGTAGTGGTGGCGAACCCAGGCGCGTGTGAAGCGTCCGCTTTCTGTTTGAGACAAGCCTCGTCGCTGCTGCGCCTTTGAATCGCTCGACGCCGCCCGCGCGTCCCCTGCTCCACAATTAGGGAGAAGCGACAGAGAGGCCAAAAGCGACGACGGGGCGGCTCGAGCGAGCGCAGCCGACAGGAGCGAAGGTAGAGAGCTGCCCTGGCGCTTTGCCTCCCGGCTCGCCTGCAAGTAGGTCTGCACCATGCAGTAGCACTCGTCGGCGCCCGCTACTCGTAGGAGGCCTTCTTCTTCATCGCCGTCGCCGCGTGCTTTACTCGAGTCTGCGGCAGGGACGTCACCCGTCGCTCCCGCGGCGTGCGCAGGAGCCTCACAGGAGAAAACAACAAACGCGCGCGAGGCGTCCAGCGAAGCGCACCGCAGGGGGTCGACGCTGCGGCGAAGAGCCTCGGGGAGACAGAGCAGCCAGCCACCTTGCTGGATGAAGAAAAACGCGAAATCGGCGACGCCGCGACGGAGACCGGAGGAGGACTTGCGCGGCAGAAGCGAAGAACGCGGAGAGGCAGGCGCCGAGGAGAGAGAGGCCGTGTGGGAGTGCGGAGGACGGGATCCTGAAAGGGACGACCGGAGGGCAGACAGAGGAACAAAAGACGAGGAAGCAAAGAGGGCGCGCAGGGCGCAGGGTACGACTACGGTGATGGATCGCGCGTGCTGGCCCCAGAGCCAACGAAGCAGCAGACGATTTTCGCAGAATGAAGAGTCGGCGCAGAGAAGACGCGAACGCGAAGAGGAGGAAGGCACAGCTGGCGAAGAAAGGCCCGAGGGAGAACTTCTAGGTCCCTCGCTGAAGGCCATAAGAGAGCTCGCTGGCTCGAGTCCCTTGCTGACGCAGATATCGTTGGCAGTGCCCGCGAGACTTCCGTTCTCGTCTTCTTGCTCGTGCTGCGGAGTGGCCTTCGGCGCAGAGTCGCCCGGCCTCGCGCCCTGCGCTTTCTCCACCTCCGCTCCGCTCTGCCTCGCTTGCGCGACGTGCTTGCCGCCAGGAGCCGCCCGCTGCGCGTTCCGCCGCGGAGCCTTGAACTGTCTCCTGTCTCTCGGGCTCGCGCCCGAGCGGCCCCCGCCGGCTCCCGCCTCCGCGACGCGCACCAACAGGCCCGAGGCCGGACCGCGCCGGCGCAGGAGTCGCGGCGGCGGCGCATGCAAGCAAGACGATGAAGGCGAAACATAAGAGGGGGGAGAGGACGAGGCTGACGAGGAGGAACAGGAAACGGACTCGTTGTTGCATGCAGGCGCCGACGACGCTGGCGAACCCCTGCATGCGACCGGAGAGTCAGATGAGGTAGCCAGCTCTGCCGAAGAACCAAGACAGGCTTCCGAAGAAGCAGCGACGGGGAGCGAGGGACAACTAGCCACAGAGGGCACAGTCAGAGACACTGCGGGAGGAGGAGACAGGTTGTGGGGCGAATCCACCGACGCGGGCTCTCTTGTCTCCGCGTCGCGACGGCTGCAGCCCGCGACCTCCGCTCCTGCATCGTCGCCGCCCGCCGCCGCAGCTCCTCCAACCCCCAAAGAGAGCGCCGGCCTCGGGGACTCGAAAAAACATGCAAGCTCATCCACCAACTTGTCGTCGATTTGCGATACCACTTCTCCCGCACCCATCCACTTGAACTCCCGCGCATGCCCAGCGGCATGCCCTCCGTCCAGCCCGCTTCCTCCTACGCCACCGCCCTCGCTACTATCGAACTGCAGCAGACGTTTCGCCCGCTCACGCGCCTCCTCGCTAATCGCCACCGACCTCCCTGACGCGAAGCGGAATCCGGCAGACACCGGCGGCGCGTCTCCCTCGCCGGCATCCACCGGCTGCCTCGCTTCCTGCATGCCATTCACGGCGCCCTCTGCGGCAGCCGCTCCTGTCAGGCCACTATCGAACTGCAGCAGACGTTTCGCCCGCTCACGCGCCTCCTCGCTAATCGCCACCGACCTCCCTGACGCGAAGCGGAATCCGGCAGACACCGGCGGCGCGTCTCCCTCGCCGGCATCCACCGGCTGCCTCGCTTCCTGCATGCCATTCACGGCGCCCTCTGCGGCAGCCGCTCCTGTCAGGCCACTATCGAACTGCAGCAGACGTTTCGCCCGCTCACGCGCCTCCTCGCTAATCGCCACCGACCTCCCTGACGCGAAGCGGAATCCGGCAGACACCGGCGGCGCGTCTCCCTCGCCGGCATCCACCGGCTGCCTCGCTTCCTGCATGCCATTCACGGCGCCCTCTGCGGCAGCCGCTCCTGTCAGGCCACTATCGAACTGCAGCAGACGTTTCGCCCGCTCACGCGCCTCCTCGCTAATCGCCACCGACCTCCCTGACGCGAAGCGGAATCCGGCAGACACCGGCGGCGCGTCTCCCTCGCCGGCATCCACCGGCTGCCTCGCTTCCTGCATGCCATTCACGGCGCCCTCTGCGGCAGCCGCTCCTGTCAGGCCACTATCGAACTGCAGCAGACGTTTCGCCCGCTCACGCGCCTCCTCGCTAATCGCCACCGACCTCCCTGACGCGAAGCGGAATCCGGCAGACACCGGCGGCGCGTCTCCCTCGCCGGCATCCACCGGCTGCCTCGCTTCCTGCATGCCATTCACGGCGCCCTCTGCGGCAGCCGCTCCTGTCAGGCCACTATCGAACTGCAGCAGACGTTTCGCCCGCTCACGCGCCTCCTCGCTAATCGCCACCGACCTCCCTGACGCGAAGCGGAATCCGGCAGACACCGGCGGCGCGTCTCCCTCGCCGGCATCCACCGGCTGCCTCGCTTCCTGCATGCCATTCACGGCGCCCTCTGCGGCAGCCGCTCCTGTCAGGCCACTATCGAACTGCAGCAGACGTTTCGCCCGCTCACGCGCCTCCTCGCTAATCGCCACCGACCTCCCTGACGCGAAGCGGAATCCGGCAGACACCGGCGGCGCGTCTCCCTCGCCGGCATCCACCGGCTGCCTCGCTTCCTGCATGCCATTCACGGCGCCCTCTGCGGCAGCCGCTCCTGTCAGGCCACTATCGAACTGCAGCAGACGTTTCGCCCGCTCACGCGCCTCCTCGCTAATCGCCACCGACCTCCCTGACGCGAAGCGGAATCCGGCAGACACCGGCGGCGCGTCTCCCTCGCCGGCATCCACCGGCTGCCTCGCTTCCTGCATGCCATTCACGGCGCCCTCTGCGGCAGCCGCTCCTGTCAGGCCACTATCGAACTGCAGCAGACGTTTCGCCCGCTCACGCGCCTCCTCGCTAATCGCCACCGACCTCCCTGACGCGAAGCGGAATCCGGCAGACACCGGCAGCGCGTCTCCCTCGCCGGCATCCACCGGCTGCCTCGCTTCCTGCATGCCATTCACGGCGCCCTCTGCGGCAGCCGCTCCTGTCAGGCCACTATCGAACTGCAGCAGACGTTTCGCCCGCTCACGCGCCTCCTCGCTAATCGCCACCGACCTCCCTGACGCGAAGCGGAATCCGGCAGACACCGGCGGCGCGTCTCCCTCGCCGGCATCCACCGGCTGCCTCGCTTCCTGCATGCCATTCACGGCGCCCTCTGCGGCAGCCGCTCCTGTCAGGCCACTATCGAACTGCAGCAGACGTTTCGCCCGCTCACGCGCCTCCTCGCTAATCGCCACCGACCTCCCTGACGCGAAGCGGAATCCGGCAGACACCGGCGGCGCGTCTCCCTCGCCGGCATCCACCGGCTGCCTCGCTTCCTGCATGCCATTCACGGCGCCCTCTGCGGCAGCCGCTCCTGTCAGGCCACTATCGAACTGCAGCAGACGTTTCGCCCGCTCACGCGCCTCCTCGCTAATCGCCACCGACCTCCCTGACGCGAAGCGGAATCCGGCAGACACCGGCGGCGCGTCTCCCTCGCCGGCATCCACCGGCTGCCTCGCTTCCTGCATGCCATTCACGGCGCCCTCTGCGGCAGCCGCTCCTGTCAGGCCACTATCGAACTGCAGCAGACGTTTCGCCCGCTCACGCGCCTCCTCGCTAATCGCCACCGACCTCCCTGACGCGAAGCGGAATCCGGCAGACACCGGCGGCGCGTCTCCCTCGCCGGCATCCACCGGCTGCCTCGCTTCCTGCATGCCATTCACGGCGCCCTCTGCGGCAGCCGCTCCTGTCAGGCCACTATCGAACTGCAGCAGACGTTTCGCCCGCTCACGCGCCTCCTCGCTAATCGCCACCGACCTCCCTGACGCGAAGCGGAATCCGGCAGACACCGGCGGCGCGTCTCCCTCGCCGGCATCCACCGGCTGCCTCGCTTCCTGCATGCCATTCACGGCGCCCTCTGCGGCAGCCGCTCCTGTCAGGCCACTATCGAACTGCAGCAGACGTTTCGCCCGCTCACGCGCCTCCTCGCTAATCGCCACCGACCTCCCTGACGCGAAGCGGAATCCGGCAGACACCGGCGGCGCGTCTCCCTCGCCGGCATCCACCGGCTGCCTCGCTTCCTGCATGCCATTCACGGCGCCCTCTGCGGCAGCCGCTCCTGTCAGGCCACTATCGAACTGCAGCAGACGTTTCGCCCGCTCACGCGCCTCCTCGCTAATCGCCACCGACCTCCCTGACGCGAAGCGGAATCCGGCAGACACCGGCGGCGCGTCTCCCTCGCCGGCATCCACTGACCCGTGTGTTTGCGGCTCGCAGGCAGTGAGCGGATTCCGCAACGGCGCGGAGGGACTGACGCGTGCGGCGGGGAGAGAGAAGGACAGCGAATCGTCAAAGAAGGCGAGGAAACGGCGCGGAATGTCCTCCGAGTTCTTGTGCCCGCTTGCCTGAGGGAGGCAGAGACTCCTGGCGCTGCCACTTGGGTTGCCTCCGAGCGGATTCGAGTCGAACAGCTTTCTGTCTACAGCGAGTTCCGCCGCTCTGGCGACGGGGGGGAGAGACGGCGACTGGGCGCCCTCGCCCGACCACCCTCCGCCGCCTACCCGGCATGCGGCGACGGCGTCTGCATCGCTAGGATCCGCTTTCTGCGTCGTCGACTCGTCTGCGATGTTTTGCGCAGCGGCAGAGGAGAGACAATCTGCGCGCGACGCGGGAGACGGCCGAGGCGTCGCGTGGTGCGGCGAAGAGCCTGGAGCCCGCGCATGCAGCGAAACGACAGAAGCACAGGCGGAGGGCTGAGAGAGGACGTCATCGAGATCGTCCAGCTCGAAATCCACGCATGCCTGAGCGTGCAAGTCGCCAGTCTTCTCTGCTTGCGCAACAACGCTGGGGGGCGGAGGAGGGGGGTCAGACTGTCGGCTCGCTGCCGCAGACGCGCGTGAGGCAGCATCAACTGAAGAGGAACGCGGCAGCGAGCTGGGAGACAAACTCGCGAGTGGAGAAGAAAGCATGGGCGGCGTCGCTGCGGAATCGAAAGCAGACAGTGGAGCCCGAGGCGAGCAACAAGCGGCGGCGGACGGAGAAACTGCCGCGCGGGTTTGGCTCCCCCGCGACGGCGTCTGTGCGGCGCGGGATGCCGAAACAGGCGAAGTCAAAGGGCGGGAAGAAACAGGCGCCGCAGCGAGGGAGCAAGATGCCGCGGAGGAGCCCGAAGAGGCAGCCCAGGGGGCGGCCGCATGAGGCGCGCGAGAGGGACTCGCGACAGCAGGAGTCGCGAGAGCCTTTACGGGTGACGGAGTTGCAGACGAGGCATCGGAGGAGAAAGACGATGACAGCCTCCCGCCGAGCCCAGGGCTTTTCTTCGGCGAAGGCGAATTGAACTCGCAGAGGACGCCTCCCTCGAGCAGGTCATCCAGCAGAGAAAACAACTGACTGCAGGGCGACGGGGTCTGAGTCTTTAAAGGCGAGGAGGAGCCCGCAGAGGACGCCGGCGAAGACGCGGAGCCGCTGCAACTGGGAACGCCAGTCACACAAGACAAAGAACGAATCGGGGAGGCGCTGGGCGAGGAGCTCGAAGATCCCGAGAGAGGAAACGCAGAGGGCGCGGACGAGGCCGCAGCTGTAGACCAAGACGAAGAAAGATGCGATGGAAGACCACAGGCCGTACCCGGAGGGACGGCCGATGCATCAGTCTCCTTCGACCGCCACAGCGCCGCTGTGCTGTCGGCGCGGGTCGCCGACGAACAGGGCGTGACGCTGCGGCTCTGGCGGTCGACGAAGGAAGCACGCGAATCGGCGGCAGCGGATGTGGAGGCAGGCACGGGGTCAGAAGGGGGCGATACCGACGTGGCTGGATATTTCGAGACAGGCGAAGAAGCCGCGTGAGAAGGAAGGCTGGAGAAATGCAGGGAGCGGAGAGCAGACAGAGACTGCAGCGGGAGAGGCCGAGGAAAGGGCGAACAGGCAGACGCGAGAAGAGGACTGGAGGCGCGAGGCTCAGCAGGGAGGACACTGGGGCCGCTGGAGTAAGGAGAAGTCGCGGCGGCTCCGCTGCGGGGGAGAGCCTCGCGCGACGCCGCCAGCGTACCGTCGAGCTCGACAGCAGAGGAGAGGGGCTTTGCAGCGCGGCGGGTCGTCTCCTCGCGCACTTCGTGTGGCGGGAGCCACAAAGGAGGAGGCTGCCTCGCGTCTGTGCGAAGCGAAGCGCACGTTAGCAGCTGCGTTTCGAGATCTTCGCCCTCCTCTTCATCCTCCTCTCCGCTGTCCTCCTCCCCCTCCTCGTGCGCCCAGAAGATCTGCAGACCGTCCATGGCGCTTCCGCGCGCGTTCAGAGAGGCTAGCGCCGATAAGCTGCCTGAGGAGACGCGAAACAAGAAGACAGAGACTTAACGAAGGAGGCGAAACCAAGACCTCGAGAACGCAAGGCAACACACCCGCGAGGCAGAAGACCCCACGGAGGCGGAGACGACTCGGAAAAGGCCTCTGCGGGGGAGGAGGGAAGCTCAGAAGGAGAAGACGAAAAGACAACAGAACACAAGAGAAACAGAGGGCAGGAAGCACAGTACGGAGAGTCGCGCGGCAAGCTGTCTCCGATTCAACCCCAGAAAGGGCTCCACAGAGCTACTCGTGCTGCGCCAAGGCGCAGGGATGTGCATTCACGTCTGAATTCAAGCCCACGCGTTTGTTGGCGACGACTCTGAGGCTTTACGAGTTCTCTTGAGAGGAAATTCCGCAAATATGGCGCCCTGTCCTCTCAGGTCTTCGTCCTTCGTCGTGTCTCTCTCTCACGGACTTGCTGTCAGTTCATCGAGGGTAGTCAGGAGCGAATACCGTCCACTAAAACCCAGCATGGTTGAATGCGCAACGAAAAACTTCATTTCGAATTGAGACAATCGAGAGAGAAGAGGAAAGAAAAACACAGTGCGTACAAGACAGACTGCTAACTAGCGCACCATCTCCATCCCCTACAGGGAAGGTGTGCGCGATGTTCGCTCGAAAATCGCCTGCACGCGCATGCGAAGGAGACATTCATCTACGTGACCACGAATGAATGTCTCCTCCGCTGACGTTCCCCGTATTTCTTTCCGTTTCCTTCTCGGCGTACGCTCGGTCTGTGGCTCCTCTGTATTTTTTGCTTTATCTCTTGAGGGCCTCTTTCGGCACATGTGTGAAGATCGCCCGCGCGGGTTAAAAGGCCTTCTTGACAAATCAACTCATTCATTCTCCGATCGCGCCTTGGTCAGGTGACTGGCTCTTCCTTGTGATCTTCATGCATTGCTGTTGTTCTCCTTCTCGTCTCTTCTCCCTCTTTTCCTTCTCTCTCCTGTGTTTCGTCGTCCCTGTCTCTCTCATCTCTCTCTCGACTCCACGCACGATAGAAGCAACGCGGCTTCTAACTCGAAATCCCTCTGCGTTGAATCCGTCGCTGTCTCCCGTCTCTGTTTTGCGGTCTCCTACTCGCACCGCCTTACCTCCACTAGCTGACGGAGAGCCTACACACAGCGGTCGACGACGACTCCCTCGCTCTCTCTTCTCCTCACTCTTTTATGGGCCGTTCCTGCTGACCCGTTTTCGCGATTCGTACCTCTGCAGAGCGAGTCATCCTCGCGGGAGAGTGGCTCGCGCCTGTTTTGGCTTCAAGACCTTCTCCTATCTGTGCGCTTTGCCGTCGTTATGTTTCCCTTCCCCCGTCATCTCTCTTGACTCGTTTGCCGCTCGATCGTTGCCGCCGAGTTCAAAATTCTCAGCTGCGTGTCCGCAGGCCTCCGGCGCGACGCGTTCGTTTTTGCATCCTCCTCGAATCTCGTGTCCTCTTTGTCCTTCCTCTGGGTCCCTCTCTCCTCAAACCTTTCGATCTGGAGGCCTGAGTGCGGCTGTGACCCCTGCACATCTCTCTTCTTCTTCCCCTTCTGCCGTTGCGCGTGGCGGCATCGCGCTCTCGTGCACTCCCGACCCTCTCTGCAGCGAGTGCGAGGGAGAGAGACACTCTCAGGAAGGTAGTAAGAGGTCGTACTTGCAGCAGATTGCGATTTGCGGCGACGAAGACGAAGCTGCCTCACGCGGAGATCCGGCAGGTTGGCAAGGCCATCGCGAAGAAAAAGAGGCGGGATTTCGCAAACCAGTCGCGGAGATCTACAAGAACATGGAGCGCGTTGAGAAGGTCGAGATGACGGAGGAGGAGAGGAAGCGGGAAATTGAGGAGGCGCGAAAACGCGCGGATTTCAATCCAGACGACATCGGCGAAGACCTCGAACTCACCTTCGTCCGCGTGCCGGAGAAACAGCTCCAAGTCGTTATCAAGAAAATCAAAAAGTGAGGTTTGCAACACACGAACGCAGAGTGGCGAGTCGCGCTGGCAGGTGCAGCTTCGGGTCCTGCGTAGTGGAGGCTTCGGTTTTCTGCACTCAGGCTAGAGGCATGTATCCATGCCACACGAATCGCCGAGAGAATCTGACTCTCCGCGCTGCCTCAACCTCACACCTCGCAGGCTTATCTCGCTTCCGGCGACTCAGGCTACTTTCTCTAGAAAGTGTGTGTATAGATTGACTCCATGCCATATTCTATGTCACCCTATATATATATATATATATATTTACATATGCATGTGGGGCGTATCATGATGTATAACGTGTAGGCCTACTATGTGTAAGTATATATATATATATATATACATACTATGTAAGTATATATGTATATGTAAATACTAGCTCATGTACGCCTTCGCATGTGGATGTTGACGAGTAAGTTCTTCCATTTTCCAAGAAGCCCCTCTGGCAATGTGATTTGTCGGCTCGACTGTCCAGCCTGCCTACCGTAAAGCTCGCGTGTTTTTCCGGTTTTTTCCAGGGTAGTTCACCTTTTGACTCTCCCATTTTTTGCCGCTGACCTCCCCGTTTTTCACTTCTCGCAGGTTCCTCTTTCATCGCCGCAACTTCCGCCCGGTTCGAGAGGAGGGCCTTTCGTCTGCGACAGACAACGTCCTTTTAGAGAAGCCAGGGGATAGCTATCCCTTTCCGCCACCTCGGGGCGGCGACCAGCATGCAGCCGCAGACGCCGACTGCGAGAGGAAGAAGCCAAGAGAAAGTAACGGACTTCCTGAGTCCTCCGCGGGGGGCGCGAGCCCAGGAGAAGGCCCAGACGATCAGTCTGCCGCACAGCCAGGCCGAAGGGGGGGGGAAATGAAGACGAACATGCGACGAAGCTGGGAGAGACGAAGGCGAATGGCGCCAGCAAGATGAAGCGAGTCTATCTCTCTGAAGAAGTGGATAAAGGTGGGCTACGCACATCACACAGGCGAGTCTCTTCAGTGCGCGAATGAGGGGGACAGCGGCACAGAGAGAAAACCCGAGACGCGAGTGTCGCCGTTCGACTCGTCTCTGGGGTCTCGTCTCTGCAGCTTTCTCGACTCCGCCATTCCTTCTCTGTGGAAGATTCTCCATGTCGTGTTTTTGTCAAATATCCTTTCTTCGTGGTGGAGGCTCTTGTGTTCAATTCCAAAGGTCGTTCGTACAGAGTTACGGCTCGTTCTTGCGTCTAGGGATAGTGCAACAGGCTTGAGGTGTGCCGGTGTTCCATCTTTTTTTTTAGATCTCTCGCAGCTGCCGGAGACTCTCCGTGCGTGGCTGCTGTCCGAGGAGGATTTCTCTGTGGGCTGCGAGAAAGTGCGACTTTCTTACTCGCAGCTGACGGCAGGTGCGTCTTGGAAGAAACAAGGTTATAGATTCCGAGGACGTTAGCGTCCTCCTCTGCAGCGCACCAGCTGGTTTCAGCCATGACACCAGATGGCTGAGGCCGCACATGAGTTTGGCGGTATTCCGTGGGGTCGATCTCTCTCTTCCGTCCTCGCCTGCGCGCGACCACGCTTGCATTTCAGCGTCGCCCCCCTTCGCGGCGGGCAGCTTCCACCCCTTCCGTTGCTCTACCGCATTCTCCCTGTCTGTTTTTCTCGTGTTTGTCTCATCGAGGCCCCTGGCGTCAGCAGCGCAGTTTCCTCTGGTCTGTCCCCCGCCCTCTGGCCTCGAGCCTCTCACTGCCAGTCTGCGTCGCGCCTTTTCCACTGCTTTTTTATCTCTGTAGAGGAGGCGCTCAAGAGACTCGTTCCTGCCGGCTTCGAGATGCCGCGCCGCTACGAGACCATCGGGCACATTGCGCACCTAAACCTCCGCGACCACCTCCTCCCTTATCGATTCCTCATCGCCCGCATCTTGCTCGATGTAAGATGCGTAGCTTTCCGGGCCCTGTCTTCTTTCTCTTTCTGCGGTTTGGTTACCTGCTGCGCAGCTACTCGCGCTCTGTTCTCTGCTCCATTTCTCTCTCTGGGCTGCTGCCGTTTTGAGGCACTTCTCTCTATCCCAACACGTTTTGCTGCATGCAGCAGCCTCCCGCTACATGCACGGGCGCTCCCCTCTGTGTTTTCTGTCGGCGCGCGTCGGGTTTCGTGTTCCTTTCTCCCTCCGCGTAGCGTCGCGTTTTCTGAACGCCGCCTGATGGCAGCTGTTTCGCGAGTGGAGAGAGACATAAAGGATGAGCAAGAAGAGAGACACGGGCAGGGAGAGAGACAGGGAAAAATCTGAGAGCTGGCTCTTGTATTATGTGTAGTTGTTCCTTTCTTGCTTCTGAGATTGTTGATTAGAAACAACTGGGCTTGAAGACAGTCGTTAACAAAACTGGAATTGCCTCGCAGTGGCGCGAGCTGCAGTTCGAGCTCCTGGGCGGCGAGCCTCGCTACGTGGCACGCTTGGTAAGGATTCCACGCGGCGGAGGATAGCGAGCCGCGCATTTTCTGCCATCACACGCACTCAAAAAAGCAGGCGAGGAGAGGCAGCACGCTTTGAGAATGCCTGCGCGTTGTGTTTTGGTGTCAAGAGTCTCGCTCGCTGACTGAAATGCGTTTTCGTTAGGATCAACGCCGTCGGACCCGAACCGCAGCTGCGCATGCGTTGCTGGGATCGCTGGTCATCGCTTCTTGTTTTTCACGTTATGCCTGCGTGATGAATGGGTTCAGCTGGGCGTGCCTCTTATTTGCGTCCGTTTGTGAATTTTATGTTTGCGCCTTTCCCTCCGCAGAAGGAGAACGATATGCTTTTCGAGATTGACTACGAGCGCGTCTACTGGAACTCTAGGTGAGCACGGGAGGCGAACGCGGGACTCGCCCTCAACCCTAAACCCTGACCTCCTTGAGTCGAGCCGTATTCAGATCGAGTTTTGCAAACGCGGGCTACTTCCCAACTCTCAGCCACAGGAAGTCATGGTTGACTCAGCACACGGCGATCTGTGCAGCGCGGCGAGCGCACGAACCAGACCGAGTCGCCACGCCACTGGGAGCGTGGACTTGGGTGACCGCGGAGAAGTTTCGTTGTGTTGGCTCTAATCGGGCGATGCCTGGAAGGCATTTACTCTGTTAATGACAATCACGTCTGCGAGTGTGTGGTATCTCACAGGCTGGCAGCTGAGCGCGAAAGAATTACGGCTGAGGTTCCGCAAACGTCGATTGTGTGTGAGTCTGCGGGGCCGATGCGCGCTAACTGGCAGATTGACACGCGTCTGCTTGTCTGCTTTTCGCGGCAGTTTCGAGATTTTGTTATCCGGTTCCCGCGCGTCCATCGACGCGAACGAGTGCCGGAAGCCGCGTCAGTTCTGGGCAGTACAGAGTGTTGAGCGCTTCGCAAAGGATTCGATCCTTAGGCTTTCGCGGTCTCCTTTATGCATTTAGAAGAGACGCACTGAACCCTTACCGCTCTCTGGTTTCGACTCGTTTTGCCCGCGTCTTTGCCTGTGTCCCCAACGCGCCCCGCGTAGTCCTTTTGGAGTTCCACTCTGGCGCTCCGCGCAGCGCAGCGCTCCAGCTTATTTCCCTTCTTGCGCCGATTTGCGGCGTCGACGCTGAGATTCGGTTTGCTCTCTTCACGTGCGCTCTTTTTTTCTTCTCGTTCCTTTGGCGCCTTTGTAGGCTCGCGCGGTGACTTGTAGGTCGGAACTTCCGTTGTCTTTTTGTTTCCGTCTTCTGCAGTTGACTGCTTCGCCGGCGCGGGCGCGTTCGCGCTCTTTCTCGCGCAGAGACGCGAGTGTCTCGTCGTCGCAAACGACGGCAACCCCAACGCCGTTGATTGCATGAACAAAAACCTCAGCCTCAACAAGGTAAAGCGAGACCGCGAAGCTGTAGTTCCACGCTTTTTGCCCGGCTAGACTCTCCGCTGCAGGCTGTTACTCGTTAGCAGGCTATCGCTCCGCCGTGGGCAGTCCTGCGGAGCCGCATCGCTTGTCTTTCGAGATCTGCGGCTGTCCTCGGCTGCTAGCTGCTTGTATTCATTTTTCTCTCGTTTCGCCAGGGACCCTGCGGTTGCGCGCCTTCATCCTTACAGCGTTCGGGCCTTTTTCAGGTTCGGACCCACTTTTTCCGATGTGTTTTCTTTTTCCGCGCGTACTAGGTGCCCGAGGCGTTGCTGCAGACCTTCAACCTCGACGCGAGAGCCTTCGTGCGGGAGGCGGCGGGGTCCCCCGAGAAGCTCGCGCGCCTCGTCCGGCTGCGGCGCCAAGTGCTGGCGGAGCGTAGGATGAGGGACACGGAGACTGCGCAGAAAAAGAAGGAGAAACGGCGAGAACAAGAGGCAGCGAAGGCGAAGGCAGAGAGCGACGCGGGTTCCGAATCCAACGTAGAAGGCGCGGCAAAAAAACGCCGTACAGGAGAGGAGGAAAAGGGAGAAGAAGGAGGTGGCGCGAGCGAGGCGCAGGGGGAGGCATCTGACGGAGTCTCAAAGGGAGAACAGAAGGACGGCAGGAAGCACGAGGAAAATCTTCGAAGCGGTGAAGACAACGCAGGCGAGAGAATCGAGGTCCATTACCTCATGAATCTGCCAGAGTTAGCCATCGATTTCCTCGGTACGTGGCTGGCAGCGAAGCCTTTCCGCCGTGGAGTCAACCTCCGCGACGCTTGAAACGCCCCGCTCTCCAGGCTCTATTCTGCTGGACAGCGCTAGTCGCCTTTAAACCCTGCGTGCATATGCATGGTCACCTGTAAACGCGATGTGACTGCATGAGGTTCACACGATATTGCGAAGCTACGTTTGCTGTGGTTGCTTGTATGGGTGGCTTTTTTGCCTCTCAATTCACCTCGCGCGTGAAATGCCGCGTGGAACAGCAGGCACCGCTGTTCGTGTAGCCACGCATCTAGCAAAGCCCGACTCTGTGACTCACCTGTGCGTCTACTAACACACGTGCATCCACCCGTACATGCGTACATAAATGCATGCACACATACATGCAGACGTACATAAATACATGCATTCATACGTGAGCATATACATATATGCCAACAGCCTAGGTCCACAGCAGGCCACTTCAGGATTGTCTCTCCCGGGCGTTGTCTGTCGGGCGGCGTCGTTGCGCTCGCATATATTCCGTCTCTGTGCTGGGGTAAGTGTGCGTTTCACCAGACGTCTTTCCAGGTCTGCTGGCGGACGCCACCGCCCAGGGAGAGGGAAAGCCGGCAGATGTGCCGGACGAGGAACCGCTGACTGCGGAGGAAATCAAATCAGCCACAGAGCGTCTGCGCCACCGCGTCCACTGCTACGGCTTTTCGCGCTCGTCGCCTCCGGAAGTCGAGCTCAAGGTATGTGGAGATTTATCCGCTGGCGTCCCATATCTCTGCATACTTTTTTGAACGCACCTGTGCATGCATGTGTGTCTTTCACTAACATCGTCTGTTCAGTCCACCTTTGAAATTTGTGAGAACTTGCTTCTTTCCGCGTGCAGCAGCTCGGGTCCGAATATGCTCGTTTAAGAGACGCCGTCGCACGCCTGTCTGTGCATTTAGTGCGCTGTGCAGAAATATGGGATGCGCGAAAGGAATCTCTCTCGTCGAGGCACCCACAACAGACGCAAGGCACATGCCTACTAAAATATATATACATATATCTGTATGTATTCAGGGGCACCGACAAAAACCCTCTGTGGCTCAGAATAACAGATTGCTTGTTTGTGTGCGCGCAGCCGCGGGTGGAGAAGGCCCTGGGTTTCTGGCCGGCTGATATCGAAATCCGAGAAGTGAGTCAAGAGTCTACAAAAAACTGGCGCCTGGGTGCTTTCGGAACGCGAAAAATATCCCCTTTACGCAGAAAGACCACTACTTCGTGTACTATTTTAGTAGACTGCGGCAAGACGTGATACTCATAGGTGTTGAGCAGGACATGTTGGAAGGATCTCCTTCTTTGAGCGCCTGTATTGCATGCAGCTTCAAAAAGGTAGCTAACAGAAGTTTTGCAGAAAAACAGGTTGAGGAAGTCCTTCCCTGCTTGATACGCGTAGCTGCGGCGGGAGCCAAATACTGCTACACTCTCTCGCTGTCGATGCTGGTCTTAGCCTCGACGCACCAAGTCTTTTTTTCTGCCTCAGTGTGGTTAGGTTGTACCACCCTGAATTAATGATGCTAGATCTTCCCTACGCCCTCCGCTTTTCGTGTCTCGCACGAGCTGTCCATCGTGTTCTACTGTTCTCTTTCTCTCTCTCCATTCTCTCTCTCTCTCTCTCTCTCTCTCTCTCTATATATATATATATATATATATATATATATATATATATATATATATATATATATATATATATATATATATATATATATATATATTGTGATGTGGGCATGCGCATTTCCAGCTCTTTCTCGGCTCGCCTTCCTCTGCAGCGACGCTAGATGAAATAGCGTGGCTTCGTGGGTGTCTGCATGCGCATATGCCTACATGCGTAGGTCGCTTGGCTGTCGGCGTTCCTCTTCATTGCTTTATTTTTTATCTTTGTTTTCTTTCCTCTGCAGGTTCGTGATGTTGCACCGAACAAGCGTATGTACTGCCTCACGTTCGATCTGCCCCCTTCTTTCTTGCTGACTTCGCCTTCGTCTACCTCTCCCTAGAAGTCGCCGCTACGGTAGCGGCAGAGGGGACCCGTGACATTCCGTTATTTGCTCAAAATGCTATTGGGCACTGGAGCCGTCGTCGTTGCTGCGGTGTGAATAGCTGGATTGCCGGTTTGCCTCGGTGCACTTTATTTTCTTCCCATTTTCGCGTCGCTTCTCTGCCTTGCCGTCGTCCCAGTTTTTCTCGCCTCGTCGTGTCCCCTTGTTCACGGCGCTGCCTCTCTCGCGGCGTTGCCGCCCAGTCAGGTGAACAAAGGAAAAATCTAAATCAAGCTACAGCACGTTCGAACTCGTTCGCTTTTCGCTTGGGTCGCATTCCGGAGCCACACAACGTCATTTCCTACCTCCGCCGCGTTCGCAGGTACACTTGGATATATATCTATATGTATGTAGATTTATCTTTACAATAGTAAAAAACTATATAATATACATAAATATCGTAGTATTTTATACATGTAGAATCTACAACTCGCGCTACATAACGTGGTAATACCCCTACAACCGCTACGTTTGGAGTCATAAAAACCTTATCGGCATGCTGTAGGAAAAGCGCATTTTTCATAAGCTCAGCTGGATCAGTCCGGAGGGACTAATCAAAGGCTTCACATATATCTGAGCTCAACTTCAGTAGCGTACGTCGCGTCCTCTGCCGCAATAAAAATAACGACCCGTCATATAAATATATATATATATATATATATATATATTCAGTTTTTCCGTGACCAGGCCAGCAACCTCAAACCAGTCGGACAGTGAGTAGCTGTCCGTCGCCTCGTCTGGGCGAGCTGAACGAAGACAGACAGACAAGCCCTGTTTATTCATTCATGTAGGGTTGAGGGATTACATTCCTGATAGAAATGCGACTTGGATGCTAGGGTGCGTCCCAGAAAGCAGGCAAAGGACCGAAGTTCCTCTGCAAATGATCCTCTGTCCCTGTTTGAAGACTTAGTCACCTTTTGTCGCGGATTTATCTACGGCGAGGGGGCGAGGCACCCCAGACGGCCCGCCGGGCCCAACAGGGGACTCTTCGAAGGCAGCAGGAGAGCCGTGAGGGGATATCTTGGATTCTGAAGCCTGTGTGTTTTTTCGCTGCGTGGCTTCGGCCTAAGCCTGCCCTCATTCCGAACGTTTTCCCGCTCAAGAGCCGGTGCTGAATCGCACTAAGAGTGGAGCTTCTGTTTCTCCCTCCCGCTAATCCATTTCGCCTTGAACCCGCCGCCTCGTGGTAACACTGCATCCGTTCGGCGCGAAGGCTAGCAGCACCGGAAGCGAAAACTTGCACGCCATCGTTTTCCCGCGGAAACGCACGCTCGGCAGAGAGTCCGTTGCGGTCCCCACAAGCCTAGGTGTTTCGTTTCGCGACTTCGCCTGTCTCCTTGAGGGCGCGGCAGGCGTCTGTTGTTTTTTCACATCCACAGAGCGAGTTGGAGCGGCATGGCGCCGAAGAGAAACACCACGTTTTCTCTTCCGGGCTGCACGACAACGCGCGGCGCGCTTCGTCGCATCTGTCTCCGGCAGAGAACAAGAAAAAACTCATAAGTCACTCCCCTCAAGGCTTTGCGTTCGATCTCTCGCGGCTGCCTTTCAGCCATCCCGCCCTCTCTCAAGACGACCAGATGCACGGGACGACTGTCTCAATCACCTCCTGAGCTTTATTCCGCAGGCCCTCCTCCTTAGAGCACCGGCTCAGCAAGGTCAAGCCATCCAGCCGCAGAAGGCTGTTGCAGCACCGAATCATGCAGGTGATGTAGCCCGGGCGCGATCCGCTGAAGTCTCGCTCGATGTCCTTCAGCATCAGCGCCAGCTTCGTGAGGATCTCCTCGATCTCTTTCTTGCTGCCGTTCGCGACCTCGCTTGCGCCCTTCGCGTCGGAGCCCGTCGCCTTCACCGCCTCCTCCGCGCCGTCGCCCTCTGCCTTGTTCTGCGCCGCGAGATCCTCCTCCTGAAGCAACTCCCCCAGCCTCTGAAAGAGCGAGCTGCAGAGGTCCTCGTAGCGCTGCTGCTTCTCCGCGACATGCGGAGAAGGCTGCGGCACCTGCCGCGTGGAAGCTGAGGAGGCGAGAGACTCTGCAGAGACGCATGCGAAAGACAACCCAAGCGGCGAATAAACTGCGAGAGAGACCCCGCTTGCCCACCACAGGATGCATACGCTACAGAACAAAGAGAGAGAACAAAGGAGAGCCTGCTGGAATGAATGCCGGAGGTACAAGCACGATGGAAGAAGATGAGACACGAATAGAAACACGCCCTGGAAAGCTCGCAGAGAACCCCCCCGAAAAAATAGCGACGCGAGAGAAGAGAGTGGGTCACAGGGAGCAGCTGGAGCATGCCCGGTCAAATACACAAAAGGAAAGGATCAAAGCTGGAAGGCAACAGGGCTGCAGCGCCACTCGTGAGCCCATGAGCTACGGGACAGCAGGTCTTTAAAAGCACGGAAACCTCAGAGAGGGATTTACCTGAGCTGTCGCCTCGCTGTCCAAAGACCTGGCGCGCTGTGTGGTTGATCACTCGGGCGCCCTCCGCCTCGTCTCCGGAGAACTCCGACCCAGACGGCGACGAGACGTCCATCAGACTCTTCTCTTGCGGGCACACATTCCGGTTTCTTCCGCAGTCTACCGAGTCTCGTCTGGCTTCCATTCCATGCACGCAAGCCGCCTCTTCGTCTTCATCGATCTCTTCAAGGCGCCCGTGGCTCTTCCCCTCTCGCCACTGTCGCGCTGCGCTGCTGTAGGCGCACTGGACCGCCCTGCGGGAGCTGAGCCCCCTGCCTTCGTCCTGTTCATCCCTCCGTGCGCTGTGCCTCGCGCCGTCTTTGAGCGGCCTTCTCCGCAGCGCGTGGTCACGCGACGATCCGCAGGAGCTCGAGAAGCTCGGCTCGCGCGCGGCGTCCTCTGTCTGCCGGTAGGCGCTCGCCCCAGAGACGTGGCGGACTCTCTCAGGCGCCGCGGCGTCGCCCTCGCAGCAGTCCCCCGCGCGCGCGCGGCCACGCCCTGGAGCGAGGAGTCTCTTGTTCCCTTCGCGCACCGTTTCCGCCTTTCCTGATCGGACCATGGAGTTCGTCTGGACGCGAAGGATGACGAACAAGACGAGGAGAGAGATGACTGTGCAGACGACGGTAGTCACCACCACAGTCAAGTGGCTGGTCGCCGGCTTCCGCTCCTCTCTTCGCGCTCGCTCGTCCTCGCTTCTCCGAAAGGACGCGAAATCGTGGGAAGAAGACCCGGCAAGGCTCGATTCCGCACTTTCGCGAGGTCGGTACGTCTCCCCAGCTCCACTGCCCTGGACGGCAGACGAACCCAGCGGAGGTAGCGACCGCTTCAGAGCCTCCTGCACGCCTTGCAGTTCGCGCAAAAGCGACGCCAGGGCCTGGGGATCCCGCGCGAGTGAGCCGCCGCTCTGCTGCGCCAGGCGGTAAGCCGACAAAGCCTCCAGAAGATGCAGGTCTGCGACAGAAGGCGGTGGCGTTGCCTCCCGCCCGTGGTGGTCGGGAGACGCGGGTGAAGACGCGGAAGGAGGCGTTGGACGCAGGAGCCTTTCGAGGTCTTGGAGGACGCGATTCAGCTCGCGCTCTTTGTCTGACGACGACAGAGTGCTGGGCTCCGCAGCGCGAGCGGAGAAAAGAGGCTGACGAGGCGATGGGAGCTGCTCGCACCCGAGGGCTACCAAGAGAAGGGCAAGACACAGAAAGGTGCCAGACCCGCGAGGACGCCGGCAACATCCACGCGGAACAGCCCCCGTCGAGAGAGATCCACACACTGGCGGGGAAGCAGAGGCGAATTTACAAGGAGACGGCATCGCGCGGCAATCCCTCTGAGAAGCGCCAAGCGAGTCAGACGAACCCGCCGCGGATAACGCACCCTGGCAGAGCGAAGGAAGACATGACGCAGAAAGAAGCGAGGGCGAGACCGACCACGAAGAAGCTCGCAGACGCCCCTCCGCGTTTCGGCGGTGAGAGTCAGAGGGAGGCCCCAGTGTGGATTCCGCACACACCCTGGTCGGCGGCTCCATCGCGGGAAAAGCGAGTTGCCAAGAAAAGATTCATGCAGGGACTCTCAAGAACCATAACCGTAGCGGCCGCACAGCCGATGCGAGCACGCCACGGAGCCACGGAACCGACAAGGAGCGGAACGGATACGAAATCGCGGGAAAAGATGGAATAATGCACTAGAAGGGCAGCGAGAGCGAGCCGGGTACGTGAACGCCAAAATTTACTCCTTGCGGGCGCCAGCCTGGGAGACGAGATCCAATACAAGAAACAATACGTTTGTACGGCGAGAACAGCACGGTGGTGTATCGGCAGAAGCGGGGGAGAAAAAGAAAACAACGGAGGAAAAACTCGCGTGAAAGTGATGATGACGCGAGAGCGGCAAGAGGACCAGGGCAGCACTACAACAGTGGATATGCAGATCGGGAAGGCGGACGCTGAAGGCCACCGCGGAAATGACAACAGCGGGAAGAAGGGAAAATTAGGGGCGAACGCGGGGAAAATGTGAGAGAGCAAGACATGAAGCACCGCGGTCGCGAGCGGCGCACAGCAGGAGACGAGGGCAAGGGACGGAAACGAGGGAGCGGGGATGCAGAGAATGAAGCAAATGTCAGAGCCAGGAAAGGCAAACGACAGAGAAGTGAATCGGGGAACTGGCGGGAGGACAAAGGGAAAAAGGAGAGAAGAAGGATGTGCGTGAGCAACAATCGGCGAACGCGTGGCAGGCCACCGCGCCGACTGGAGAGGTAGAGCTTCGATGCACGGACTCGCGGACCTCTGCTGTGCTAACCGTTGACACTTCCACAACGATTGTTTCTCCTGAGAAGAGGAAAGTAAAATAAGCACAACAGGGCTGCTTCTTTCCAAGAGAGGTGCCTAAAGTCGGGATCGGCCGCTGGCTTCTGTCTGGCTCGGCGATTCGCGTGCGACCTCGCGGTGGGGTTGCGCTGTACCTACAGCCCCGCGTGGTGTCAGCTCCAGAGGGCAAGCGGAGGAGAAATGAAAAAAGGGAAAACGACTCAACCGGTCGTCGCCCAACCACACAATCTGCGTGCAACTTAATGAAAATTCTCACCAGGATCGTCGGGAACCTCAAACTTCGCGGCGGACGGGAGGCTTCGCAGCCGCAGCTGGGGAGGCGAAGGCAGCTCGACGCTCGTAGGGCGCTCGCTCTACCCTACCCAGAAGTGACCTACATGCGCGCTAGTTAGCGCAAAACAATGCCCAGCCCATTTCCTGCTGTTGTACTTCGACGGGAAAACGAAGAACATCGACGGGGGAGCACAAAGAGCCGAAGTTGTGCCTGCCTGCGGTCCCCAGTGCCCAAGTATTCCGAGTCACTAGTGACGGGCAATCATACTGAGCGGAGACAGGATCGTCGCACCACGCAGCAGGGGTTGCACACACTGAGCGTTTGCTAAAGCATAGTGTTGAACGGACTGAGAATCCATTGCGTCCCGGGTGTGCGCACAGGCCACAAGCTCAGTGAGAGGACTGACGGTCGTCCGACATTATACAGGGACACATGCTTCGCGCCTCGTCGCGACACACCGTCACGTGTGCAACTGCGTTCCGCAGCAATACTTTTCCATCGCAGCAGCCTGCGGTTTGGGTGACTTCTTGAACAGGAGTTGACTCCTTGGTGTCCTGTGTTGCCTGGTGTGCATTATGCGTCACTGGATTCATCCACAAACGAGCTTTTCTGTGTTCAGAGCCGCAGCTAGGCGACGAGTTACACACCTCTGTACACAGGAAGACTGAAGAATTAGGAGAAATACCTTCTCTAGCCTGGTAACAACGCAGATGGTGGCAAAAAAAGGAGTCAGCCGCGAGGCTCCGGGACATTCACTTCACGACATGCAGAGACGTGCACGTACATACGCATTTAGCCTGCGGGCATCGCTGGGCACATGCCCAGTGCCGGCTGTCAGTTGCGAGACTACAGGAGCAAAGCGTTCATTCGCTCTCGTCCATGGGAACTCTAGACAGTCACCGAAGACAGCAGAGGCTTCAGCAATTTTGTTCGCAGGCTGGTGGCTCTCTTTCTGACTGGACTAGACCCGCCATCCGCATTCTAGCACTGCACTACCACACGCGGTCCTCGGCAGAAAAATTTCGAAATCAACAACGGATTGGGGCGGCCGAGGCGACTCTCCGATTCACAAGCGCTCGTACAAGAGAGCAATTGAACCAGAATAACGCAGCCCGAACGGGCTCGACGGCTCCAATCGCCTTGCCAGCACTACGTGTTCTGCACAGTAGGCCTCTCTCCGCCTCAGGCAGCCTCTTCTCCTCTGAGTCTCTGCTTCGAGTTCTGTACAGACGCACGCGAGTGAGATGGGGAGTCTGAACGTAACTGCGCCCAGCATCACGTTTCAACCAAAGAGGGCATGCGCGAAGGAGACAAGCGACAGAGGAGGGTCCAAAGAGAGTGAAAAAAAAAACGCCTCCCAGTGGGCACTGTGCAGGCGGGAGAGGCAAGAGACGAAGAACGCTCGTGGCTGCTCAGGTTGTGGCAGGCGACAACCGAGCGGAAGGTAGGCTTATTTCGACTCCTCACGCGCAGCGAATGGCGCCGCTGTACACGGAAGACTCGAGGACGCCACAGGCGACGAGCGTGGGAGCAGGAGGAGAAGCCAGGCGACAAGCCTCAAGAGAATGACGCGGAGTATGCGAAAGAGGTCGCTGAGTCGAAGATTTGAACGCAGGACGCCAGCTCCACCGAGAGAAGAAGAAAATGAAGGTAACGAAGAGACGCTAACAGGGGGGAGCACGTCGTCTCTTGCCTGGAGAGCGACATAGACGCTTCTCCGAGCCAATCGGGAGCTTGGTCAGCTTCGATTCCGTTAGTCTCGAAACCGCAGCAGTGTCTCCCACGAAGCGGCTCTCCAGCATCGTCCGTCGTAATACCGTTTTCATCCATTTCCCCGCCAAGGAAATTCATTCTCCCTCGATTGTCTCGTGTCCCTTCTGCGTCCGTCCGGCAGGCACGCTGTTGCTCCGTCTCGGTTTGGGTCCCTGCCTCGTTGGCGTCCCCATGGAAGAGATGGAAGCGCAGGTCTCCATGTCCTTCACTGAATATTCGCGCGCTCAGTTGCCGCGTTTGCCTGTTCCCGTCGGTGCGGTTCTCGCAGTCTCGGCTCTCGCCAGAGTCCTCTGTTTCCGTCTCATGCGCCTTCTGGGAATTGTCACAGCATCTGCCTCTCGCCGAGTCTTCTGTCCATTCTTCTTAGGTCCAAATTGCCTACGTCGCTCGCTTCCCCGTCCTGTCGCTTCTCGTCTGAGATGCCTCCAGTCTTCCGCACATCGCACGCCGTCTGCCCTCCAGCGTGCCGAGCCGGTGTCGGCGACTTCACCTGAAACAATGCGTAGAGAGTCTTCTGCTCAGCCGAGGGATCCTCCGCTTCCCGCAGCGACTTTCGCTTCAGCGTGAGCAGCAGACGCGTTTCTCTCCAAGTCGCGTTTAAGCTTCTCTTATCAGTGTCCCAGCATGCCATCGGCGAACCAGATTCCATTTACGGTGAACACGCAATCCTCCTCCAGCGCTGCGCATCGCGTGAGCGCTGCGTCGCTCTTGAGCTGCGTCTGCTCCGCCCCGCCTGACGCGACGCTCTCCACTGCGCGCCTCCACAGGAGCCGCGCGCGACACTCCCGCGCGCGGAGGGCCTGTTCGCAGACGGGTGTAGGGGAAGCTGCCCAGGCGGCTGCGGTCAGCGGGCTGGATCTCTGCTTGGGACGCGCCGAGGCGGAGGACGACGCAGACTCCCACGAACGACGCAGCAACCGTGCGCCACAGGGAGGGTCGAGGGGACCTGGTGAACACGAAGGCGAAAGCGGGCGAGCCGCCAGGAAGGGAGAAAGCGCCCTAGAACAAGACACGCGTTCTGCAGGAAGCTCCCAGAGGCGTGGCTGCGGGGGGGAGCACGGGGCGAAGCGCGCAAGAGCGGAAGACGCGGATGACAGGGACGCAGATGAAGAATCCGAGAGAGTAGCCGAAGGCGCCGCGCAGAAAAGCAGCGAGCGACCAGAACCAGACGCGGATGTGAGGGCAGAATGCGAAGCGCGCGGCGACGCAGAAGACGAGGCGCGGGCAGAGGCTGTGTGGGGACATTCAGAAGAGCGACGGCAAGGCCTCTCCGCAGCACAGGAAGCGTTGGGCGCGAACAAGCGCCCAACGCTGGCCTGACGAGAAATCGGCCCTGCAGCGAAGGAAGGCGGCACGTAGTAGGGATACCGACGACAAGACACCGGAAAGAGCGAAGAGACTGCAGGTTCATCTGCAAAGACCACCAAACGACAAAAACAACACCACCGTGATCTGGCGATCGCGGTGCAGCACCGGGACGAGCGACATACGAATCAACGAACGTCGCGCTGGAGAGACATCCGTTAGAATGAATACGCCGCCAACAACCGTAGAGTGCGCAGCGCGGCTGCGAGAGGGGTTACGTTTCAGCGAGCCGCCAGCCAACTGCGCGTGCATCTCGAAGAGACAGTGAACTTGCGCTGGAGCTATGCCACGAGACAGGATTACTAGGAGGAACGAAGACGCGGATATGAGGCCGTATATTCATGCCCTTTCGAGTGGGTTAGCGCCTTCCTCCGCGACCGACCCCATGTCGGTGCGCGACACTTCGGAAATCGTACTCTTGTTCTTCCAAGCACGCCCGAGCGCAGGTTTGCACGCGCGCTCACATAAACAGACGTCTATTTGCCCGGATACACTATAGATCCGCATCAACAATCGCGGCGACAGATGCATCGCTCGCGCCTTGCGCAGCTGTCTAATTCTTCGACTGCGACTCCTTACGGGAGAGGAAAGCGCACGAGTGCGGCGGGGTGTGAGGAGTGAAGCAAAGCCTGAATTTCTCTGCTCCCTGGAACGCGCCCATTCTGGCGTACTGCATCCCGAAGCTACGCGCCTCGCCGGTTGCAGAGAGATGCATGCTGAACGAGTTGTAACGGAAAGGAGACACCACCACACACAATACCGAAAAGGCTATCCGCCGCCCCATCAACAACACAGATATCCATTCATACAGATATATGCATCGAGATATCTACGCGTTATAGATGGGTTAACCAGCGCACGACGCTACCTGTGCGGGACGCTGTGCTCACGACAGAGTTCACGAGGGCAGTCGAGACGCTCGAAACCGGGTAGGATGGAGAGTGAACGAGCTTACGAAGGCTGAAGATGGAGGCAAGCAGTCGCAGCGTGATCGCCCACATCGAAGTAGGACGCGCCTGCCGGTAGGGTCTGGAGTGCTGTTAGAAGTCGATGCGTTAACCAGCCTGAGCGCGCGCGCGGACAGACAGCCATAAGGGTACGAAAAACTCGGTGCGAATCGTCTCCTCTGCGCTTCGCCTTCGTGGTGTGCGTCTAGAGTATCCTCCACGGCGCGTGCCCCCTTCATGTATGTCGGAGGTTTGGCCGCCCGCCTGCGTCAGCCGATCTCTTTTGTTCGCTGCTCCGTGCGCCTGCTTGCCGACAGACTCCCGCCTCCCGCTGCTGCATGGCGAGAACCGAGTTTTTTATGTGGCGCTGCGCGCACTGCGCGGGCTTCGATTCCAGTCGTTCGCTCGCCGCCGCTCTCGAACGCACCTGTCGGCCTTTCGGCTCCACGCAGCAGGACCTCAGCCGCCGGCGTCTGTTCATCGGGGATGAAGGCGAAGACTGACGCTGTGCTCTGCACGAGCACCGGCAAACGGAAAACAAAGGGAGCTCCGATGCATCGAGCGTGCTGCTCTCCTCTGAAGTGCGTCCACAACTCGTTGTGAAATGGGGCCTTTCCGCTTCCACGGAATTCGCGTTCGTGCGGATCCCCGGTGACTGCCGCGTCTCTGCTGCCACCGCAGCTCACTGGGAAGGCAACCAATTGATGAAGGCAGGTGATGTTGGGGTGACACTTTTAGCGAGTCAGGGCCTTACTGAATCCTTGGTGTCGGCCTGCGCTGACCCCAATGCCTCGGAAAACCTCTTCGCCGAAAGCAAAAGCGAAGGGACAGCCTCTCCAGCCAGCGCGTGGAGCGGCCGACCTTGACCTTCAGAAGAACGCGGCAAGGGGCTGCAAGGAAAGACGCCTGCACTCTTGAATCGCGGACGATACTGTAGCCCGCGGGCTGCAGGCGGCGGAAGGCCTCTATGTGGCGGGCGCGCCGAGCCCGCCGGAAACGCCGACGACGAGGCGAACGGTCCAGAGGCAGCGAACAAGAGGGACGAGCCAGCTGCATTCGAATCCGGCCGAGAAAACGCAGACGACGAAAGCAGGGTGGACGCCTGAGAAGCAGCCGCGGATAAATCGTTACGGACGTCCTGAGCCGCATTCCCACTGGAAAAATCCGTTTCCGTGCCCGTCCGGTCAAGCTGCGGGAAGGCGCCAGCTGGCCTCTCTGCAACAACACGACAAAGCGTAGACAGGTGAGAGGGGGCAAGCCATGGCACGCGGCATCTGGAGGCGCCTAGACATTTACTCTGCGAGTTCGTCTCTTTCTCCGCTTGCCAGGCGCTGCGAGGAGAGTGCGGAGAAGAAGTTCAAGGCGCGAGCGGAGCGCCGAGAGCGACGCAGCACAGCGACCACCACCGCGCAGAAGACTAGTCTGATCAGTGGTATCGTCCTTGAAGTGAGCATCTATAAGACAGGATGCGCCATCGGCCTTTTCTGGAGAGTATATACGACGAATTGGACTACTGGTTTAGACCTTCCATGGAGAACATGCAAAGTCGGCGTACCTTGAGCCGCTTGCGGCGATAGGCTCTCGGCCGAGAAGTAGCAGGACGCGAGGGACGGCAGCAGCAGGTGCGCTTGACCGCAGTCGAGAATCAGACACACCTGAACCCCTGAAGACGCAAGGCACGCAAGGGTACACAGACACAACACTCAAGAAACCGAGTTTAGCTGCAGTTAGACTACGAGGGCTTCGTGGTCCATACGAGCAGCCCACCGCGCTCAAGGCTGCGAACACGCGGCTGTACGCATGCGCCGCATCAGGGCCTCTGCAGAGACCAGCGAGTGGACGTTCGGCTCTGTCCCTGTTTGTCTGCAGACCTCACCAGGAGCGACTGCGGAAATGAGATGCCTCAACTCGGCGCCCGCCAGAAGGCGCTTCGCAGAACCTCTGTCGGCGCAAAAGTCCTCAGGCAGCAGAGCCGCCTCCTAAGAAAACGCGAAAGAGGAGAGCGAAGCGTTACAAATGAGCACTTTGCGTCGGCAACGTTATCACAGCAGTGCATGTGCATGCACATATTTAGATATACTCGGGTTGGATCTGTTGACCCCACGCACTGCGGCTGGGCGCACGCACACCTGGAAGCATTCATCATCCGTTTAGACTCGCAAAGCCTCGCTTCCTTCTCGGCATAGTAACGCTGCGAGCAGAGGCGCCACGGGGCGTCTGCAGCCCGTCGCGCGCGGCACACCTTCGCTTAATGAAAGCAAGACGCCGCGTCGCCTGTCCGCCTTTTGAACACCGCGGGAGAAACTCGGGAACGAGACGACTCTGCGCCTGCGCTGCGACTTGGTCATCGGCGTAATGGGAGCGGTCACGAGTTCGCGCGCGTGCCTGCCTATGCCTAAACCCTAAACGCGGAGAGGGACACGTGGCGTCTTTGCTACAGACGCACAGCGAATAAAGCGGCGATGCGAGCGAGCCAAACACGACACTTGCTTACGGGGAAATGCGGGGCGAAGTACGGATGCTCGGGCGCCAATTGCACTCCGCAGCCGGAGAAGAAAAACACCAGCACGTCGCCGGCTCGGCCGTTCTCGACGAGCGCTGAAAGGTGCTTCTGAGACGACATAGCGGACGCAACGCATCTGCGGAGTCTAGAGAGTCACCTCTGCTCGACACAAAAGTGTGGGCGGAACGACACACCGCGGAGACGTAAAGCTGCATCGAAAAGGGTTCCTTTCAGCCGCAATTCCCATACACATATGCATTTACATATACCAGAGTTCGTGTGTGAAAACCCCCCGCCACACGAGTGCATAGAGAACGCTTCCTGCGCCGCCGCGGCAGACGGGTGCGGAGACGACGGGAATTCACCCACCAGGCATGCATGCATATCACTTTCTCAAATGAAACGCCGAGGATACATGCTCGCGCACAGTTACTGGCCGGTTCGTGCGCGTCGTGCTCCGCCGTCCGCTGCTGCTTTGGCTCGCTCGTGTGAGTCGCTGCATGCTGCATCCATCCGCCGCTGGCGGGCACTGGGCGCGGGCGCGTCGCCCATGCCCAGTGCCCGCCAACAGCATCGCACTCAGGGACGTTTCTCACGAGGATATTGGTCTTTGTTGGAGAGTGAAGTGTCTCCTCCGCCACTGCCGCCCCTGCGCGCGTCTCGGTGTAGAGGCACCTGAGCCACACAGCCGCAACCGCTCGTCGTCGCAAGAGGCGAAGTCGAAGATTGCTCACTTTATTCCCGAGCCCACAACACAGGAGAGACATATTCGCAAATGAACGAAAGGAAAACTGCTCCAGTAGACGCCCATGCAGCAGCGCCGCGAGGGAGACGCCGATCGTGCCCGTTGCGTTCTAGACGAGATCGTCTTTGGATCCCTGTTCCTTTCGCACATCCACTCGCCCTCCCAGTTTACCTGACGATGTCGAACCCGAGGCTGTAGCGAAGCACATCCGCGAAGGCGAGGCAGTCTGCGACGGCCCCCTCTGCGAGAAAGAACGAATAAGAAATCACCAAAATTGGGGGCGAAGGCTTAAGGACGTCTGGAGTTAGCTCGTCCCCTATCTACCATATTAACCGATAGGTTTATTTTTTACGACGCAGTCCCGCCCGAGGAGGGTCCGACGGGCCTCAGCGGCTACAGAGACGATTAGGCGACGAGACCTGCAACAGCTCTCCTGCTCGACGCAACTGTTTTTGAAGCGAGAACAAGACATGCACCACCAGCAGTCGCTCTACGGGACGTGCCTCTTCAGTGACCCTTCTTCTGGCATGTATCTGCGCCTCCCTTGCGCCTCGCTGCAGGCCCCCCGCAAACCCTCGGCGATTAGAAGGGAGCGCGTGCACTCTCAGGGACAGCCGCCTTGCATAAGGTCATGTCGCTGTCCACAGACCAGTATTCTATAGATCGTGGAAAGCGCTTGCAGAGATGGGAAGCGAAGGTACCGGAGAGGCGTGCGCGGTGCGGCGATGTGGAGTTTGTGGCGTTCCTCACCGAGTTCACAGAACGTCCCGATATAGCTACAGCCGACACACAGGGCACTCTTTCTGGGGGGTCTGTCGGCGTCTTCGTCGGCGCCTGCGCCAGCACCAAACCAGCTCGAACTCTCCACTCTTCCGCTCTTTTCCCTGCCTGAAACCTCGTAGCGAGACGTACGCGCAGGCCCCCCGCCGTCCGCGACGGCCGCAGCGGGCGGTTTCGTCAAGAGTGAGAACTCCAGGCGCTCGATATCCGGCACATCCCTTCCTCTTTCGCTCAATGAGAAATCATGCAGGATAGCGCTCGAAAAAGCTCTCCGCGGCGTGGTGTTCCCCTGCGGAAGCTGCGTCTCTCCGCGCGCGCGTCGCCTCTCCAGGCTTCTCTCGAATGGAGCGAATGCCGAGGCGAATGTGCAAAGTTCACCCGTAAGCGATACAGCCTCACTTTGGATTTTCAAGGAAGCCAAGTGTGCCCCGCTTGCTGTGTGTGTGCTATGTCGTATCTCAGAAGACGCAAGCGAAGACGCGAGAGAGGCCTCGCAGCCGTAGTTCTCTTGCAGTGTGTTGACGCGCACGCCAGCCGACGCACACACGGAGCTCGATGAAGCGGAGGACCCGCAGAGAAACCCACGAAAGCCTGGCTGCGAAGGCGCGGTTTTCGCGACCTCAGACAAAGGCGAGTCGCCTGTAAAAGACGACGAGGGTAGTGGAGACCGCGCGTCTCGAGCCTCGAGCGAAGGCCACGAAGGCCGGCAGCACCAGGGCGACTCATGCGATGGCAAGCAGGAGCGCGGAGAAGCAAGTTTTTTTGTGCTTCGTGTGCCCGTCCAGGAGCCTTTCTCTGTGAAGAAAAAGTGCGCGGGATCCGCGTACTCTCCGCTCGGAGTTGACGAGTGCGGATTCGACGCCGCGACCAGAAAGTCGGTCTCCTCTCCTGTGTTGTCCGCCTCCGACGTCGATGAAGCAAGACGAAACTGCAAGGTGCCTGATGCGACCTGCCTCACGTGTTCTGCCTGCGCCCCCGCTCGAGGCCTCGCGCCCTGTTCGCCGGGGGGTCTGGAACCCCCCCTTTCGGCACTCCCTCCCTCGAGCCTTTGTCCTTTCTCGCTGGTTTTGTCTACTGCGGATTCTCGCGTCTCCATCGTCTGGTCACGCTCGCTGCCTACGCTCGCCGGCGGCTTCAGGTCACACGCTAGACGATCTGCGCTAGGGACGACTCCACTCACGCGGAAGGCGGACGGTGACAGAAGATGTGGAAGGCTTCCGGCCGGTTCCTCCTCTCGCCCTGGATCAAACACATCCAGTCTGTCTTTCTGCATCGCGCCTTTTTCTCCCCTACGCACTTGGCACGACGCAAACGCATCGAAAAATGCGCCTTCGCGCCCCAATTCTTCTCTTCTGCCTGGCGCGCTGTTTCCCTCTCTCGGTGCCCCTCTAGACGCCACATCAGCTCTCCGCGCTCCGCGCGCCGCTCCCCCTGTGTTTGGCGACGGGTCCTCCGCAGCCTGGTTCGTCGCCGCTGCTGGGCTTGTAGGCCCCAGCCGGATATCAGTGTAGTCGGGTTCTCCGCAATGCCCACACTGCCGCGAGACAGACGCGGCAGGCCTCGCAGAGGAACGACTGGAGCGCCGCGGCGGAGCTCGCGCGCGAGGACGCGGCTCGACGTAACGCTCTGGGTCGCTGGGCTCCGATGCTGCCTCATCGAGTCCTCGCTTGCGCGGCGTTGGCGACGAGGGCCCCCACGTCCACTGCGAGTCGGGCGAGGTGGCGGGTCTGCAGCCCGCCGCGAGGAACGATGGAAGACGAAACAGGTGAATCGAACCCGCACTGTCGCGGAGGAGTATTTCCTGCTCCCTTGCGCTCGCGCCTTCGGAGCCCCGCGCCTTGGCTTCTTCTGCGCCTTCTTCCCACTGCTCAGGAGTCGTCGGCGTGAAGGACCGGCGCGCCGACGGCGGAAGAAGGCTGAACGAAGGATACGGAGTGACAGAGAGACAGGGCGAAGACGTGACGCAGGATGGGTGCGACGCAAAAGACTCGAACACCGGTCGCCGCTGACGCCCGCGAGGGCCCCACGCAGAAGGCGGAGGAGCGGAAGCCAAGGAAGCAGAAGACAGATGAGGCAGATCAAAGGAGGCAGCTGGGGTCGCTGATTTTGACGCCGTCGTCATTTTCGTTTCTGCGCAGACCGTCCGCGTCTCCACAGATGCGTCGCCTAGCTCCTGTATTCTCAGCTGCTGCACCATTCGTTGTTTTTCTACGTCGCCTGGAGACTCCTCTGGAGTTGAGAAGACGCCAGGCCTGCTTTGTTCTCCAGGAAGTAGCCCGTCGCTCCACAGCATTTCCTGACACTCCGACGAGGTCAAAACCCGCGACAAATCCGAGCCGGGGCTCTCTCGGTCAACTGCGTGTTTCTCCTGCGCAGTGTCTGTACCCGCGGCGACGCGCCCGTCGCCACGTCGGAGCGACTCACGACGCCCAGGTGCTGCCTTGAGGGTAGTCGCTGCTGCATCGAGTCGAGGGTCAGCTGCAGAATCTGAACTCAGTCCTGACCGGCGGGTCCCAACGTTTCGCGGCTGTCTCCAGTCTCCCGGTCGATCGGTTCCGGGAGCGACAGAGGCAGAGTCTACCTCGACGCTCTGCGCGTCTCGTCCTCCTCTGGCGCCTCCTTCGCATCCGTCGTTCTTCCCCTTATGCCTCTCACGTCCACTATCCTGCGCGAGCCGTTCCCGCTGCCTCTCGTTCAAATCCAAGGCGCTCGGCATGCGCGCCGCTGTGCCTTCTGCGAGGCCTGGACGCTTCCTTGCTTCGGCTCCCGAGTCGAGCTCTGCCGCCGACTGCGGACTCGCAGGCGCCGCACAAGGTGTCGCACTGGTGAGGACACTTTCACGTTGTGTACTCGTCGTCTCCTCCGTCGCGCCGCAGATCCGTGTCAGGCTGCGTCGCTCGTCTGTAGTCACCCCTGCCCTTGCCACGCATCGGCCCACTTTCGCTAGCCCCAGGCCTCGCGTTTTGGCGGCTGCGGGGGCGTCACCTGACCGCCCGCGCCAACCAGTCGACGGCAGCAAAGGCCCTCGTGTGCGAGTTCGTCCTCGCTCGGTTCGCGTGTCGGCTAAGCGCTCTCTGAGCTCCTGCGCGCTTGCCTGAAGGTCGGCTGCCGCGTTCTGTGTTTCCTCCAGGTTCTTTTGACTGCCACCTTGCCGCCAGACAGGGGCCTCGCGTGTCTCCGGGGGGCACCTTGTGCATGCCCTCAGTTCGTTTCCATTGCGCGTCAGGCCTTCCTGCGGCCCTGCGCTGCGTGTCCACGGTGTTGGTCTCTGACCGTCTTGACGGTGGTTCTCCATCCACTCTCGTCGACTTGCAGAGGTAGGCTCCTTGGGTCTGCCGGGTTTACCAGGGTCGCGCCGCGCGTCGGCATCAGCACTCGTCCCGTTACGGCGCTGCCGCGGCTGAGGCCGAGTCGCCGCCGGCTGTGAAACGAGCGCAGGCGCGGAAGAGTGCGACCGAGCGTGTGGGGGGCCCGCGGAGACACCAGCGTAGGAGCTGAGGGACAGCGAGCGAAACCGCGGCGGTGAGTGGAGACATGCGTCTGCCTGCGCTGTCTGGCCTTTTGTCGTCGCCCTGGCGCGTTGCTTCTGCTCAGCAAGGACGGCCTCCTGCGCGCGGGGGGCTGCGCCTTGCCGGCCGACTGTGGTCTCGCGGGACCGACACGGAGCGGTCGCTGCTGTCTCTCTCGGTGCCTGCCCGCCATCCAGAGAGCGAGGAGGCGCAGGCGTGTCCGCGAGTAATACGTGGGCGTTCCGGAGAGGCGGAAGATGCGGCGCAGAAGAACGAGCGCCGGCAGAGGATGAAAGACGGGAGCTGGTTGCTGAGGGTTTTCCTGAAGGTTTCACAGGGCGCAGCCCCGGGAGGCCGTGGTTCGCAGGCGTTCGGGCGTCTCCTCGGGTGGGGAGCGCGCTCGGCTTCTTGGCAGCAGTTCCGTGAGCAAGCGCAGCACGCGGTCGCCCAGACGAAGCGCGGGCATAGGCCCCGAGCGCTTTCGGCGCCGCTGAAAGCGCCTGCGAGGAAGTAGCGGCGGGTGGGGCTGCTGGACCCTGCGAATCGGGTGGCAAAGAGGCACAGATGCAAGGAGACGCAGGATCCGAAGACGATGAGCAAGGCGAAAGCCGGGCGGATACAGGCGAGCACACGTGGGGGGGCATACGAGGCCCGGCCGTCGGCGAGGTCACAGCGAGCGGCGCTTGAGCCAGCGCCGCGCGTTCCGCCTGCGACACCTTCGTCGCGGGTGCAGAGTCGTCACGAGCTTCTCGCGACGAGAGAGGAGCATGTGTATCCGGCCAAGGCCACAGAGACTGGCGTAGATTGAACCGTTTCGGGTTTCCCAAGACGGTAGACGCAGAGGGGTAGATAGCCTTTGATCCCAAGGGACGGTCTGACGAATTGGCTCGCAATCGCGCCTCCCCGCTTCTGTCGTCGTAGAGCTGCTGTCTCCGCTCTGGCTGGTGCGCGGCCTCCTCGCGGGCAAGTGGGCCGGAAGATATCGAAATCTGGGAGCTCTCGCTGAGCTGCTCGCCGCCGAGTTGTTTCCGCACACGCACACCCGAGCCGCAGGCGCACAGCAAGGCCGCTCTCTGCTCACAGGAAGGGTTTCTATTTTCGCGCAGTGAGATATGCAGATGACTATCAGGCGCCCGATTGCGCTCCGGGAAGCAGTCTGGTTGGCAAGGGCGAGAGGCTCCGTGGAGCGCAGGACAGGTTGGAGGCTCGCGCGTTTGGCTGCTTTCCTCTGTTGACGTCGGGCAGCTTTCCGCCACCGCAGGGGAGGCGACGACGCAGGGCTCCTCCACGACGCGGACTTTCCGAATTCCAAAAGCCGCGGCAGTATCGGGTTGGAGTGAGCCAGGAGGCGTCCTCACCTGGGGCGACGCATTCGAGGGGCGTGGCAGTGGGCGCCAGCAGGCGTGAGGCGACAAGTGGATAACTGGAGGCGTTCCAATCGATCGAAAGGGCGCGCCTGGTGCCTGCGAAGTTGCAGGTGAGGCGTGGAACAGGTTCCCGCCATGGCCTGGTGTAGGGACGCCCAACTGTTCCCCGTCGCCAAAAATGGCCGCAGTCAGGCGCGCCAGCATGTCGAGCCCGCGCGAGCAGAAACCGCCTGCGGCGCCTTCTCAGCAGAGCCCCGAGTGATGGAGAAGGAGCGCAGCAGCAAAATATCGAGTTGCAAGCCATCCGTGCAGCGGCAGCACTTCGCGGAAGCCGAGCGTCTTGGGAACTCTTGTGGTTTAAATTCACTCCGCCGCCCTCTACGGCATCCTTGACACTCCACACGGACTCCGGTGACTCGGCTGTACCGAACAAAAGGAGGGAAACAGACCAGAAGGATGCGGGCTCAGAGGGACCCGAAAGGGGACGCGGCTCAGGATGGGGCCAAGAAGGAGTCAAAAAGTCTCTGTTCCTGCACAGCGACCGCGGCGCCGGTCTCGTGCTAACGCACACTGCGTGGCGGACGCTGGCCTTCCGCGTCCGCCTGGTTCCGAGGAGAGTCGGCAGACCAGAAGCGCGCAAGGCTACTGAATCGAAAGAGATCCCTGAAGAGCGCTTCAGGGTCACTTTGCAGGATTTGCAAGTGAAGAGAGTGGGGTCGGAGTCCAAGGTCTTCTATGCTTCGGGCCATCCTGCCGCCGGCAAAAAAAAGCTGCGGAGGGAAAAGAAGCAGGCGGACGCATTGCCGGGCAGGCCCACAAGGTCCCTCCACGAGTGAAATCCCAAACCGCAGAAACGTGGTCATTCGACCTCTGTGTGTAGGGAACCCGTAAGTTGGACGAGAGACCGTCGTCACGGACAGACTCCGCGGATTTCGCGGCCTGCAGAGGACTCGAGGCGCTGTTCCCCCATCTGGTCACCCGGGAGTGTGACGTCCCTCTTCGAGGAGGTCACTGCGACCGCGCCGAGGACCGGTTTTGCCCAAGCGGCAGCAACACACGAGAAGCAGTGAAGAACAGGTTTCCATTTGGCCAGAAACAGCAGACACCGCAGCCCGGAAGCACCCCGTGACCTTCCAACCGTGCGAATGGCGCCACATGCACCGGGTCACTGCAGTACCTCTGCGAAACGCGTCGACTGTGGAGCAACACCCCGGGGACATACCTCGCACGATGCTCGTTCGCCGCCAGATATTTATACGCGTGTCGCCACGGACAGGCAGCGCACACACCTCTGTCCTTATCAAAGATACCTCTGACCCTTTCGTCGTCGCCTGTTTGACACGCACGTCCTGTCGCTACAGAGGATACCCGCATGAGGCGTTCATTCGAGGCCGCGCCTACTATAGACTAGAGCCGTTATCAAGATAAATTACCAAGATTAGAGGAAGAAAGATCATTTCTAAAGCATGAGCGGTATGCGGTGGATTTCTCATCGCCGGTCGGAGTCTACCCGAGAGACCCCCCCTTCTACGTTGCCGTTCTGGCTCGACGCTCCGCGTGGGAATCCATCGGGTCATGGACAGTGCCCTCAAACTTACATGTTGCTGTTGGAGAACAGAGTATATGTCACGCAGGTTAGGGGAGACGCTCTCAGAGAAGGAGAAGCAGCTGCCGATGTGGGTACGCAGCTAAGCGCGTTTTCTTCGGCAGCATACGCAACTGTGGACAGCAGGAGCCTAGTGTGCCGAGAGGATGTATGGGCTGTAGAATCGCAGCACGCCGTGTGAGTGACGGCTGTGCCTTTTTAAGCAAGCCCAGCTGTACTCGTCCTCTCACTTCGAAGGCAACAACTGGTCTGATTCTGGAGGCCTTCGTACTAATGTGGCGCGCGGCGAAATGAAGCACTGCTTGCTGCGCACGAGAAAGCAAAAGATGCACAGGGAATCTTCCCAAGGCAAAGCTATATACGGGCTCTGCTCGTAAGGCACACGGCCAGGTATCTCGCTGGTCGCCTACCGGCGCTCAGATTCCATCTCATTCTACTCAGTCCTCTTTGTGAAGTCCTCTGCTGTGCGGTGGTGGGATACGACCCTTGTGCGTCGAGGACTGTCCGTCGGCAAGCACAAGGACAGTCGCCCCACGAAGTGTCAAGGGACTCATGTGTGTTACTGGGATCAGGAAGGCCTTCCAGAACATAGAGGTCTACTTCCCATACCAGGAGCCGCCCTCTACAGTTCCATTGCGAACCAATACCGGGTTCATGGACACTGAAGCTGCCATCCACGCCTGGGTGGCACATTAGAGTTAAGGACGTTCGTAATCACAAATGTCTTTCGATGGCCGCTACAGCATGTTTTATGTAGACCACCTCATGTCGCAGTTTATACTCTAGCAGTGTTTTTAGTCAGATTGGTTACCGTCTACTAGGATACTCGCTGAATCCACGCGAATCACCTTCTGGATGGAGAGACTGAAAAGGCAGCGTCAGAACACAGCGGTAAAGCGCTATGCCGGGCAGTGACCACATATTTGTGTGTTTCGGCTTATAGTCCGTGGCAGATGTTGCCAGTGACTAGGAAACAAATCTCTTCTCTCGACTCTCGCTGCCGGGTAGCCTGCAAGTATGCGCGTTATGGTTTGCCGTAACGCAGTGGTCCTTCCGAGCTAGTCCGCCGATCGCTAAAAATCAAGCATTTTTTTCTTGCATTCAAGCTCTCTGCCTGCTTTTGCGCGGTGACCTCTTTTTGCTTAGTTGCGCGGGACAGGCGTTGCTGTCCGTTTTGCTGCATGTGATGCTCGCTAAAATCTTTCCGTATTTCCACGGGATACTCCGGTGGAACTGGACAAGTGACTAAATCAGTGCTTCGTCGTTTCAGGCGCTTCAGTGAACTCTGATTTTTCGCCGTTTTTTGCCGGGCGATTCCATGGAGAAATGGTCAACGGCGGGTGCGCCAGCTTTAGAGAGCGAACGGAACAACTTCCAAGTAAAACCGAGCGGCTACATGCGCTGCAGAAAATGAAGTGTGACAACGATTCCCAGCTTGTGCAACTCGTCTTCTTTCCAACATGCTGCTTTGGTTGTCAATGACATTCCGGTTCTCGTTCCCTGTGTTGCCGTATTCGCATCGCAGGACTGCCGCCCCGCGCTCTTTCCCGTTCTCCAACGGTGAATATAGGACTGGCTGAAGCCGTGCGCATTTTTGCATGCCCGAAAGTCTTCCTCGAGGCCACCTCCGACGGAAGTGTTACTAAACGTCCATCTCAGGCGTCACGTGAGTCCTTTCTGTACGGAAACCTCCCGTGTGTCGACGCTTGGGCGGAAGGAAGGAGGCGGTCCGCGTTCGGACGCAGCTGGCGTGTGTGTTTTTCGGGGGGCTCCCTCGTTCTGCCTGTCCTTCTGCGGACTTGTGCAACGCAGACAAAGGCTGCATGTGCATGCGCACCTCTTCTGTGCCATTTTTTGAGCCGTTGCGCCCCGCGATTCTCTAGCATCCGCCCGATGCCTTGCAGCAGCAACGATACGGGAGCGGGAGGCAGCTGGGTGGAGACTTGCTCGCCAGCCGCGTTTCTGATCTCCCCCGTACCTCCTCACAGCTCCAGCAGCAGAGAGCGCCCGGGTTCGTCTTTAAGAAGCGTGCCTGGGGACGGTCGGCGCTCTTCCGCGCGTAGCTCCATATTTCTCTCCCGGGTAATTTCCTCGCAGCCCGCGCCGTCTTCACCTCCTGCGGGCGCGCCTTCTCAGATCGCTGCGTATTCGCAGCCAAGTCAGCACTTCCCCTCTCGTCCTCATTCGGCGTTGGGGAAGGCGGGTCTTCCTTCACAGACGGGCGCCAGCTCTGCGCCTGGGCAGCAGTCCTCCTTACAGAATGCTGGAGCCGCAGGAAGATCCCTGGATGTGTATTCAGCAGCCCCGGCGGGTGGCGAATCTGCCTTACTCATGAGCCGAGAGCGCGGAGAGCGAGACGGTTCTGCTTCCGGGGGCAGTGCAAGGGTGAGAGATGGAGGCAGAGCCATGCAAAGTGACTCTTCTCAAGAGGTTGTGCCTTCCGGCCGTAGCCTCATGCAGGCGCCCTCCGAGGTCCGCGGCGTGTCGTCGACCGGCCTCTGGGCCTCCACACAGTTCGAGGAGTCCGCAGCTTCCCCGACTCGGCGGCCAGCAAGGAGAGACGGCAGTGCCGATGCGGGGAGGGACGGAGGCGAGACGGAGGGCGAAGCGGCAGGAGTGGTGTTTTACACGCCTCTTTCGTCGCCGCTCAAAGTCTATTCGGCCTCGTCGTCGCGCGACCATACTTTTGTTCTCTCTCCGCGGGAGCCCCCGACAGACCAGGCGGTGAGCGCGGCGGCGGCGGCGCCCGGAGCGCCCGCGGCGGAGGCACAGCGGGAGTATTCGAGGGAGTCGAGTGCGGGATCGGTCGACTGGAGCGCGATGTGCAGCCGAACATACACGCCGAAGCTCGGGCTTCTTCAGAGGTGCTACGAGGAGACAGATGCGCGACAGGACGAAGAAAACGACGATGATTCAGACGTGTCCATTTCCTCGTTGCCCGCCTCGAGCAGTGATGCTGCTTTCGCCTCCAGACCTGCCGTGCCCTCTACGTCTGCGCCCAGTGCCTGCCGCCTGCGCGGCAGGCACGCCCGCGGCGACGAGGGCGGCCAGGTGTACAGACAGTTGCCCACGGGCACCTCGAGTCGACCAGTCCTCCGCCACCCTTGCCAGCGTCCTCTCTGCTGGAAGCGAACGCGGAGACTCGAGGAGAGGCCTCGGGACGTCTGTCCCGTTGACGACTCGTCGGCGGTGCCTTTTGAAGAGAAGAGGCGGTCTCTGGGGCGGCGGGGGTTCCAGGAAGGAGTGCGGTGGGCAGCGAGTCGCGCGGGATACGGGGACGGTGGTGGAGACGGACGAGATGAGCAGAGTGCGAGAAACGCAGTGAGCGGGCGGGCGAGAGCAGAGACAGGCGCAAGCGACCTGTCTGTCACCTCTGCAGGTCGTGATATTCGGGGACGGCCAGCAAGGGCAGGTCGTTCTTCAAGCGCCTCCAAGCAGCTCCAACGGCGCGTTGTCGGCGAACCGTGGTCGGAGAACAGGCATTCGTCTGCGGACGCCGATGCGTTTTCCTGCGAAGAAGGTTCCCCGCTGTTTGTATCTCCCGTTGGCGATGGCGCTCTACAGGAACCGGATGAAGGCACAAGCCGCGGGCTCCCTACGCTAGGGGCCGCGTTCCCCACTGGTGACGCTTCTGCTCTCCTGGCTTCAACCTCAGCCTCTGCGGGAGAGGACGCTGTCTGCTTGCCGGGCAGAGCTGAGGAGACGTCGCGCGGAGGCGAGATGGAAAACGCCTCTTCTCCAAGAGGCAACACGGTCGCGCGGCCTCTGCGGACCGGCGTGGCGTGTGACTTCTTCACACCGGGCGACCAGGAGGAAGAGAGGGAGAGCAGGAGGCGCGTTTCTGCGAGGAGACTGCATCCCGAAAGCGGCCGGACGGAGGGAGGCGCTGAAGAGTCCCGCCGCAGAAGGTCGCTGGGGCCCGAAGGCTGGGACAGCTTCGACGACGAGGACAGCGAAGCGTCCGAGTCTTCTTACCGGAGAAGGCCTGGATGGCAACGCCGTCTTCCTGCGCGAGAGACAGGTGACACTGCGGCCAAGAGGGGCCCTGAGGCGCTTCAGGCCGGTCCCTTTCGGACTCGAAGGGACGGGAAGCCTCTACGGCAGACGTCGCCGAGTCGGTACTCGTGGGTGGAGGCGGCGTCTGAGGACGAAATTGACTACGAGGATAGGCGGCTTCCGAAGCGACGTCGTTTCTCGCTGTCGACTCTGGAGCCTCAAAGCTCGTTCGAAGAAGACATGCCACCCGCCGACGCGGCGTCGCTGCCCTTGCCTTCGGCCTCTGGCCCTGCAGAGACAGTCTGCTCTTCTGAGTCCTCGTCAGCACCTGCGGCTCTGCTGCACGTAGCTTCTTCCTTGCCGCTCCCTGAGCCTTCGCTTTCGTCTTGCTCGGTGTCTCCTGCCTCAGCGACCAGCAGCAGCCTCCACACCGCCAAGGCGGACTCTGCCGTCGCGGCGTTGCTGGCGGCCCCCCCGCCGCCGCCGTCGCGTCTGCTGCGCAAGAGAAAGAGACAGAGCGCAGGGGGCGTCGCGAGGCGCATGCTGCTCCACGGTCCGGGCTTCGCGGGCGCCCGGTTTCCGTCCGCAGACGAGGCGACTTTGGTGAACAGTCTGGGCACCGCTTTGACGGCGGAGGAGACCCTCGAGCTTCGTCAGCGAGAAGAACAAGAGCGTCTGAGGCGGCAGATGCTGGAGAGGAAACGAAAAGAGGAAGAAGAATGGGCGGCTGCAGAGCTTGCGCGACTGCAGCAGCAGAGGCGGGAGGAAGAGAAGAAGGCAGCTGCGCTGGCTGCCGCGGGAGCTGCGAAGGCGCGGGATGCAGGAGCAGCGGCGGCCGCCGGGACTTCATCTGCCTCGCCTCAGTTTGTCTTCGGTGCGCGCCGGCCGGAGGCGGACAAAGCCTCCGCCGATTCGAAAGCGTCTGCAGCTCTGTCTGGGCTTTCTATGGGGAACGGGCTCGCGGGTGCGTCTCCAAAGAGTTCCAACCTCCCCATTCTCACGTTGTCGAGCAAGGCCCTGTCGGCGCCTGCTGGTGGGCAGACCTCATCCGCTTCGCCTGCCAATGGCCTCGCGTCATCTGTAGAGAAACCGGCCGCCCCCACCACGGCAGGGAGCACAGGCACGGGGAATATTTCCATCCCAGTTCTCGCTCCGGGGCAAAGGAGACCTCGACTGACAATCATTCGTTCCTCAGCGAGCAGCGGAAACCAGAGTGCAGCTGCGGGAGGAACCAGTGGCGCGCCTGCCGCTGCGGCCGGGCCTGAGGGAGGCGTGGTTTCCACCTCTTCCAACAGCCGCGCTCCGGTCTTTGGCAACGTGGGCGCAAATTCCTCCGTGGCGCTGCCCGCCAAGCCTGCGTCGGGGGCGGACGCGGGATCTCTCTTTGGCGCGGCTGGCGCAGGTGTCTCTGCAGCAGCCCACCGCCAAGCGTCGCCTCTGTGGGGGGGGAGCGGCGACCCGGGCGGACAGCCTGCTGCATCGGCGGGGGCCGCTCCCCCAGCGGACGGTCTTCTGCCCGGCTTTGGGACGGCAGGCCTGGGAGTTGCCGGCGGCATCGCTGCGCCAGGAGCCGCAGCCCCCTTCGGAGGGGGGCTCGGAGGCGGATTCCAAGACGGTGGACTGGCGCCTGCTGCTGGAGGCGGTGAGCAGAGAAAACGCGCAGTCAGGGACACAAAAACAGGAACAGTGGTCTATCAAGTTAGCGTGCACATGTCAAGTTCTCACTGGCGAAAGGGGTTGATGTGTTCAAACACGGGCACTGATGGAGCAGGGAGTAGCGAGTGTCCTGGGATTTCGTCTCGTACCTCATGTATAGAACTGATACATCGACGTACCGCACAACCCGGTAGCTGCATAGTTCGAGCCGCCGGGGTTTGCGTAGGGGTTTTGTGTTACGCGTGCATCCATCCCGCCGCGGTTTCTTCGTGGAACTGCCCGCGCCATGTTTTGAATGTTTTTCCAGTGACTGTCGTGTGATGGTAAGTGGCAATGAAGATATCAGCTGCGTGGGCACAGCAGGTTTTCACGTCGTCCTGTTTGTGCCCTGGTGGTGGTGTGCAGCAAATCCCTTCGCTTTTCAGCGCGGCGGCCGAGGAGGTCGGGGCGGCCGAGGCAGGTGAGTCTGCAGATTCAGAGTTGCGTTTCTCAAGATGAATTCGATGCTCACAGCGTGTGTGGCTCTCGATGGGCGCTACCTGTCAATTCGCGCGTACGTGGTGCTGGCTGCCGGTCGGTGAAGACGCATCCTTCAGTGTTTCAAGGGTGTTGATCAGATGGCGCCGTGTTTTGTCGTCAATTCCTAAAGCGGTAGAGTGTCGCTCGCTAGGAATCGTTGAGTTTGGTGCACGATGCATCAACGTGTGGCGCGTGTTTTTGTTTTCAGAGGAGGCCGGAGGCGGTGAAGCGAGGCGAAGGCTCTGGACTGTGCACGACCTTGTGTGGCGGGTGTTTTCTTCTCTCAAGGTTTTCTGCGTTTCGTCAAGTTTCCCCTGTTATCCATTTTCGTTTCATTCCTGGCACTCCTCTAGCACGATGTTCATCTGCTTGTTGAGCACGAGTTTTCCTGATGGAGCGTGGAGCGTTCTTCAGGAAGATCCAACGGAGTCATTCACATGTATCTCGCACTGCACAATAGTTGTGCCACTGTAATGAGAAGAACACGATGAAAGCAGTGACATATTTTCCTGCGAAGAACAGGCTGTCTAGGAACTGCACCCACGACTGCGGCGATGTGTTGTCACAAGCTTCATGAGCTCGCCCCTTCACTGCAGCGGCTCCACTGACAGACGGTGACACGCTCTGCACTAAGTTTATCAAGAAGGAAATATCTGAGAAGACATGGAACGTATCTCAGCACTTCACATTGTTTTACGCCACTTCCCCAAGCCTGGCAAAGTGGAACTGCAGCGTTGGTTCAGCTTTGTGAAATGCGTGTTGAGAGAGCGCTACAAGTAACATAGATGAGCTGCAAAAAAGAGCACCTCAGCACCTAAAGTTATGCAGCGCTTCGGTTGTCTATCCAGTCACAGCCCCTGTCGGGTGGTTAATGATGACGTCCAGAGCATGGTGCTGAGATCCCAGCTCTAGTTTTCACCGCAGGACTGAACGGTATACAGTGCCGTATGGGAGGTGGGTACCCTGGCTCTGTTGTCATGGTCTCCTGCTATGTAGTGAAGCACACAAAGTGGCGTCAAGGGGCTCGGAAACCACCCACGTTCTGTTGCCCAGGCTGGCTGTTGAAATGGTGGTGTCTTATGTTGCCACCGGCACGACAGTTCAGCACGCAAGCGTGTCAACCCGTGGTCAGTCGAGAGGGAGACGGCTCCAGGGTCACACACTTTATCGAATCACTTTCCTCATTGTTACTCCGCAACTGAACTATCATATCCGTTGAGCAACTGCATGTGCCGGTTCATCTGACTATGTTTCGGGGCGGTCGCAGGCTTCGTGAAGTCCCAAAACCAAACTAGCTGAGCCCTGAGGACGACCAGTTGCCGTTTCGTCTCGACGTTACCGCGGAAGTTTGCTGACACTCCATACAGGAAAGTGGAACCCGATCGGCTGCGGCAATGTTGCGCGTACGGATGATCAGATAGAAGAGCACGTGGTTGGTATCTCATTTCGTTTCATAAGCCGTTATTTCTCCGCACCTGGAGCAGACCTATTGAGCGTGAGGGTTACTGTCGTGCAAACTCTCACCTCAGAATAGAGCAAACTCAGGATCAAAAATATGTGAGTTTTGCCACAAACATCCTCTGGCCAATTTCTCTTTTGAGCACTTGACTCCGCGCACCTGCATAGAGGGCGACAGCATTGTAGACGAGCATAAATTGAGCTGTGGCAAGGAGGCCAGCGCCGAACGCCGTTGTGACGTAGTCGACGATGTAGCGAGCGGCAACCATGGTGGCGGTTAGCCGTCTACATGCAGCCACAAGAGGGTCAACTTTCACAGCACCCCTGTTGCTACGGGGCTGTCTAATTCTCAAGTTAGAAACTTCGCCATTTCCAATTCTGTCGACCAATCGCACGCTAACACATACACGCTGGATGAAGAAACAATGCACCTATCGTGGGCTTCCGAGTCGCCAGTCGGCTTCGTCAGGAAGCACCTCCTGTTATCTGCCATCCTGACTCGCCTACCACTGTAGGACCTCCCACGCTTGCTACAGTTAAAAATTCGTTCTCTCTAAGAGTATCTTCTTCTTACAAGAGTTTCTAAAGAATAAGTCAAGTCACACAAGAGCCGGCGTGTCCCATTCAGACGCCCGAGGTATGGAGCCGCCAGAGCGTGCCAACCCATGGGGAGCTATCGTCGTACCCTATCCTCAATGCAGTTCGCCCATATTTACAGCCCTGTCGTCTATCTGGAATCAAGAGGAAGTAGAATCTCATTGGAGCAATACTCAAAACCACTCCAGTGAAATGCAAAGCGTGGCGGCGGCAAGCGGCTCACACGGTTGGTGCCTCAGATGCGCCTCGTCCGGTGATGGTCTAGTTCCGCCATTTAGAAGAGCTAGGCCTCCTCCAAGATATATCTGGGAGAGAAGCTTGAAAAGAACAAACAGTAGCGGAGCAAGCTCGCTATGCGACTCGAGCTGGCATGGGAAAGATGGCACTTTATGGGAGGGAGTCCACAAAGATGGAAGGGAGCGCTGGAGAGTACCTGCGCCTAGTCGTACGCCAGATCCGTCACACCGTAGGGACATATGTTCAAGGAGGAAGATGAGATATGCTACACCAACAGAACAGATTCCTTCGTTCAGTTCATTGTTAGGTGAGTCGGGAGACGTGCCGGAACCATTTCAAGCTCGTAGAAGCGAGCGCGGTGCGCGGAGGCTGCGGCTGTACTTAGGGCCTATAAGCCGACGCCCGCCACTCTACGATGAGCGAAAGCTCATCAAACTTAGATGGTCGCTAGCCAAGGACAATCCATGGCGCACGAGCCAATGGGTCGACGAAGGGCACGAATCCTGCGAAAACCCATACAGTATCCCCACATAGAGACCGGCACGCTTCTGTCAACTGTGTCATCCGTTTTCGGCGTGGGTGGCCATTTTGAATATTCAGCTCGTGAGCGAGTGTCCGAATGTATGTATTAAGACTCCCCAGCAGTGCAGTGTCTGAAGCCAAAGAATCTTGCCTACATCGATTGGAGTCCTACTGATCCACGTTTAAAGCTCCTCATACGCTAGTGCTCCGAAAAATCTCTTCAGTAGAATCCATGCAGCAGACATGGCGGACATGGAATCTACTGACGGGATTTTTCGGAGCACTAGCGTATGAGGAGCTTTAACCGTGGATCAGTAGGACAGGCACAGGCTTTGCGGGACTGTGGGATGCATCACATCCGCGCACATATTATTTGCCGCGGGCGTCCAACGGAGCGAAGCAACCACACCCGAGGTCCGACTAGGGCAGCTGCCTCGGATTTTGGTTGGTCGGCGTAGGTAGCCAGACCCTCCCTACATCTCATCGCCGGCACATGTCCCAGTATGAGTATGGTCAGTTTGCCGAGAACATGTAGAGCGCCTAACACGACTTGCTCAACACAACTGCTCTTTTGACCGCACCCCACCTGAAGCCAGCGGCGACGTTATTGCCTCCCCTACATGCTCAGCCGTCGTGTACAGAGGCCCTGCAAAGCGACACCACCAGAGTGACAGTGCCCTTCTCTGCCTGGCTCAGATCTTGTACCACTTTGGAAAACATGTTGGGCGGGCGATGGTTTTCGGCATCAGAGCCCGCCTTGTCGCTGCAGAGTGTTCTGCCTCCCTCTCAGCTTTTTGGCATAAAGATGCCCATTGCACACCCTAAACCCTATGTTTCTAAAACTAAGGTATATCAGCCGTCTTTGCGCTACTCGTCTCACGTTGGGCACCACAGTCCTCCTCTCCGCGGGCAAACCGCTCAATAGAAACTGCCGCTGACAAATTTAATGCCTGCATGCGAGCCTGAAGGGAGAGGAATTATCGGATGCTTTGTTTAAGGCATGCGGTCCGTGGCGGGACACGAACCATGGACAGACTTGCCGTTTCTGTCATCGTGGTCTGAGATCCCTTCCCGTCAAAAACTGGAGCGCATTTTTATTGGGTGAGTAATCGGAAGGCAGGCCTGCCCGGCGATGCGCTCCAGTTATGTAGAGTTCCGTGGAACTTCCTGCATGCCTTGTGTAGGCGTTTCTTCGAGGAAGAGCACATCTATTGGTTGTTTTCAACACTAGTAGGCACTATGAGCGTGAAATTGAGATTTCCTTCTATGCTGAGTGCGTGTGCGCCCTGTGAGAAGTGGCTGCGGTAACGAGAATCTTCCAACAGGTTTCCCTGGACGTGTGAGGAGTATGCGGAAGGTCCACGAGTAGGTCTTAAAGTAAAGGAGAAAGTGTGAAGCTCACAACGGTCTACTGAAGATATCTGTGCGAGAAGCCCTGATATACGCAAATGTGTATGCATATCAAACAAATGCGAAGTCACCCCACAACGTTTCGCATGCGCTAAATTTGTCCCGTGTCACCAAGGAGAAATGTGTGCCTTTCAGCAATTCAGTGGTCGATCATCGCAAACACCAGGATTTTGAGAACTTAACTCTCCGTTTGCCGCGCAAATAAACTTCAGCGGCCCTTAAAATGATCATACCTACCGATTTCAATTTTGCAGAAAAACAGTCGGTTGCAGGCAGCATCTAGTTTGGTCATCCGATCTCAAGACCCGTGGTCGCAAGTAGAAGGAAGCTGATGTTTTTAGGCAAGACACGATTTTGGTGATCAAGAGTGAGACTAAGGGCGACCACGGAGGTTATGGGCATTCCTATCTGAGATCTCCCCGTCAATCCAATTACCCTAGGTCGCAAGGCGCTGAACTGGTTGTTGCAGTTTCCCAACCCCCCCCCTCTAATAGTTCACGGATTGTCGTAGTGATGCTTGTGCTCTAGGATTTCGGCTGTGAAAGGCATCTGCCAGGCTTCAGTGGCTCCGTTACATTACAGCTCTCACCTGCTGCCCTAGTAGTGGACTTTCCAGAGCCACAGCGCGCACAGAAGGTTGGCACCCGGTTGTCACTTTCGGATGAGAAGAATGCGTTTATTCGTTTGACAAGTTCAAGAGTCACGGCGGTATTGCTTGCTCCAAGGCCGGTTGGAAGTCAACAACGGCTCACCAGCCTACTGCAAGGAAGCGACTGATTTGAGACAGCTTTCTCAAAATCAACCTATGTTTTCGTATGAAGGCCGCGGCCATTTCGAGCACACACGACTCTCGCCAGACGACTCGGCCGCGTGCGCCTGGATCGCCTCGACCGATCCTCAACAAATGTTCACGCAGGTGCCCCGCTGCACCCGTGTCCATGCTGTGGGTTCAGACGCGTGAGAAGCTGACAGACAAGGGCTGTCGAGCCCGCGCTCAAGCCGACGTAGATCGTTCGTCTGCCTCAGGCAGGCCTCCAGCCTGAGGTGCTTGCACTATGAATCACCTTCAGCCAAGGACCACGGGCACCGCCTCAACGGAGTTATTGTGGCAGCCCTCCTCCTCACGCAGCGCCATTGAACGGACTCAGAGCAAGCCGCACGCTATTGTGCCTCCTCTCAACATATCAGGTCTGCAGTCATCACCTGGTACCTCAGGTGTTTCATGTCGGCCGCATACTGCTGCGACGCCGAAACGGGGCACAAGTCGTGACTCTCCGGTGTATAGACGTGTCGTAGCTCGGATCGCGGCAAGCGCGCAGGCGGAACAAGCGGAGGATCATTTCTCTGCTTGTTCCCCGGTCGGGCCTATCTCGGCTGGGTGTGGTATCAAACAAGCGCCGGAGGCGAGTCGACGCCTTTCACAGTGCCCACGTACTTTCGTCAGCGCTTGCTCTGCGAAGCTGCAGCCTGAGGCTGTCTCTCGCTGCCCGATTCGCGCTCTGCCCTCAGACCCCACGTTTACTTCTGGTACGGGTATCGATGGTGTGCCGCTCTGTTCGTCCTCTGGGCACAAGGAAGACAGTTATGCTGTGGCGCTCGCTTCCTCGCCGCAACAGGCAGGGGGTCCATCTCTCCACGCAGGCGGCCAATGTGCTGACAGCCCTGTCACGAAGCTCCCGCCGAGGAGTCGCCGAGCTCGAAGGCTCAATGCATTCTCGACACCAATGGGGTCGAGCCCAACCACTCCGCTGGTTTCAGTTCAGTCCACTCCGTGCTCTGCTCTCGTAGGAAAGAGGCTCGAGTCTTCGAGGCGCGCAGCAGTCCCGGTGTCTGCAAGGTCGCAAACGCCTTCTGTGCCGTCTTGGCATGCTCCCGACTCGACGTCGCCTTCGTGTTTTTTGCCTCGCGCGTCTGCGCGAAGTTCAGAGTTCAGTGACGTGACCCCGTGCAAGGGTCATAACCCCCGTGCCCTCTATGTGCGTAAGATTCGTAGAAGCTCGACACACATCTGTGACTCCGCTGCGTTGCCCTACGCGAGAGATACAAGAACGTCGATTCTACGCCATCGGCGGGGCGGCGACGAGCGAAGCCTCTCATCCGCTTGTTTGTCTCCTGGCGAGGCAAAACCACGCTTTCCGGGGCCGTTTGGGCATGGCGGAAACGCCTCAAGAAGAGACAGTCCAGCGGGGAAAAGTGGGAAGCTAGTCGACCCTGCGACGTACACGCGTCTCCCGCCTGCAGTGTGGGTTTACAAGTATCAGCCGCCCATCGAGAGTCCTCATGACTCAAGCTCGCCATGTGCGGCGGCGAAACCACGAGAGCAGACCTCACAAGACTGCGGTGCAGTGAGCGAACGCGGCGAGGGCAGCTACGATGCAGCCGAGGATCCTGTCGGGTCTGCCTCCGCTAGGGGGGCTCGTGGGGAGGCCGGCCATATAGGAAAACAGATTGCATTTCCCCTCGAAAATCCCCATGGGCACCAACAAGCCGAGTTCCTTTGCTCCTCCATCCCCCTTCTTCTGCAAACGTACGAGGTCCCGACGCTGTTCAGACTCAAAAATGGGATTGCCGACGATTCCAAGCCTTTCGCATGGCCTCCTGCCCTGCTGGGTCCGGACGGCGCGGGTGTGGCAGCATCGGCGAAGAGTCTGGGGCCAGCATGTGCTTCCGGCCTTCAAAGCACTACGACTGACGACACCACACGTAGAGATGAACAGCACGCCAGTGGACGATGCCAGAGTGATCAGAGCGTGCCTTTGCAACGAAACCGTGAAGCGCACAGCAAACTGTCTTCGCCTCGACATGCCCCGGTTTTTGCGCGTCGAAAGACTGACGGCGTCTTTGGGAGAGAAGGCTCGAGTTGCGAAACAGGGAGAAATCCAGGAACACAAGCGGGCGGTGAGGCGAGTGGCGAAACTACCTCGAGACTAGGATACTCCTCCGTTGAACATCCCCCCTTTTGTGGGCTGCTCGCAACAGGTCTCCAGGCTGTTCACCAGTGTCAACTGTACCAGGACTGGTGGCGCGGCCTCATGCAAACGATGGATGTAGCGCTATCTGAGCTGTGCCGGCAGCTGAAGCTGTTCGCCCCGTTCCACGCTCGTTGTGTGGAGAAGTTACGCCAGCTCTTGGTTGCCTATGCAGAGAGCCACGACGCAACGCTGGTGAAAAACCTTGCGGACATTCAGGTCTCGCTCCTCAAACTGTACGAGAATGTGACAGTTTTGCGGCAAAAAAAACGCGACCTGGCGCGGCGCATGGAGACCTTGGAGGAGAGGAGTCAGCAAGCAGACCAACTCAAGCGGATGCTGGAGATCCACACACTCCTCTTTGGTCTGCAGGAACTGGAGGTCCTCGCAGTGCGGCAGTCTGAAGAAGAATCCACTGCAGCGGACGCACAGTGGCAACATCTGCTGGAGCACCTCGAGGCGATTCGCCTTAATAGAGAAGGAACAGCCAGACAGCAGACATGGGTCACACGTGCGACGGGTGAATGGAAAGGCCGCGAGCTCGCTGACCAGTCTCAGGAGCCCATAAGGGCGGTCTTCCCCGTTTCTGCGTCACTGCTTCCTCATCAGACCTTCTTCAGGGGAGCACTCGCGTTAGGGCACGTGAAGCTGCTTCGCGTGGATATTCCCCCTGGGCGGTGGAGTATGGGCCTCGCCGTGACGTGCACGGCTCCCCTCGACGTGTCCCTCTTGATGCTTTCCGCCCGCCGCCGCCTGCTAGCTGAGCAGCGCGAAGGCGATGGGGGACAGGGACAGCAGAGCGGACAAGGCGCACACGTGCAGGAGGGCAGTGACTTCCTCATCTGCTTTGAGAGGGCAGCTGGTTCGGGGCTCCGGCGAGACGAAGCCCCCCAGTCGAATGCGGCCCCTGGCGAAAGCCCTGGGTCTCCCGCGCTCCCCTTCTTGACCTTGGATCCGTCGCTGGCCCTGGTGAGCGCCTCAGCCCCAGAGAGGAACTCGTTTGCGGCGTTTCGAGTTCATCCCGAGGAACCCCAGATTCTTCACGTCCGTACACCGCCAAATGGCACGACGCACGGAGCGTGGCTGCTGGTGCGCCTGCAGCCCGCGAACGGCTTCACTCGGGCGCGCTCAGACCGGGCCTTGGCGAGCTGCTCCAGTGCTCTTAACGCACCTAGGCTCTCCGCACTCGAGGGCGAGGAGTGTTTCCCTAAGGCCGCCTCAGCGGCCTCCAGGCAGGATCACGCAGGCCTCTGCGTTCCGCTGTGCGGCACACGCGGCAGTTCGTTGCCGACGCAATGCGCGTCAGGAGCTTCGACCCATGACTCCACTCAGACCCCGGGGGGGGAGCGCGCGGTGCCGCGGCTGCTTCTTGACGGGCCCAAAGCGGACTCGCCGACCGGCTTCGACGAGAGCCTCAAGTTTTCCATCGGCCTTCATTCTGTATTTCTTCACCCGTCCGCGGCGCGCAAAGAACCGTCGGGGCAAGGCGAGGTGCGACAGCAGCGCGTCAGCAGCGGGGGCAAGAGGCACGACGGAAGCACGAATACACTCGTGGTCGACAGCTCTGGCGGAGAGGTGGATGCAGCTGAACGAGACGCGGAGCGCCGAGTCGACGTCGCTAATCTCCACGCCTCCGCGTATGCTGGGTGGGCTTCCCCTCAAGGCCTTTCTGGTGTCGTCCCGCGTTTCGCTGTCCGCAGAAATGCTTGTGTGCAGACGACAAAATCGAGCCTTCTGCGAGGCCGGCTTCGTGCTCTTCACGAGGGGTCGCGTCCACCCCCTATTCCGCAGTTCTGCGTCTGTGGCTACGCTGACGCGCCTTCCGCAGACCTCTCTCCATCTTCCGGGGCAATGGAAAGAAGCCGCGACCACGCTTCACTGCCCCGAAAGGATTTCGCGCCTGCCTCTTCTTCGTCTCCCAACTCTTCTCTCCCGTCTTCTTCCTTGCCTTCATTCTCTTCTCCTCCTCGGGCGTCTGCTTCTGAGCTAGATCGTTCCTCGTCTGCCGAGCCCGCGCCGCCCTGCCGGGGGCGGTCTATCGACGCACCGCCGTTCTACGCTCCATCCTTCCCGCTGCTGAAACTACTTCTAGATGAAACGCCCGTTCACCTCGGGGACTTTTCCGCCCTCCTCCACCCTCCTTCTTGCGAACACGGCGGGCAAGGGGCGGCCGCCACGCCGTACGGGGTTCTCTCGGGCAGCCGCTTCGTCCGCTGGCCTCCGCAGTTGCTAGTGGAGACAGCTTGGATTCTTCTTCTGCAGCGGGCGCGGGAGCGGCGCTGGGCGCGAGAGCGCAGGGAAGCCCGCGAGCACCGGCGGAAGGTGTTGTGGGCCTCTTCTGCGCACGCGACGGGCTGCACGACGCGTCAGGACCTTCAGGCCGACAGGCGCGCCTACGCAAGGGATCCCAGCCAACGAAGACGACGCGCCGCGCGCCTAAACCCTAAACCCTCTCCACGTGAGATCGACGCGAGAGTGGCATGCGGTGCGAGAGACAATGCGGCAAGGGAGTCTCCGGTGCCCGGCTCTCCGATGCGGGTCGCTAAATGGAGGCCCAGTCCAGGAAGCGGCAGCGGGGGGACGCCGCGCGCCGGCAATCGGGGCAGTCCTTCGCGAGGAGAAGACTCGGGAAGCGAGCGCGGAGGACGAACGCGGGCGGAAGAGGGAGACGTCGGGCGCGAGGAAGCCGCCTCCAGCCCCCGGATCTGCCACTCGTGCTCAGTGGGGGAGGGTCTCGACGGCGTGTCGCGCCAGACGGGCGCGGAAAATGGACGCGTACGTTCCTTGAGTAAGGGAGAGGATACGGCCGGGAGCAATGTGGGCAGTGGAGGGCCCCCCGTATCTCCGGCGTTCTGTCGGGCGCTCTCTGCCGATCTGGAAAGCTCTCTTGCGAAAGAGAGCCAGGAGGAGTCCCTTGCCAGCTTCACGTTTACCTTCTTTCTCCGTCGCTTCGGAGTTGCCTTCCTTGCGCAGCGGGCTATGCATTCCTTTCTCCTCTCTCTCCTCTACTACGCTCCTCTCCTGACAGCTGTATCGCCCCTGCAGCAGCGTGACGCTGCATGCGGGCGCAACACGTATCCATGCCATGCCTCAGTTTTCGAATTTGAGCGCCTGTCTCACTCGACTTCAAAGGCACGTGCGCAACCGCCAGGCCCGCCAGGTGTCTCAGGGTCTTCCGGTTTCCCTAGCTACCTCTACGACTTTCCTTTTGTCTCGAGTTTTGAGCAGCGACAGCAGGTGCGAATCGGCTCAAGAATCCGCGGAATGCTGCCTTTATTTTCGGCTCGCCTGTTTGGTCGATTAACGGGCCTTCTGGCCTCTTCAAGCGACACGGCGCCCTTCCGTCGTTCCCTGGAGGAATTCCTCTGTCTTACGCTGGAGGCTCTCATAGATCAGATAGGGGCTGACCAAGCCACAGCTCGGGCGCGGGTAAAGGCCGCAGAAGAACGCGAAACCGCAAGACGGGCGTTGCTCTTGAGTGCTACAGCGTCGTTATTTCCTAGCAGGATTAACGGCTCTCGAACTGAGCGGCTGGCGGCTTCCCACCCTCAGGCGGGTGAAACTGGCGAAATTAAGCCCAGACGCCTGCAGGCGCCAGAGCCCTCTGTCGACAAGGAAGAGGGCCTCTGCCTTGCCGTTTCGCACGCAGCCGCGGCAAAGATCGTAAATCGCGTATTCCATATCGAGGGGACTGCGGAGTACCGCCTAGCAGCGCTCGAGGCCATAGACACCCATCGGCAAGCCGCTGTCAGCGCCTTGCGGGTTTCGCGTCAGCCTCGCCTTCGGGCGCGTTGGGCGCGGGGCCTCATGGTGATCACGGGGCGAGAGAGGATTGCGAACGTGCCGGAATGGATCGAAAGGGAGACAGGCGCTTTGCTGAGAGGGACGCCGATGGGGTCCGAGGACGAATCGAGCTCGAAAGACGCTAGACAAACAGCGACGCAAAGAGAAATCCGCGCAGGGGGCAGGCCTGGTGCGTGCGACGGAAGCGCAATCGAAGGAAGCGACGGAGATGGAGACACGCATGTCAGAGGCAGCAACGAGAAAGAAGTGGATCCGCACAAAACGACGAGAAGGAAGCAACGCGGAGTGACACAGAGACGAAAGAGGCGAGAGGAAGGCTGGGACCTCCTTGTTCCTGCCGATTTACTCATCCAGACCCTCATCCAGCAGTGGGAGGTGATGTACGTGCATCTGCAGCAGGCCATGGAGATGGTCCTCTATTCAGAGTCCGTAAGCAGCGCAGAAAACACTGAAAAGACAGAGTCCGCGGTAGATCCCCTCTGTCCAGGCGCTTGACGAATCGCGAGTGGGGGGAGGGGGGAGCTGGGGCAAACGAAGCGGTAGGGCGTGACACGCAAACCGGCGAACCGCGCTGACGCTGTGAAAGACAAATGCCGCCGTGGTGCATTGACTGTTTTCTTCACCACTGTGTGCATCTTTGCGTCTTTCTTCAGCTCTCCCTGAAGCGCCCCCTGCATCCTCTTCTGTCCTTTAACGAGTTCTCTGACTTCCTTCTCCGCCTCGACTCGCGCAACGCAGATACCGCCGAGCAGCGGCTAGCTCTCTATCGCCACGCTCTCTTTGCGGCAGCGTCGCGCCTTCATCCCCTGGGCTCTTCGCTCGACTCTTCCTCTCTGGCTGCGCTCCTTCTGCATCAATCCCAGATTCTGGCCTTCCCGCTACCGTTTCCGGCCTCGCCTTTCGTGTCTCTTGGCCCAGCGCCCGGACCGGAGACAGCGTCTGAAGACGCGTCGGGGGACGAAACAGGCAGCAGTCGCTCGCAGATGTCGAGAGGAAGGCCCGTTTCTGCAGGGAACGAGGGAACAGTGTCAGAGTCTAGACCGAATCCCTCGCTGTCGCAGTCCCGCGAGGCTCCTTACGCCTCTTGGGCTCTTTCGGATTCGCCTCCACCCAGTGTCTCCTCGCCGTCCTACGAGTGCCGACTGGCGGCCTTCGTTGTGGACGGGCTGGTCCTCTTCCTCTGCACCGAGGCCCGAGATCTCCTTCAGGCGGTTGAGAGAGACTTCCGGCGAGGACGGGGCCTTTCAATTTCTCAGCGAAAGGGTGAGGAGCGGAAAACACAAGAGAGCCCCGAGGCGACCCTCGCGGCCCTGGCGGCAGAACACAAGAGGAAGATTAGCAGCAAACAGTCTCCTTGCGTGCTTGGAAGCCAGGCCGACACGGAGGGGGACGAAGAAGAAAGCGCAAGCGAGAAGAAGAAAGAAGGAAAGAACTGGGGCCTGACAGACGGGCAGGGAGAGACTGAGATTTACGCTGAAGCCGCTTCCGCGCAGCGTCGAAAGTCCCTCTTCTCCGCGGCCGTTGTGTCTCCGAACCGCATAACGGGAGCGGAAGGGCGCGGCCTGCACGGCGTGTTCCACCTGATAAAATCCTGGTGCGCTTCTGCAGAAGGGTATCGGCCGCTGTACGCACAGGATGCCAGGTTGCTTCAGCAGAGATGGAAATTGGAAGCAGCTGACTTGACGGCAGGTCCCAGTGCCTCCGCCATCCTTAAAGACTTCGCCGCCCGCGCTCCGATCAAGAACTTCAACTATCTTAATCGCAGGGAAGTGCTTGCAGCTGCCAAAGACCTAGACGTCTCCGCGACAGAACAGGTGATTGCGCCGAATCCGAGTATCCGTCATGTAGGCAGCACCGCGGAAATGAACAATCTCCTAAAATTTATATACTGATGTCAAATACAGACCTTCGACCGGAAAAAAGTTTGATCGCCGGGGGGAGGGAAGGGGGCGGGACGGACAGAAACCTCCACCTGAAGATCTGCCTGGTCGCGGATTAGGTCGTGCCTCGTTTGAAGTTGACTGAATAATCACAGACGGTTCAAGCAGTGCCCGTCCCACATCACTTGACACACTCGAAGTCAATAGTACGCACAGGGCATACGCAAACATATCGAGGCATGCGCTCGTGGTCCTGTATTAATCAAAAATCATCGATGAGACAGCAGCCCATGCGCGGTCATAAATGGGTGATTGGTTGGCGGCATATGCGTCTCACACACAGGTATTCGCTTCTTCACCGTCATGCAGATTCACATCTTGTGCATGTCGTTATACATAACTGTTCATTTTTTTACCGCGGCAGCCGCTGCCACCTCATCAAGCGGCTCTGCACAGCTGTGAGTCTCGCCTCGCGTAGAAGCACAGCGGCGTCGGCACTCGCACTCTGTCGACTCGGAGACAGCTCGCGACGCGCGGCTCCTTTACGTGCTGCTGGCTACGGAATGCCGCGGAAGACTGTCGTTTCCGGCGGTCTGAGCATCCTTCCATCTGCGGTCCGCTGGCTTTGCCTGTCTCCGGAGTGGCTCGCGTCCCTCAGTCTGTCTTCTTGCGGCTTTTCCGTCCTGTACACCAGAACGCTTCAGCAGCGATTCTGCTCGCCAAGACTTATCTGCTGCTCAGAGACCTCTTCGGGGTGTTTGGCGAGGCCCCGCTGCCAGAGGCCTTCTGCTACACGGTAGCGCATGAGAGCGCGCTCGGCGCTGGCTGCGCGACCGCGGCCCTCGCCTCGCCCTGTTGGAGACAACAGGGGGCGACGCCCGCCTGGACTGCGGCTACGGCGCTTTTCACGCCTCGCAGGGGTCGGCTGTCCCTCCGCACGCGCGACCAGAGAGAGGAGGAATTCCTGGTCGATCCTCTAGATGACGAAACACTCCAGAGCGTCGTGCGCAGCGTCTGGGCTGCAGTGGAGAGAGCCAGTGCCTTGGCCGTCGAGCACATGGAGCGGACTCGCGCGAAGATGCACGACGCTGCGTTCGCGAGACTCAGAAACCGCGCCGCGACTAAAGAGGCCTTGGGCGAACTAGCCCGACTCTACAGAGAGCAGGTAGAGTGTGTAATACCTCCCATGTCCTGCTGACGCCAGTCGTCGACTATACTTACATGTGTGGAATCACAAGCTAATTCGGAGAGAGGGAGGCAGAGAGTGAATATGGGAGGGACGTACAGGGACCCCCAGGCGTTCGGGTACGTTCGAACACACACCGCCGTGGGACTGAGTTCATTCCTCACACTTGCCTGGCAGGCAGACAGAGGCTGATTCTCTCACTGCAAGCAGAGGATATCCATGTATGGAGGTGCCTCTCGCCGCGGTGTATGAATCGCCCACGAACTGCGAATGCAGGGACTAAACGTGTGTTGGCGTGGCTGGCATCTGTCGCCGGTCTCACTGCCTGAATTGCGCCGACTCCGCAGCGCGGAGGCCTGGCGAGGAGGCAGCATCCTTAGAGTCCAGTGGAACTCAAGGTCGCGGTGAGGCAGCTCTGTTTCATCTGTTTTCGGTGTATTGACGCTCAGCGCAGACTCTCCGTTTTTATGCGGATTTGTGCCCCGGGCTCAGGTGGACAGGCTCTTGATTCTCAGCGTCGGAAGTGACGCCTTCAGTGAAGCCCTCGAGCAGCCAGACGTGCGCAAACGGCTTCTGCTCGTCCATCAAAGAGCGCATGAGCTGGAGGGGGAACAGTTCGAGCTTCAAGCGGGGCTGCATGCCGCCGCGGAAGCAGCTCAGAAAAAAAGGGAGGACGAAGAGAGAAGGACAGAAGATGACGCGAACCAACACCGAGAGTAGACGGGAGCTCAACTGCTCGCGTCGACCGAGAGCCAAAGGCAGCCCGACAGGAACGCGAAGCTAGCGCGTGCATCGCCATCTTCGAGACGAAGCAACTCCCGTCATTGTGCTTCGAGCTCGGAGCGCAGTGAAACGGGTGCGTGGCTGCCTGGGTAGCGATGAGGAGCTGTAGTAATCCGTGTGGCGAAGTCAAAAGCTAGTGGAGAGAACCCGCACTGCCGCGAGATGTCTGAGCTATGAGAAGGATATCAGGCGACAACAGGAAAAGACTCCGTCGCACCCGGAATGCGCTTTAGGTGCTATGAGGTCTGAGTAGAGAAGATGCTTCTTGTTTGACGCAAATGAAGTCGAGCAGAGCGCGAGAGGCTTGGGCGTCTCGTGCGCCTGCGTATGCTTTTGCTTGCCGCGCTTGTCTCCGCCTCTCTCTTTTCCATAGTGTCTGGAACATGGGACCCACGGCACAGAGGCGCCACAGCCTCAGAAATCCGGGCTGGCTCGTTTCACGCCCGATCCATGCATGTGATGCGCTTTATTCCACAACGCAAAGCGTCTCACCCCCGCCACCCACAGGCGAAGACAGCTTTGACTACGCATGCTCGGCAGCGGAGGAGTTTCAGCACAAATCAGCCAAAACACATCACAAAAGATAGCTCTCTGGAAATATTCAAATTAACGAGTGCGGAAGGTCCGCAAAGCTGCATACTTGCTAGCGTCGTATTGTGGAGGCGGTTCGCGCGGCTGCGGCAGCCCGTCCCCAACTCAAAAACAAGATTTTCAACCTCATCCCACGATCCCTGACGAGGAGCGGTGCAGAGGTAGATCACAGGCAAGAGACCAAAAACACATGTTGCATCCTTTCCGCTTCTGAAGCAACGCCTGTGATGTAACGAGGCACATCCACCAAGACGGGCACACAGATGCGAAGACGACACTCTCGATGCGAGGTTCATCGACTCATCATCATCCACGGATGTGCGCGAGCTTGTTCGGAGGTCAGACGCGTGCGCGGATCCTTGGAGAGAAGGCCCCTACGAATAACATGAGAGAAGAAAAGGAGCCGTTATGTGCATCGACACACGAAACTTGCAACGTAGATTGTCCAGAATGTGAAATTAGTGGAAACCGGCAAGTCCACCCAAGGAGTTATTCTGTACGATTAGGCATACCGCTTGTCGGCAGCGAAGCCACAAGGTACATATATATAAACTGAGAAGCAGAAAGAGGAAGGGTGTATGGTGGCATACAGACGCATGCAGCAGTGGAGCACTGCGTGTGCATAGGCAGCCAAACAGAAGTGCGTTTGTAGGCTAGCGCGCTCGGACGTCGCCACTCGCGGACGTGCAAAAAGGTGCTTTTCAGTCTTCACACGCACGTCAGACCACATCGATTTAAGCCTGCCTCGGCTACACTTTCATCTCAGATTTCGAGTGCAGCCACATAGTACGCATGCAAAACGACTGGCTAAATAAATATTTGAAATAGACTTAGTTGCACGACCTACAGGCGAAGAGGCAACGTTCGACACACCGATTCATCCATAGGCGCAGACAAGAAAAAACGGAGATGGACCCCTCAGTGCCTCGTGTTGTAAAAGCTGAAACTCACCGCAAGAGATCCTTCACATCTTCGCTGACGTGTCTGTACTCAGGGAAGACGATATCCTCGGACATTATCGCTGCCACTAGCGCCAGTCCGGTGTCTCCTCCTCTGAAGGCCGCGAACCAGCAGTGACATACGTAAACGACTAGCAGGCGCACTGACAGGACAGGTTGGACGGCAGCTCCCGCATACATGAGTCTGCCTTGAAGCAAGAAAAACGCGCCTCTGACGAATCTCAGTACACTGCCTGGAGTCCCCGCGTTTGTGAGTGTGCGTCTCGCCACGTGTATGGAGAGTACGATGCTGCCGCCTCATTTCCCGGGAGAGGGCATGCAGCTTACGCGTAGAAAGGAGGGCGCCCGAGGAGAAGACAATACAGGCACACTCCGAGGCTCCAGAGATCTCGACTGCGACCATCGCAGCCTCCGTCCTGCGCGACCCCGAGGCACTCAGGGGGGGTGAACAACCGCGTGCCTTCTGGGCGCATGAAAGACACAGCGCAGTGGGGGAGCAGCAAGTTCGGGAACGGAGGAGAATCTCCCGCCCACCGAAACCTACGCAGGGAAATCCGTGCCTCGGTGCTAGTGGAGACAGATCTGGTTCTCTCTCTCCCGTACCAAGGGGGAGCTTAAAAAGCAAAATCAACGGGACGAAGAAAAGATGACCACAGCCCCTCACAAAGAGATCCACTCGTGCAGATGCGGCTGCGACCCGACTCTGAGCTGCGGCAGAAGAGCCGATTCTGCTGCCTTCTCCTGAGTCACTTGCTTGCACTTCCGCTGAGCCGACTATACCAGAGAGAATCAGCCGCTGCATCTCCAATTGCGATCCTTGTCTTGCGGGTCTATCCTACGCATCGTTCCCCTGGTGACATGCGCGACTCTGAAATGCATTTGGTAATGGACTCTTCATCCTAACTGGTATACCTTTCAGCCATGTTTTTGTTGGAGCTATCCGTGTAGCGGATACGTGTTGTCAGACGATGGAACGCCGTTTCTCCACACTCGCTGCTCCTCCGTTCGTGCGGCTTCTCCCCTTCTGTCCTCCACAGCTTGGAGCACAGCCACCGAACTCACCTGAGTCCCAGATGGAGACCCGCTCTCCGGTAGCGACTGTAGCGCTATTGAAGTCCACGAGCTTCCACACACACTTCGTCCGTTCTGCTTCCAAGTCAACTGTGCCGTTCCAACTGAGGAAGTCTCGGTAATCAGAGAGGTCGGCGAACATCGCGGCGCTTTGTCCACGCTCAGCGGCACGCCACACGCTTTCGCTGGACGGGTCCGTGCCTGCCTCACCGGTTGCGAGCGGCTTTCCTCCATCTTGAAGGTGTTCCTTGCCACCAAGGGAAGGAGAGGAAGCTGTCTGCGTCTGCGGACCGGTGTTCGCCGACGCGTCATCGCGCACAGGCTCGACCGGGATGCTTTTCGCTTGTCCGCGAGTACGCAGAAGTGCAGCCTCCTCGCCGAGGAAGACAGCAGCCGCAAGTGAGCATGTGGTGTCGCAGCTTCCCACAGTTCTTTTGAAAATATCCCTCCCCTGAGAGAGGAGGGAACAAGCGCGCTCGTCACACGCGCTGCCACTGCGGCGCTTCCGCGGACGCGTGGGCGACGAGGAAGACAAAGAAGACTCGGGGGGCACGGCTCCTCCATCGCAGACAGAGGAGGACGAGGGCGCGGCAGCAACAAGCCGCGACAAGCAGGCAGAGGACGGGGAGGAACTACAGCAGCGAGGAGAGAGTGTGGAGGCAGCCGCAGACGTGGAATTGCCAGGAGAGGACTGCTGGAGAGAGCACGCCTCTTCTTCGTGGCTATGGCATCCCCCTCCGGAGGTTGCAGAGCAGCACGAGAGCCGGCGTCGAGCGGTCTGGGAAGCATACGCTTCATACGGAGCGAGTCGCCCGGCTGCAGCGTCCGCAGCCGCGGCGAAGGCCGGCGAAAACGCAACAGCCGATTGCTCGTCGTCCTCAAAAAAGTCTTCATCGTCCAGCTCCTCGTCGTCGCTGGCAAACGAAGAGGAGCGGAGGAGACCGTCGTCCTCTTCACGATCTCCGCCAGGCCCCGGGACCCCCACGAGCCCGGCGCTCTGCGGCCGGCCAGACGCCGGCGCGCCAGGAGGGAGCGAAAGAGAGACTAGCCACTCTGAAGAGAGCAGGAGGCCGCACAAGACGACGAGTGCATCCAGACAGGTGGGGCGCACGCAGGCATCGATCGAAGATCTGCTGAACAGATAGAATGGACGCCCTCCAGCGCGAGCCAGTGGACGCAGTCGAGGCACGCCTGTCGGCGGAACTTCATAAGACTACGAATAGAAACACGGGTACCGTCGCAATGCATTAGAATGGTGCAAAGCCATCTGACGCCATGACGGGAACGGAAGCGCAGCCGAAAGGGACAGAGGGTCGCCATACGCAAGCTGAACAAACGCCAAAAGGGGAAGGCCCCCGGTCGCGCAGACGAAACCGCACATACGGGCACTCGCTTTGAAACTAACTTCAGGGAGCCTCACACTCTGAAAGGGCCGTCGAGACGACGGCTGGCATTCGCTGGACGGCAAAGCTGGATACCAGGCGCGAACGCTGGTGAGTGAAGACGGCTCACGAGAGTGAGAATGCGGTGATCGATAAAACGACTGCCGCGCGAGACTGACCTGACGGCGGAGGCGAGACGGCAAGGATGTTCTGAGGTTTGATGTCCTTATGCACAACACCCAGCGAATGGAGATAGTCGACTGCGTCGAGCAGCTGCGCGAACAGACACCCAGAAGTCAATGGGGCAGTGAACACCTACAACGAGACAAGGCCTTCATCACCGAAGAGAGAAGTTGCCTAGGAAAACAGGCGAGGAGAATTCCGGAGCGAAGTCGACACCCACGCGCCGCGTTCATGGAGCAGCACACACTTACACAGGCAGGTGTCGACTGCGAATTATGCAAACAAGCACAGATGTGCGCTTTGAGCCCTTCGTGTGCCACCGCTTGTTTCCCGAATCCCTTCTAGCCCCATGCCACCCTCCTGCTGCCCGCCCCCCTGGTGGTCCTGCGTCAGCTCCCTTGCGTCAAGTGCCGGTGCAGATTCGCCAGGCTTGGAGTTATGATGTCAGCTGAATGCGGAAAAGCATGTGGTTAGGTACAGAAGACGCCAACTGAGCGCCCCGTGAACCGGGCCAATATAACCTCTATCGCCCTTCAGGCGCCCACGGTGCGCGAGGGCAAGGCCAAGGCCGCTGCTCTCCCTGCCAGCGTGCCCCCTGAGACGGTGCCCTCAGGGCTCTAACCGACCTGGGCGAAGACCTCTCGCGCGGCATCCTCCGTATACACCGTGATCTCTCTCTCCGCAGTTTCTTTGGCTAGCGCCCGCGCGTGACGGGTGGTTGCATCTCCCGGCGAAACGACGTGAAACGCCTGAGCTGTCTCGCTCCACGTCATCAAAGCATGCGGAAGGAACTGAAGCAGAAGACGAAATTCCCCGCGCTCTGTGTCGTCGACGACGCCGTACAGTGGGCAGATGTGGCGGTGGCGCAGCGAGGACTGGACGAGCAGCTCGGCTCGAACCTGCATAATGAAGGGAAAACCGAAAAGAAAGGGAAAGGCAGGGTCAGAGCAGGAGCTCAGCGACGCCATTGCGCGCGGGCCTCGAAAACTGAGGCAGCTGACGCAGACGGCGCCGCCAGACTGGCGGACGATCGCCCTCGCGTGCCGGTAGCGTGAAGCCGGACAGGTATGAAGACCGGTATCTCTTCTGGCGAAGCAACTACAAGAGAGAGTGAATTCGCCTCGCCTGCCACGGCGTGGATCAGCTGCAGACTTGCATGCGTCACGGCACCCGACAGCATCTCCCTGAGCGGCGCTACGCAGAGGCGTATCCATGGATCGCCAAGGCGGCGCCTCGCAGCACTTCACGGCCGGAGATCGCTACCGAGAACGCTTGGGGAGGGAGCGAAGAGGCAACTCGTTCCAAAGATCAGAAACGCCGCCCGCTGCCGCGCATCTTCGCCTGGCCAAACACACAACGCCTGAAGCAGGGGGAGAACCGAAAGGAGACAGTTCGCAGACTCGTACCTTATCCCATTCGGTGAGGAAGCGAGGCCCGTTTGGACCGAACGCCGCGGTGCGCGAGCGCCGCAGAGCCTCGGGAAAGTAGGTCTGCAAGACGCAGCAAAGGGCAGACGACGGCGGCAGAAACAAGGATCAATGGCTCGAGCAAGGCGATAGATGAGAAACGCGCACACATGATGCAGACAGGATGCACATGGATATACACAGCAGACCCTTTCACAAGCGTGACCAGTTAGTGGGCGCCCGCCGCCGTCAAAACCCTCCTCCTTCGGCGCGACGCCGCTCCGCGGAGGACTACCGAGAAAGAGAGCTAGACTAGCGATCGAAGACCTTTTTTCGTCCGCCCCTCGTCGCCCGCGTATTTTGTCCATCCAGAACTGGGATGTGTTATGGCCGCGAAAACCACGACACACAGTTGTCTAAGTATCATGGAGAGGCGCATAAATGCATTCGGTGGTACTCAAGTCAGCAGTGTGATCGATGCTCTGTCTGTCCCTCGTGTGAATTCAACGCACGGCCCCACCGAACTGGCAGGCGCACGACGACTCTCAAGGTCTATGCGCGCCTCTTTGTTCTGGTCACACAAAACACTGAAAGCCTTCAAAGAGGCTGTCTTGTGGCCGTCTCCGTGAGTCTCTGCATGCGGGTTTCGCCTGCCTCCGAGGCACCGCGCCGGGCGGGACTGACCTTTACTGCAAGCGGGCGGAGGTTGTCGGCGAGATCGAGTGCCGCAGTGACCTTCCCGTAAGTTCCGCGTCCGTACACGCGCCGAAGAAGCACCAGGTGGTTGACGCACTTCAGCGAGAGTGCGTCCTCTCCGTTAGAAGATGGCGACGAGTCCTCCGTCATCTGAGCGCTTCTGCGTTTCTTCGCGCTCCCTCCAGTCTCCCCGTTCCGCGCGCACGTCGCCGACCAGCGAACGGCGCCGGAGCTCCAGAAAGACCCTCCCTCCTCTGTGCCTCGCCGCAGCAGAGCGCGTGCAGCTTCGGCCTCAAACGGGAGAGGCTGAGCGGGCAACGCAGAGCAGGAGGAGAGAGCGGTAGAGGCGGGAGAGGCAAGAGCGGAGGGATCGGAGGCAGACTGCGGAGCGGAAATGATGGAACACGGCGACCTGAGACAGCCGGACTCAGAGAGAGGAGAGGCTGCCCTCCCCCTTCCTCGCTGTTCAGCTCCAGACATATTCGAACAAAGGGGCGCGCGCTCCTTGCTGAGGCACCCTGCGGGAAGAGGCTCGCCCGAATCGTCGCATGAGGGAGGACCACGCGGAGCCGATCCCTCTTTCTGACTCATGATGCAGACACCCCAAGAGGCAACTGAGATCCCACAACATATCCGGGGGGAAAGTGGAGCTCTCCTTGTGTCTCCTCAGAGAGGAGCTGAGACGTTTGTGTGACCCGTAGCCAGAAAGGTGACGCTTCAGGCTCTCATCGGCGACGCGTGCGGGTGTGTGGGCCCTGGAGAGCGCCGCCGGGTGAAGCCGCGGTGACAGCCGCAGAGGGCGAGCGAAGAACAAAAAGAACTGCTACGACCTCAAAGGTACCTCCGCAAGGCGGCTAGAGAACGCCGGTGCGGGAGAAAGGGCGAGAAGCAGGAAGAGAGTGAGCATTGGCAAAGACTATTCTGAACAGGAAGCTTGAAAGCAGCGGTTCAGCAAGCCTACATCAGCTGAAGTTCTCGGCAATACCAGCGTAGAAATGTCAACATCGACGGCCGCGTGGCGAAAAGTCTCTCTACGAAGAGGCTCCGCAACATAAAATAGAACCGAATCAGGAAACGATATCGACAAGTGCTGGAGTGCCTCCCTGTCACGACCGAAGATGAGAACGGCCAATAAATGAAAGAGAAACGGAGAGTGACAGCCCGAGATGGAGGAAAGATTACGTGCCGAACCTCGCATGCCCGCCACAATTTCCCGGTGTCTGGCGAGATGTCGCAAGTGTGTAGCTGTATTCTATAGAAGGAAGAAGAATGCAACGATATGAGCTTTAATTTCGATACAGCGTGGAATCTCGAAGCATTTTACGCGATTCTCCAGGGACGCTCCTCCAGTTCGCGGCAAAGACCCGCGGCAGTGCAAGGAAGGGCCGAGGTTTTTTTCGCGGATTTCTCCGCCGGAGTAGTTCACAAGATAGTGTGCAGCAGCGTGGAACCGGCGAGTCCGCTAAATGTCTAGTAGCCGTTTCTCACGGCTAGAGTTCAAATAGTCTAGTGGTTTGGCGTTTGCTGAGGACAATAGATCATATTTCGTGTTGTCATGCGCGCGTGTCTCGCGTCGGAAATTCCGCAGCGTGCGCGGAATTTCGAGGTCCCGGATGTGACTTGCAAGCGCTCTGGCGACCTCAACTTTTGGTGGTTCGCAGTCTTGGTTCGAAAGAGACTGCAGCACAGTCCTGCCTGCTGCGTAGAGCCTGTCGATTCGTTTCACGAGGAAGAGTTTCCTCGATGCTTCTTGCATTGCACACGAAAAGCACGAAAGGCGCGAAATTCGCGGTAGCTAGCCGCCTTTTCTCCCGTCCGGCGGTCTGGACGGCTATCGACAGCCTCGTGGTTTTTTCCCTTTTCCGCTCGCCGAGTTTTCTTCAAGACCTTTCGTCGAAGGCACAGTTTGCTCCCTTTTTGGGCGGAGCGTCAATCGCTGCAGTGTCTGGACGCAGAGTTTTCTTGCCATCTGCGCCAGGTTTGCGTCGTGTGCGAGTCTCACGCCTGCTGCAGAGGACCTCTCCCTGCCCCCCCCGAAGTCGATCCCCTGTGTTCCCTCGGTTTGCTCTATCACGAGCACGCGAGTTACATGCGTTCCCTGTCGTTTCGCGCGTTTTATCCTCAGTCTGTGGGTAGCTAAATCAGCGCTCTCACGCGCGGCCTCTGCAGCAGTCGACCTTCCTCGTCAGTGTGCGGGAGCCGGTGGGAGCTGGTCGGGAAGGTTTTCAGGTTGAGTGCTCAGCTGTGACGCGATGTGTTTCGTCTAGGGGCAGGCATCTCTCGTCTTTCCTCCCCTCCTTCGAAATGCCTCGCTCAGGCGGATCTTTCGGGAAGGCGTCCTACCTTGCCGGTGAGGGGGGCCTCTTGGACACGTGCCGCGCCGGCAGTCAGCGTCGTGGCGGCCATTTTCTGCGATGCTCTCGCGCGTGGGCGCCGAGAAGGCTCGCTTCGCTGCTCCAGCTTTCTGTAGCCGCCTTAATTCTCAGCACATGCGTATTCGATCGTGTCCCGGTCGTAGCAGTCGGAGGAAAAGCCGCCACGCGGGTGTCCGTGCACACGGCCGCGGCACACCCTACAGAGAGCCCAGACAAGGAATTCGAGCGCGAGTTCAATGGGCTTATCTCCAGCGATCAGCATCCCGACCGTCGACAGCCTCACAAGGCTGAGTTCAAGCGGGGGAAGGGAGTGTCTGTGGAACGCGCGGAGCAACTCTGTGCAAAGGCTCCAGATGCGGCGGCATGCATCGCGCAGCAGACCAAAGAACCGGTGCTTCCGACGACCACCCGCCGCAGAGCAGCTCTGATCGGAGGTGGGGCTTGTTAATCAGAACAGGCGCGCGCTCCCTATCGGCTAGATACCCTATTCGCGAAGATGCGCGTGTAAACATATATATATATATATATATATATATATATATATATATATATATATATATATATATATAGCAGGTGGACAGGGGTAGTTAGCGCGGTGTGAATGTGCGGCTTGTTCACTGTGTGCGACAGTGCATCGTGTTTGAGGTGCTTAGGCGTGCCTGCTTCTATACCGATGCATCCCTGGGGTTCGCAAGGAAGCGGTCGCGTGATCGCAGAGGAGATATTTCCAGTTTCATCTGGCGATCTTCGTCTAAGCGTCAGCGCGGGGTTTCTTTCTGGCTCTTGGGATCCTCTCTGCAGTCCTCGCTCAAGGGCCTGTTTTGCCTTTCGTTAAGGGCACGTATCGGCATTTGTTACGCGACGAAGAGCTGCTGCCTGAGGACGGCGGCCCTTCGTATGTCAGCGCCTCCTACGTCAAGTTCATCGGAGCTAGTGGAAGCAAAGTGAGTTGAGTCGGCGGGATATATATCTATATATAACTACGTGTTTGTGCATGATTCTTTTAACTGTCTTATTTGTATGCCTTGAGATGAAACAGATAATCGAGGGCGCGTTTCCTTGAGAATGCGCAGTTCCACGTTCGCGGGTCCGCGTGTATATGCGTTAGGGCGTAGAGATGGGCTCTCTCGCCTGCTTGCTAGTCGCTGTATGAATATAACAAGCGGCTCTGTCTGCGGCCCTATGGTCGGCGTCGTATTCCCGTCTTAACGGCGTTTGTACTTCAGGCTGTGCCCGTGCCTGCGTTCGCGTCGGATGCGGAGTACCGGGAACTGTTTGAAGCACTCGACGGTCTTATTCTTCCTGGAGGAGAGGCTGCCATCAACGAACCGAGCGCAGCTTACTACCGAGCAGCCCGTCTCTTTCTCGACTGGGCAAAAGAGGTACGTCGCGATCGCGCAGCCTTGCGGCGCTCCTGCGCACTGTCACGCAGTCCGCATAGTTAAGAGGAAAATTATGTGGGTATAAATCCAGGTGAACGCCATGCATTAATATACCAAAGATTATCGGGACAAACAGGTACTCTGGGCATCGCGTTGTGAGAGTGCTCGTCCTGTAAAACGTCGCGGCCGGCTGCGCACGCACACGAGCGGCGCTGTCGTCGTAACGCCTGGGAACGGCTGGTCGACTCCCTACATTGTTCTCCTGATGGGAGTGTGTCGTTACACGCGCTGGCGGTCGTCGCAGGCGTGGCGCGCTCCTTTACCTTCCCTGCGCTGCGTCGTCTCTGTGACCACTCGGCTGCTCTCCCACGCACCCGGTGTCTCGCCTGCAGGCGAACGACTCGGGGCGCTACTTTCCTGTTTTCGGCATTTGCCTGGGCTTTGAGGCCATGCTCATCTGGGGCAGTGGCGGCCGCTTCGACTACTTTACTACCGACGACTACCGAAACCTGGATCGCAGTCGGCGCCTGACGCTTCTTCCTGGCGCCTTAGAGGCTCGCTTCTTCGGCGGCCGGGGGTTTTCTTCTTCCGAGGCGGGCGACTTCGACTCCTCGTCTGACGGTCGCTTATCTGGCGATCGCGACGCGCGGCCGAGTCCGCCAGGCGCCTCCGCTGCTCTCCCGCACGCGAGATCCGCAGAAGAAGATGTGTCTCCGGGGCTCCTGGGGGACATCGAGGCGCCGGCTGCTGCTGGCAACGACCTGGGGGAGCTAGACGACACACCAGGCCGCGGATCTGCTCAGGAGGCGCTCGAGGTTCAAGAGCCCGCGCCTGGTCGCAGGCTGCTTCTCCTGCAGAGGGGGGCGAGTCTAGGCGTGCCGCCCGGTACGCGAAGCGGAGGCGACGGCGGAACGGGAATGGCGTCGGCTCGCGTAACCTTGGTGCAGCCTCTGCTTGACGGAAGGAAACGGTCTGTCGCTGCGGTCTCCTTCTCTGCGGCCGTCTCTCCGTCCGCAGCACCCGTGCCGCGACGCGCGCGGACTTCTCAAGAAGGGGGGAAGCCACGCCGATCGCCTGCCGAAGACCTGCGGGATTCGGGCGCGTCGCCGGAGAGCCAGACAGCGCGGACGCACAGACACGAGACGGAGGACGCGAACTCGACAGGTAGCCCCTTTTTCGTCCTCAGTCGTGAGCGGGAAGCGGACGTGAAGGAGGTTGACGATCTGCAGATCGACGACCTGGACGGTGCGGGTGCGGCGGGGTCGGCGGACGACGATCTGCACCTCGTCACAGAAGAACCAACTGGCGTGTCGCCAAGCCTGGAAGGAGCCGAAGACCTATTTGAGGGAGGTGGAGACGCGCTGCAGAATGTCACGAGGGCCGAAGCGATCGCTGCACTGCTCCAGGAACAGCCGTCGTCATACTTCCATCATCACCGCCGGATGACGCGTGTCGAGTTCGAAAGCGACCCGCACCTGACGAAGAACTTCCAACTGGTCGCCACCGCGCGTGTGGGAGACGGCTCAAATCCAGACGGAAGCGACGAGATTGTCGCCATCGTGGAGGCCAAAGGGTAGGCGCATCGAGCGGGAAGAGGGGCGCGATCGAAGCCTGCTCAAGATGCCGCTAACTCTTGACCGCTGCTGATCGACAAATCCCACAGCGGGCGCCCAGCGGCCGCGTCGCCTGTTCGCCTGCGTAATGGAGAGCCGAGCGTGAGCGGCTTTTTTGACGTGATGTCTGTGTGTGTCTGTGTATCTTTCGCGGCACAGATATCCTTTTTACGGCTTCCAGCACCACCCGGAGAAGCCTCTTTTCGAGCACTGCCCTGTGGCGCAGATTCCGCACGACATGGTGTCGCGGATGATCTCGCTGTACACTGCGGCGTTCGTTGGAAGCGAGGCGAACAAGTCGCCGCGCGCAGCGGAGCGATTCGACAAGGAGTGGACCCGTCTGTTTGAGCGCCGCACGCCGTTCAGCACTTCGTCGCCAGACAAACCTTACGTTTTTGAGCAAGTATACTTCTTCTCGGGCTCCGAGGCTGCACTCCGCAGTGGCGAGCGCAAGGAAGAGACACGCGGAAACCGCCTGCAGAGGCTGACGAGCTAGGACGAGCGTGTCTGCCTCCCGTGTCTGCCTCGATTTGAGCACCGCAGACCAGACGGGGGACTGCGCGTGCGGAGAATGCGAGTTTGCGGCTGTCAAAAAGGCTTCGGAAGCTGGTCAGTCGGCGCGATTGCCGGCACGGCGCCTCATGGTTTTCCCCTGCTCTTGGATGCAGGTTGTTCGGTTTCCGCAGGCCCCTCGCCAGAGGGCTGAAGAGGATTCTGTGAGTTGCCTTACGTGAGCAATCGCGTGTGCGTCAAAGCAGTCTGGACGCGGCTCGGGGGCCTTCTTCCGCCCTGCCTGCTCACGCTGGTGATTTCTGACCTTGGCCCGAAGGCCGTGAATCAGGTGTGTCATTTCTCCAGCCAGCAGGTGTGTGTGTGCTGCGTCTGCTGAGTTTGCTTTGATTTGTTTGTGTAACCCACGTGGTGTAAAAGAGGCACAGAAAACGTGGGGTGTGCGGTGGAGGTGTTGATTCGTGTCTTCGTGATCACCGCGAGCTCGGGGAAGGCGACGCCCTCTCGCTGGAGAGCGGGTGGACTCGAAACCCTCTCTGCGTTGCAAAGTTCCCCTGGGAAGAGAGGACGAGCCCGCACGCTTGCAGCCGATGCCCTGCCGCGCGCTGTCGAGTGTATCTCCACGCGGGGTGTAACTGCAGGGATTGTCGGTCGCTGCCTTTGGCAGGCGCCCTCGGCGCGTTTCGCGTGTGTGGTCCTGCGTGAGTCTTCTGCGAGGTACGAGTGGCCTGTGGGCAATTGAAAGAGCCGTGCTAAGTCTACGCGATCGGCGGAGTTCCTCTGTTAAACTATTTCACAAACCAAAGAGACACTTCACCGTCCCACCTGCAGAGGCGCACGCCAGTCAAGCAGCAGGTGGTGTCACGCGCTCGGGCTGCGGCTTTGCGGTGGACGCAATTCGCGCGCAGAGTCTACCAGAAAGCAGCACTTCGCAGCAGACATATCCCAGGTTTCCAGCGCCACAGTTCGCAAAAGGTGCATAGAAGAATAGCTCCGTATCATCTCTCAACGGGGCGGCTTCGCCCTCTTTTTGATGGGTGCCTTGATTCATTTACGGGACACTCACTAGCATGTTGCACCTGGCAACCTCCCGACACTCGGCTTTGGTTGCATACCCCCGCATTCCATCTTTGCGTTGGCTAGTAAATCCCCTCCGTGGAGGGGCCGACGACAGAGCGGGGCTTGATCTTCCCGGGTGCTGAACTGTAGCTTTCGCGAGCGTTGGTCTCCATCTCTGCTCTACCCGCGTGTGCTTCACTCGCCCTTGAGCCCAGGACGTTCAGCCAGCAGTCGGGCGCCACAGTTTTCAAGGTGTGTTTTCGCTATACCGGTAGCAGGAGTTGGGTCGTCCCTAGGCCGCCAGGGGTCTTCGAAATGCACTGACGTGTATGATCTAGGACCTCTGCCGATGCACACCCCTCAGTATCTTGCTTCCAGTTTGCCTGCATGCGGCGTTTGGGCTCGCACGCACGCCAGACGAGGGTCGACCTCCTTCAGCTTCGTCCTGATTATTCGTGCCGCGCTAGCGCGCGAAGCATGTGAAATGAACACGTCAAGTCGACATGCGGATCGGGTGGTCACACTGCCGATGTGCCGCGCTGCTATCCCCGTTGAGCGAGGTGGAAGGCGGACGATGGATGCCCGCCTCAGTCCTCGTAGAAAGGTCGTCGACAAAGTGCGGACCCTGAGCTCTCTCACGTAGACCCTCGGCCTCGAATCCAGATGCGCGGAGACTCCCGATGCCTCACCTTCAACAAACCGAAGCAGGGAAGTCGCGGCTGGATCCTGCGCTGGCTTGGGAGCTGTGGAGGCGTTTAACGACTGCGAGGGCCGAACCCGGCACGCGGCTGCATGAACCCTTCGGACGGGCCTCGCCCTTCAGGGACCTCTGCGGGCGCAGTGGAGACCAGGGGTCTCACCCTGCCTGCCGCGCTGTCCTCCGTGCGCAGCAGCTGCCTCTGGAGCTCGCCCTGCCTCGCCTTCAGCGCGGAAAGGGCTCTCAAGGCCTCTTCGCGCACCTGCAGGTCTCGGCTGGCGGCGTCCCTCGCGACCACGCACTCGCCTCTCTCTGCAAGCGCGCGCGGCGGCATCGCCCAAGGCGCCTCTGATTTCTGTGTTTCCTCTGCGTGGTGGTGGTGTTTGAGGCCGCTGAGCGTGCTGGAGGCGTGCTGCGTGCCAAGAAGTAAACGGCTGTCAGACCGCACAACAGCGTCTTCCACTGCGGGTTCTGTCTGCACCTCTCGCGCGGGCACGCAAAGCTCGCGTCCGCCACTAGGTGAAACTTGCAGTGCTTCTCTGGCGGAAATTTCTCCGCGCGTCGCGCCTCCCACATCTCGCTGAGAATAAGGGGTACATGCCTCTAGTGGGGCTGAGTGATATCGGTTTTCAAATTCTTCTAACACGCGAGGATATGTCTCTGTGGGCGTGTGGGCAGGCGCTCTCGGCAAGGCGGATCTTTCGAAAGGTCCCACGCGGAGAAGAGAGGGCGCATGCAGCATCGGAGTCCGATGAAGACCGAAAACCGAGCTCGGTTTGGCTGTCTCGGTTGGCAAAGAAAGCGACCGCCTCGACGCCACTGGAGCAGTCGTCGTCTGCGTGGGGTCGGAAGCGTCATCACCGCGGGTGCAAATGTGCACACCTGTTGGGTCTCCATTCCTGCCATGCCTAAGCGGCGCCGTCTCGTTTTTGATCTGATCGAGTCGCTTTTCTGCCTGGTGCTGCTGCCTGTGGAGGATATCTGCGAGTTCTCCACGCAGGGCGTCACGAAGCAGCTGTTGCTCGTGAATCTTCCGCTGAAGAAGATGGACCAAAGAAGTCGCCTCAGCGACTCCACCGCGCTGCCCGTCCGTTCTAAGTGGATTGACTGCGCGCGGCCTCCCCACGACGGTCGCGACGGAGGCCTGGGTTCTCCTGTCTGGCTCCCCGTCCCCTTTCGACACCGGCGAGAGCTGAAGCGGCACGAAGTCAAGTTCTGCGTCTTGAGACTTTTCGGAGGTTTTCCGTTCGCCGCCCGCTGCGCCTTCGAACACGTCTGAGGGCATCGAGAAAAACCCATCCGTGGATCGTTTTGGAAGATGCTGCCCTCTCTGCGTTGCTGTCGGAGGGCAGGAATGACCTCTGTTTGCTTCCCCAGCTCTCCAGACCAGTCCTGTCTTCTCTGGCTTTTCGCAAGGAGCGAAGTTTACGTGAGTCTTTGCCTGCAGCTGCCCATTCGGCTCAGTCACTCGGGTCTTTCTCAAATGACTTCGCGGAAGGCTGCCAGCAGATCCGCACGGGCTTTCTTCTCCGGGGTGGGGGACGTGCTGCCGTGTCGCGAGGGCTGTCGCTTCCCCTTGGACGCGCGCTTCGTTGACGCTCCCAGGTTGGTGGCTAGAGGCACTTTTTGAGCAATCGTTACGGCAAGGTGCGTCTTGTCTAAAAATAAGCCGCGGTAGCGTCTGCGGCTTTGCGATGCTTTCGAGCTCGGTTTCAGCGGTATACAGCCCAGGCCGAATCTCTCTGCGATTTTCGGTGGAGGCTTTCTCTGCCGGGGGTGCGGTTGCTGCACGGGTTGTTTTCGCCGGTATGCCCTCGGCAATACTTGGTTCCGAGGCGCGCGTGCGGCAGTCCAGGCCCCGCGATGGAGTCCGTAATGACGGCGCACGTGGGCGGCTAGCCGTTTCGCTGGTCGACTGGGCGAATAGCCTTGGGAGGGCACTTCGCGGAGAGGCGAGGGCTCTGCGCTTCGCCGCATCCGCGTCTGGCGCCACGGCCGCAACTACCGCGCGGCCCCCAGGAGCCCGAATGCCGTTGCGCTCCTTCCCAGGCACGCTCGTCGTCGACCCGCCGCACTTGTCTGCCCTCGGGGGCCCCGCGCAAGTTACACGCGGCGGGGGCTTGGCGCTTAGTGGTTGCGAGGCGCAAGCCTGGTTTACTGCCCGCGAAAACGTCGAGGACGAACTTGCGTCCAGCGACTTCACCACTCTCTCTGCTCTCTCGCGCAGCTGCTGCAATGCCGTCCGGTCTCTTTGTTCCTGCTCCTGCTTCGCGCCTCCTTGGATGCGAGTCGCACCCAGGCTCTCAGCCTTTCTCAGACTACAGGCGACAAGAAGTGGCTCCGTGGTGCCTTCTCCAAAGGCGCTAGGGCTACCGTACAGACTGCCTGGAGCTTCTCGGCTCACTGGGTTCTGTGCGAGAACGGCGGCATCACCTCTGCAGGGCGCTGCCCCGGGGCGGAGATGGGGGGGCTGCAGACTCGACGGAAGCAGACTCGAAGCTCTCCAGACCTCCGCAGTGCCTTTTGAGGCAACCCCTGTCTCTCTGTCGCTTCGTTGGATCGTCGCCCACATCTGCTTCTGCCTGAGAAATCGTTTGCGATAGCCCTCACCCGCAGCTTCTTCGAGCCTGCTTCTCGCGACCTTGGCGTCATCCAAGCTGCGAGGCCGCCGAAGTGACAGTTGAGCGTTTTCACTGCACGTCTCAGCGAGACTGAACGCCTTCCTGGCACGAGGCTTGCATGAGGAAACCTCCGAGCAAGCGGGGTTTCCTGCTGGAGCCCCTGGGGCCCCTGAAGGTACCCACTCCATGCTCCCGGGTGGGCTGTCTCTACAGAAGATGCGCCCAGGTATCCTCGGACTGGAAAGCGAGGATAGGGCAGAGCTTTGGTGGACTTCGGCATTTGCTGGGGAATTTGAAACATTTGAAGCAGACACGCAAGCGGAGTCGAGGCAAGCGCCACTGGCCTCTGGCAACGAGGAACGATGAGAAGGCGAATCATGCAGAGAGGGAGGAGAGAGACGATTGCAGCGCTGCGCTGTCCACGGGCCCCCCTGTGCGTGTGGAGGCCTGCCGACACCGGCCGCAACCTGCGGCGAGGGACGCGAGCCCTTCCATCTCGGCGCTTCCCTCGAGCATTTAAAGATACCCGAATGGGTAGGCCGCCATTGTCTCTGCTGTTTTTGTCTTGCCTCCTCAAGCTGGCGTAGCTGTTCCCGAATGATAGAGACCTCGTTCTCCAATTTCCAGCGGCCGCAGTGGTCAGTCAAACCTTCAAAGATATGTTGGATTCGATGAACGGGTCTTTGGTCTCCCTGTTTCGCGCGAGAGTCTTCCCGCCCCCTTTCTCCGCACCCGCCGTGAAGGGGTCGCGGACTCCATGCCCTCCGGCTAGCACTGGAAACGCTTTTTCCAACTCGTGGAGGGTGCGGGACAGGCTCCAGCCTTTCCAGCCGCCTGTCACGCGGTCGCCTCTCACAGCTGCTGGAAGGTCCTGAGGGGACTGGACCGCGGGCTGCAGCTTCAGGGTGGTACGCAGCCGCCAGCGACGTGTGAGGCAAGTCGCCTCTGTTAAAAACTGCGACGTCTACGCTGTCCGTGAGAAAGACTGAACTGTGGAAGGTCTCCTCGGTCAGTGCCGAGGCGCTGAGTGTTTGGCTCGTGACCAGCGAGGGGGGGCAGCCTGCGGCCGTCGACCCCGTCACGCTGGGCGTTCCTGCAGACTTCGGCTCAGGCGCCGAGATTCTTGGCAATTCGCTCTGCGTGGGGGGACTTCTGGGCCCGGAGATTCGAGGGCGCCCACACGTAGGAAGTCCCTCGCCTTGGGGCATCGCTGGCGAGTGGCTCGGGCTCTTGACCTCAGCGCTCCCTTGCGGCTGTCTGCTTTCCAGCACGGAGGGAACGCGGGCGCTGGAGGGGCATGAACGCTTCCTCCTCCTGCCTTTGGCAGCGTTCGCGTCTCTTGTGGCCGCTGGCTCCCCACAGACCGACGAAGCAGGGGGGCTTGCAGTCTCCCTCGGGGAAGGCGAGGCGGAAGTCGCTTGCGCACGCTGACTGCCGAAGCAGCCAGGTCGCGTCCCCCCCGGCAGTCGATCCGCCGTCGGAGTTGGAGCTCTGCTCGTCTGAACAGCAAGAAGGAGGACGCCAGCGCCCACAGGCGCCGCCGCCGCAGACGGATCTTCCCTGGACACAGGCAGACCCAGAAGCACGAGTTGCGCGGCAGACTGAGTCTCATCCAGCAGACGCGGAACGCAGAAAGGCTGCAACTGTGCGAAATCCTGCCCCGCGGCCTCCTCCTTGTTGGGCCGCTCCCCCGCTGCAGCCGCAGCGGATGAGAAGGCAAGGCCGTCGTGCAGTGCCTGCGCGCACGCCAGACGCGTTGCTTCGTCGCGAGCGCATCCTCGGAGTCTGTCAAGAGCATGGCGGGGAACCCCCGGCGTCGATGCCGCGGCGCCGTCGTCCGCTGCGGTGCTGGGAGTCTCTCTCTGGAGCAAGTCGCCAGGGTACTCGACGAGGCCCGTCCTCGATGGCGCCGGCGCTGCTGCATGGGCTGTCGGGGTGCCAGGGGGCATCCCCGCGACGCACATCGCGGGGTGCGCCGCGGCTTCGCGTGCTTCGTGGTGCCGGCTTCTCTCCACGCTCTGACGTTCCCTCCTGTCGACGACTCGTGAGCCGCCCTGCTCTTTTGTTCCCGAATCGACTGCATGCAGTGGACACCCCTCCGGCGGCCCGCTAGACAACAACAGGGCGTCTGCTCTCTGCAGCTCCAACTTTTCCCTCTCTATACGCAGCAGCTTCTGCTGCTGCCGAAGGAGCGCCTGCTGCAGCATCAGCTGGCGGCGGAAGCAGTCGCGATAGTTCAGTTTAGTGCAGACTTCGTTCTTCAGCTGCGTCTCGAGGTCGCCAATCCGCTTCGCCATGGAGAGCTGGCACTGCCGCTCGTCTGGTGCCTGGAGTCCGAGACAGAGCGCAACATGGGCCGCCGTGAAGGGGGCTGGGGGGGGATGCGGCTCTTCAGGACGGTGGACGCATGTGTCATCACCCCTGCGTGCTGAAATGTCGGTAGTGAAGTGCACAGCAGAACGAAAAGGAAACTGAAGCCTGTAGCACCGAAACCAAGCACATGTGCTCCATTGATGGGGTACGCGGGGGGGGAGAGGGGGGGCAAGCCTTACTGGAGAATATGTCTTTCTTTTCCAATCTATGATGAAGTCGAAGCAGGTCCTGAGCCTAAACGCGTCCCTCTATCGGGTGCTGCCTGGATCACCCAGGCTCATTTGCAGCGGCAGGTGACTCTCTGGAATAGGAGTCCTTGCAGCCACGATGGTGAAACACAACGTCAAAGTGAATTCCGCAAGCAGACTATCCTGGCCCCGGCTGAAGCAAGTTTTCTGTGCTCCATATGTTGCCTAGTCCGCATCGGTGTGAGCAACGTGGACACCGATATTCAGGTTGCGTATGGACAGAGTTCGGGCGCGACTGTCCCCCCGTTTCTGCTGACGGCCCTTTTGCCGGCAGACACAGTTACGGCGAAGCATCTCCCAGTGGTTGATGATTCTCCTCGTCGTTCACGCCCTCCCCGTCCGCGGTTGGAAAAGCGTAGGCAGTTTCCTCACCTTCGAAAGCCAGTCAAAGCCTGTCTTGCTGCTTGCTAGCTCCTGCTTCTCTCCTTCCGACAGTCGAGCTGGCGCGCGTTCTTCCTGGGGCTCCCCAGGCTTTTCCTCAAGTCTCCCGCCTTGTGTTGAAGGGCTTTCATCTTCGACAGCCCGCTTCCGCTCGACAAGTCCTCGCACACAGTCTTCTGGGCATTCACGGCTGCCGCTGGCATTCGCGCACGTCTGCGTGAGCCTTGCACTCTGTCTCTGCTGGTTCACCTCCTGTCTCTCCTCTCCGCCTCCGCAACTATAGCCCGCGTTCTTGGAGCCCCGGGCAGTTCCCCCTGGCGTTCCCTGGCTGTCTCCAGCCGCGCCTAGGAAGTTTGCTCTCCGGTTCTCTCGAGCTAACATGGCTAGCGGGGCGACGTCCGCGTCGCCTGCGTCTGGAAACCCGAGTGCTGACCGCGGCAGAGACTCTGTAGCGGCCGAGCGTGCAGCGGCGCGTGGTTCCTGTTTAGCCGTTGGCTCGTGTGTAGTCGTCGATTGAACGGCGCGCGAAAGACCTGCTTCCACAGGAGACTCTCTCAAGGCGCATCGGCTGCGTCCACTGGAGCCCAAGGCGCTGAGCCGTCGGGCTTCGTCGCCCGAGTTCGATCTCCACGCACACGTGCTTCCTCTCAAGCTGCGAGCCGCCTCAGGGCAGAGCTTTGAGTCTTCGCGGATTCTCTCCGGAAGCATACGAGAGACTGTTCGTCCGCCTGGATGAACAAGCGTCGCCTCCTGCCCCCGGTCGGCGCTCCTTTTGACTTTAGAGCTGCGTCTTACTCTTTCCTCGCTCTCCGCGCCGCTGAGGCACTGCTCCAGTGCAGGCACAGCGTCTGGTTCCCGAGTTTCAGTGCGGGGCCCACTCAGAGCCTCGCAAGGCTCCCCGTGCTCCGGACCGTGCCGCGGCAGCGTGTTGACGCCTCCGCATGTGAGCTCGCCGACGTCTGTCGAGGTCGTCGGCCCCCCGCATCCCTCCCTCGCATGTGCGACAGCGAGGGCCTTGCAGAGGGTCGACGCGGCAGCTGAGTACCGACGTGGAGTTGAGGACGTAGCGCTGTCTTTCGCTTCGTCACTGTCCTCTACGACGCCTCTGGGCTCCGGCAGTGCGCTCCAAGTTCTGCGGGAGTCCTCTTCGTGCTGGAGATAACGTGTGTAGGTCTGCGGCAAAGGCACAGCTTCGTCTCGCGCCTGGACAGGGACTCTGCAGTCGAGGCTCGCCACAGGGCTGCTTGCCGCATAGTCCTGCTGGAGAGGATCTCTTATCACGTCCGCGCATGAGCAGCTTCCTGAGCTTCGGCAACTTGTGTTGCCTTTGGCCGGAATGCGCCTCCCTCGTCTGCCATATCGGCGCTCCTGCGGTTGACCCTGGCGTGCCTGGGAGTTTTGGAGAGTTTCCGCTTCCCCAGGTGGGCCGATCTGGCGCGGCGGCGCAGAGCCGGCTGCGGAGTCGTCGCTGGGGAGGCCTTGCGGGGCTGAGGCCGGAAGAAAGACTGGAAGACGTGCCGCTGGCGCACGCGACGTCTGGTGTGGTTCGTGACTCGGCAGCAAGCCCCACGTTCCCCAATTCACCATACTGCTCGCCTCGATTGTGGCGCGGGCAGCCGCAACTGCGATCGCAGCGGCAGCGCGAGCTTCTTGTATCGCCCTTCCTGCAGCGTCGTTAGTGTAGGAGGCGGTCTCGGCAGATGATCGAGCGTCTTCCCCCTTTCTGAGGTCTGTAGTCCTCTCGACGCTCCCTGCATGGTTCCTCTCCTGTCTCTCTGATGTCGTTTCTGACTGGATGTGTGAGTGAGTGGAGGCTGTGGTTGCTGTGGAACACGCCAGAGCGTCTGCCTGTGTCGCGGGTGGGGGTCCTCCGCCCCTTATGCTAACGGAGTCAGCTCCTGAGTTGTTTCCGGCGCCCTGAGTGCCCCGGAGGAGATTCGCTAGGTCCCGCCTCCCCGCAGCTTCTTCTCCGGTTGCCTGGTTGCTTGCAGACGCCGCCGAACGAGCCTGATGCGGCCGCGACAGAGGGAGTAGCCTAGTCGGTAAGGAAGGCAGTTTCAACAGCACTGAGGAATCTAGCGCTGCAGACCATTTCTGGCGGGATTGGGTTCGATGGTTGCCTCGGTCGGGGGCTCTCGTTTCTTCTGCGGCACTGTCAATAGACTCCCTCCCTACGTTAGTGAAGCTTAGCAGCGGTGATGCGCCACTGTCGCACTTGGCGCCATGAGGCAGTCGAGGACAGATCGGGGGCGCAGGCTGATGCTGAGCCGCTGCAGTTTTAGGGCGCCCACGCCGTGAACCAGCCTGCGAACTCATCTGCCCTCCTGACGGCTGCCGGCGGCACTCCTGCTGGGGTTGACTCGCCGGCGCGCGTACCCGTTGAAAGGCAGGAAACCGTGCTACGGCGGCAGCTCTCATGTTGTGCGCTACAGCCTCTGTTTCACAGTGACCCTCGGCGGAGGGTACTGTGGACCCCCCCTCGGAATAGCTGGCCTCCTCAGGGCACGAGCCCACAGGCGAGCAGCGAATGCGCGCAGCCGGATGTGCAGAAGATGCGACCGTGGATGCGGCACAAGGAGGATGGGTCGGCACCTGTCGAGTCGACCTGGGAGCCCGAAGTGGGGAAGGAAGGGGACGGGACGCAGAAGCAGGAGAATCAGGCAGGGGGGCGCGCGGGTGTCGGGGGGGGGATGCACAGAGGTGGGATGGGAAAAGCGCGTACGAATATGAAGGCCCAGACGACAGCCAAAATACACGACGACTCCGAGAAGAACCGGACAACAAGGCATGAACGTCGCACGCTGCGCCAGACATGGCAAAAAGCCTGGGGGACAAATTCAGTCTGTGTGGTGCAGCATCGTGAAGTGTATTCTTTGCGCACGAGGGTGCCGGTGCAGACCCGAGCGAACAGGGAGCAGCATGGGAAGGTGGAGAGAAGAGCAGCTCGTGTGGCAGCGGATGCGAAGGCGAAAATGGTGACAGCCGCGGATCAGGGACCTCGAGCGGGACACCTGGGCGAGGATGACCTGCTCCAGCCGGCCAAGCAGACACAGATGTAGAGTTCTGGGATGCTGGGTTCATGGGGGCGAGACACCCAGTGGGAGAGGGAGACCCACGAGGTAAGCGTGACAACACGGGAGAAGATGGAGGAGGTTGATTCGGTACGGCGCTGCAGGGCGCATTGGAGTCGGCCTCAGGCATGTGAAAGCAACCTCGCAAACGCGATGGACAAGGTAAGCACGAATTCGGCAGCTGCGCTGGTGCGGTGCGTGTCTTTTTCTCTGGATGAATCGATGGCACAGGTGAGACGGCAAACGGCGAACCCAGAAGCGGAACTTCCAGGTCGAAGGTCTCTACGAGAGAAGGATTACAGATGGTGACGGTCGGTGGAGACCAATTGGAGCACCGCCGGGATCCTTGGCCGCGCTCCTCATTCCCGCGGGCAGAAGAGGGCTGTGAGACAGAACACGACGACGAAAATGACGAAGGACAGAGGGGCTCACGTGGTGTACCTGAAGGCGGCAGTGACCGTGCCTTTCGTGAGCGGGGGCGTCGAATGGAGGGGACATGATGCGGAAGTTGCTTTCCTGTCGAGAGCCGCCCCTTATATTCAGTACCCACGTTGGCGTTTCCGCACTCGTGTGAAGAAACACAGAGGTCCTCTCGCGAGTTGTCCTGTGAAATGTCACAGGAAGCTTGTCTTTCCGAGGGGATGCTCGCGCCTGCGGAATATGGAATTGACTTGTCTGTTCTCGTCGCCTGAGTGTTGCATTCACTGAGCGGCTGGGCATTTGGAAGAGGAGACGTGTGTTCCGGTTGCTCATTCACATGTCTTTGCGCACAGCTCGGAGAACGGTGTGTCGGATGATGAAGTAGAGATAGCCCGACGTTTTTAGCGCGTGCACCGCTACCCTCTGCGAACTCCCGCTGTAGGTTCTTTCGACTGCACGTCCCACACTCCAAACTATAGGAGGGTCCCTGACTTTCCAGCGGCAGCAGGACACGTGAAGAGACTGGCGCGTCCCGCTCGCGCTTCTCAGACGCGCTACCGGAATTCCTCCTCCCCCTAGGAGATGCCGTCACAATGGCATTGACCGGACTCCATAACATACTAGTGGAAGGCAGGAAACGCGGAGCTGCGGGCATGGCCGTCGAAGCGCTGCGGGCTACCAGACTTTCCCCAGACTGTGGCAGTTCAGAGAGTGTAACGTACGGGGCCAGTATACGCTCTTTGGAGACGAATGGTGCAGAAACCATCTTCGCGCGGAGAAGACAGTATCCAGCAGGATCGACGGGCGTGCGGGCTCCCCGTTTATTGCGTGCCATTGTATCGCTTGCTTGTTGGGAGATCACAATCGAGTCATTAACTAGCACAGGCGTCGGTTGGCGGCGCACGCATACCGGCTTGCACACGCCAGTGTGTGTGCTCGGCATTCTCGTTTTACATGTGTAGCACAAGGCAGCCGAAAGCGAAGAACCTGGCCCATATATGGGAACTATTGAGCCTCTCCCAATCTCTCCGATTAGATAGGGGTGCTGTGCCGGTGCGACAGAGAGCAAGGGATTGCTACATACGTCACCCTGTGGAAAGCCTCTGCTTCGACGTACCACACGTCGTGGCCAAAATGACGGAGCATGATGATACGGGTAACGCAGTAACCACGGAGTGGAAGATGAGGATGAATCTTTTAGTGGCTCGCTCACACTGGAAACGGCCGCAGTCCGTCGTAAGGTTGCTCCCGTGTGGAATGTTTGGTGAGGATGGAAAGACGACCATGATACAGCTGAAGGCACAACGCGACCCGCACACGCGTGCATTGAAATCTTCTCTCCATCGTGGCCCCAGCGGCATGACGTGAAAGCTCGGCTTTTGGCATGGGGTTTTGTTGGCTGACTTGCTGCCCTGTGTTGAAATTCTTGGTGGGCTGTACGGAGAGTGGGCTCACAGCCTACACTAACGGTTCGTCGTCGCCTCCCAGTCCTCGTCTCGCACGACCGGCGAGGCATGTAAGCCGGCCAATCCGCCGATGAGCGACTGATCCGATCGTCCATAGTTAGGAAATAGCACTCCAACAATACAGAAAAACGTAGGAAACCGTCTTTGTAAGAGTGGCTCCACCACTTGAACATGCATCCAGGTTACGGCGTGCAGTTCCAGGACTTCGGCCGGCGCGAGGCCACTAAACGCCGACTCTGGCAAGAGCGCTGTAGTACTCCGCCGTGTTTGCAGTGCGAATTTCGAAAAGCATCACATGAGCCGGATACGGAAATTAACCTAGCGAGTTTCGCTACTTCCAGGTCGCGTGCTATTGCGTTTCTCATCTCCGTGAGAGCGGCTCTGAGCACATGCTTGGCCTCGCAGCAAACAGCGTTTCTATTCCCACTTCACTTGTACCAAGACGCTTCAAGTAGTCGAAAACTTGCGAGTGGCAACCTTTGATGAAGTAGTTGGTGTCCGCAAGCTGAGTGCAGACAGGGGTGACCGTGGACCAAATTGCGCAGCGGCGTCGAACATCAGCAACCGAAGTAGAGCCTAATAAATCTGCTCAAGAGACTGAATTTCGTAACTCCAGGCATCCATTCGTTCATGCAGCTCCCTTCTAAATCACAGAACCCCGTGGAACCTTAAGACCCATTGACTGCAAATAAAGTCGATGCTCGTACCGTCGACTTATCTACACTCCTTAGCTTCTGCATCTTTTATCGTTCCAGGGGTAATTTCGCACGATTAACGAGAGTTATCAAGCGGTAGACGGCAGTTCCAGACTGTTGGAGCGTTTTGTTTGAGATGAGCAAATGAAATTTACGTACATCGAGCCCTCTGCATGGAGGCTTGACGGGACATCTACGTGCCGTTTACCGCACTGGTCCGATATTTCATAACAGCGCGTGAGTGGGCTTACACTACCCCTCGACGTGCCCTACCCTGCTTATGCACGACTGATGACTTTGCACAGCACCTGCATGCGCCTGCACATCTGAAACAGGGAGTTGAGACGGACTACCAGCAATGGTGTTTTGCCTTGTTTCCAGCGTGACACTGGAAGTGCATGAAAGCGTTCCGTGGATAAATGTAAGCCTCCCTAGAGCAGGCGCCGCAGCTGTTCGGGCCCGGTGATTGGATGTAAAACGCCTCCAAGGACGTGACCAGAATAGACGCGTAAATCGCCTCTCGCGGACTTGCGGTCGACGGTGTGCTGCATACTAAATGATTCCATGGGGAAAATATGGGTTAGCTCTCAGTATCACCAATAACGAGTCCCCACCGGGGGATGCGAGCAGATGAACGCTGAGCAACTCATGTGACGAACACTCCGAAGGAGCGCTTCTAGATCAGGGCCTCTTTTTTGCTCGCGCCCTCTCCCCCTCCGGGGTACTGCGGCTAATCGCCCCTTTGCGCAGATTGAGGTATTGAAGAGGAACGATATACCGCATTGGTGTAGTAGCATCTTGCGAGAGGTGGTACTCCCTCGGATGTAGGGGGATGTACTCTCGGGCAAGGAAGGGCGGGGCGTGGCTAGTACCTCGTCCCAGTACCTCTTGAGAATGATGCGTGACCGCCGCTTTGGCGTGCAGCAGCGGGCGTCCACGTCCAAAGCCGTGCAATCGTGATCTGCCTGCTACAACAAGGGTGGCAGGATCGTGACTCAAGAGTAGTTGCGAGAAACGTTGCATACAGTCCGCCCATCGCCAGCAGCAATGTTGCTCGTCCGTCCGCGCAGTACCTGCTGAACGGGCTGTAGTCGCCACAGCAAGCGGGCTCTGAAGAATGGCGACCTCACGTTGTCTACTCGTTTCTAGTAAATGGTAAACTCTGCAGCAGGTTCCGGCCGGAGCTCTGCCTTTCTATAACTCAAGCACACTCGGCCAACTCCAATTAAGTAGTCACTCTACCCACCGGAAGCAGTCCCCTGTTTCCGATAGTAACTGATAGATTGCTGCTGGGCCCATGGCTTGCTTTTATCTGTATCTGACAGCATTGAGCATAATCACAAACTGCCATTGCCACAGTGTTTACCGGGCGCGTGCTATTGCTGGTGCTCGGGGGCTAGTTTCACCCTACAGTACCAAGACGGGCGCCCCAGACCCTCAGGGCAGAACATAGGTCGATTGTGCATGTGCAGTAGACCGTCACCTGAGAGACTGTGCCCTGCGTTGGAATCCGAAGAGGGTGAAGGAGTCTGCTCTTCTTGTGTTCACCGAGAAGCACAAGTTGCCGCTGCGGCCACACTTAGGTGCTTGAATAGAATCCCTGCAAAATGCAAGGCGCCGTTTCTTGCAGCTGCTTGGCGTAGGGACAACAGCGCAGACTCAGCAGGAACATAGAGTCCCACCTACTGTCTGTCTATGATCAGTCGGGAACTGCGCTCTTCAGGCGCACAAACTGCCCCAACAACCGATTTCTTTCGGGCGCAGAGAGACGAGACGCGGTTCGGAGAAACAGCATCATCGGCTTCCCGCAGTGAGCGTTCGATGAACTTTCAGCGTCGTCCCCGTCCTGGCCGTGGGCTTTTATGGAAACACCGGTGCCGCGGAAGGCACCAGTCGTCATACCCAGCGCATCGTGGCTGACCTAGCCTCCACCCTCCTGATGCTATTGTAAACATGTTATTCCGGAGAAGAAAAAATATAGGGTACCACATAGGTGCATGTGTCCGCCCTTCGAGCGAACAACTTGTCTTCAGTGTTGAGCACGCCATCATGGTTCGGTGGGAAACAGTACGAACCGGATGGCGGTTCCTCGAGTGGGCTCGGGGATGCGTCTTGGCTCGCGGCGTCCTCGCCTGGCCGCCGTGTGTCTTCATCACTATTGTTCTATCAGCTGTCGGCGATGCTTGTTCCTACAGCATCGCGACTCCCGACCCGGGAAATGCTGTTTCGAGGCAACCTATGGAGAATCGCCAAATCTCTTTCTAACCAGATAGTTTTTCCTCGAAGAGCCTTCCAAGGTGGAGGGAACGCTACAGACACCATAGCTGCTTGCCAGCGCAGCTATACACTGTTGCACGCTTTCACTCTACTTCGGGGTAGTAGTGACGTGATTATTCATCTTCTCATTCTCGTCCTTGCCCCACAGGAGCAAGATGAAGGATTTCCGACGAGTTTCAAGCCTTACTCTAATGCTCCTTGGAGCTATTTGCGCGTTGTCTGCTTCGTCCGGTCGGGCGTTGGCAACCAGGCTCGAGCGGGGACAGGAGGAGGGTAGGCGCCCAGGCTTTTCGCAAACATTGTCTTATTTGACAAATCACGCATATGAGCTGCTGGAGAGGGCTTTCATGTACCAGTAGCGCCTCAGGCCGCCTACTTTCGCAGCGCGCACTGTCCTGCGCGTATGCCCCTATTCTCATGGGGCGGCGCGACAAATCCGTGCTCCCTTCGCTCAGAACAATGCTAGCTACCCGAGGAATGAGGCACTCGGGATATCTCGTAGCCGGGCGTCGTCGGAGCGTGCTAAAAACACCTCTGAAGACACAGAGGCTGTCATCGCCGACTCAGTACTGTCAATGACTTCGGTGAATGACAACTGGATTGCAATCGTCATTCAATGGGCTCGCTTTGGATGATGAAGAGGCCTCTTCCTCATTTTTCCTTGCAGAACCACTGATAACCTCAGAACCTGAAGCCGACACAGACCCGAGATTGTTAGGCGATGACGTCACTGGCCAAAATGGCGCTGACAGAGACACGTCTGCAAGCAATACCTCAGGAGGGAAGAGGTGGTTTAGATTCCAGAGTTTTCGTCGAAAAGGACCGCCTGATGGAACAGGCGGTATCGGCAGGGTAGGTGGCCTACCCAGGAAAATTGGTCTCGAATTTTCTTCACAAGAGCGTTTTGGCGTTCCGGCAGCTAATGCGACATAGCGTTGCAACATTTCAATCAGTCCAGTACTTTTGGAAGCCGATCTGAAATATCACTTCGTTCCAGGGTCCAACAAGCACGAAGAAGCCATTTGCTCATTGTTTTTCCTCCTCGACATAAGCGTTCTGAATATACTGGATATCCGCGTGCCACGGCGTTGGATAACCCCATGGCAGTCCTTCGTCTGCTGGTTTCGTTTCCAGGAGTTGACGAAACGAGCTCACGAGGGCGATGAGGCTGCAACTGCGGGCATGAAGGCCCTGAATCTGCTGGAGCAGGGAGAGTACGATGGTAAGTCGACTAAGGGACGCAGATGGATACTGCAGCATTCCGACTTGCGCACGGTAGTCGATGATGCGGAACGGGCGTAAACGGGGCACTGCCGAGTTTCAGTGACAGATGACACAGGCAGTCCAACATGGCAGGCGCCGGCGTCGCATAAATAGTGCGTAGGCGCTCAGGAAGTTCGCGGGAAGAAAGATGCGGCATGCCAGCATACCACGAACGTGCATCAATCGCCGGCGACATCGGTACTACAGCCCTCCCCCCGGTGGGGGAGTATCGTGCTCGCTCTCCCGTATGCTCTTGCGTTCTTCAGATGACCTCCTCGACTGCGTACAGCTTTCGCGGGACCTCGATGTTGCGATGCGTTTGTTTTGCCACCACTTTCCTGACAACGATCTGAGACGCGTTGTCTGTGGTGACAAGCGGAAGCACCTTGTTCGACTCCTAAATCCTCTCCGGCAAAAGTTTGGAACTGCCCAAAGTGAGTGGTCAGTTCAGCGAGTCGCACAGGTATTTGCTTCGTTGTAATCTTCGACTGTTTGGTGCTTTCGTCAGATGGCATGGAGCACCTTCCTTTATTCGTGACTTCCTCATCACAGCAGACACTCCATCCCCAGCAGGAACGTATTTTTCTTCAAGATATCAGCTCCAAGCACGGGCAGCACGGCGAGGCCTGTTAACGCAAAGCACAATGCTCTCGGCAAGTAGGCATGAATGTCGGTTTGCACTCCTTGATTGCCTGGTCCTGTCGCGCAGCCTTTTTGAGGCGCCTGACAATCCCGCTTTCCCACCCTGTTTTCGTCAACAGTGCCCGTTCGCCCAGTAAGTTCACGCCCGCCCCGTCAAATGCTAAATTTGCCATGCAGAACGCTTCTCCTCAATATCTACCTGCGAACGTTCTGTGCGCCGTCCGACGGTCAGAGAGCAGTCCGATCTCGATGTTGTGCTTCCGCGATCTACTACCATCGTCGTTGCCATCGTTTGGTAGAAACTGGCGAACCGTCCTGCCGGTGGGACAGGGCTCAACGGGACTGGCAGCAGCACCTATTGTGTCGATCCGCGGGGCTGTATATGTTCTCGATCTCCGAATTCTTTGGTATCGCATCAGTGGAGCCAGTTTCTGTGCACGAATAGCCCGGTGCTTGCGTCACCGAGCACGCAGGCGAGCACCTCTTCTCGCATGTAAACGGCGTCGGTCGCTTGCGAATCCACCGCGTCCACTGGTGACTCGAGACCGAATCCTTACGGCGAACCAGACAGATCGGATGTTAAGGCAAAAATGACAATGCTTCTGATATCTGCCTTGCCTCATTGTCATTCAGTGTCTGAAGTCGATCTACAGCCGCTGACAATTATGCTCGCAAACGCCGTCAAACGCAACCCCGACATGACGCCAGCGTACTCCATCTTCGATGCGGAATCAGGCCGGAGTTGCGTGGCAACGGAATTGTCCCACATCTACAGGGAACCTCCCCGTCTGAATCCGAGGAAACTTGAAAAATCGTTATCGAAGAGAAAGGTAAAGCAATTGGAAAACGTGTTTTCCACAGTGCTGCTATTCTTCGCCATGGTCTGGTCCATCTCACAATTCATCCTGCGCCACTATGTCGCCCCTGTGCGCGTTTTGTTTCGGTACGTTTCTGCCAGGAATGGAGACTGCGACAAGTGGCTGCTGCCGCATACCCTGCGCACGCGGATGCTATGGAAATTGCTCTCGTCCTCAGTGCGCTCGATTTTTCGGGTTGCAGGGAACGCTGGATCAAGGAACCCTACGTGACACTGGGGAACGTGGCAGCTGGGGCTACCGTCCAGCTTTCCAGAAAGCTGGCGACAGAACTTTTAGTGTCCTTTCTCATTGCCATGGCGTATAGCGCAAACGACAGTGAAGCGGGTTCTTGTTCGGCAAGCGGATCTGTGTCGGAAGTTCGTGCCTCGTGCAGGCGACTGAAGATAAACCTTCAGCTGCAAGCGGAAATTCAAAAAATCTACAATTCGGTTGCAGATAACAATCTTAGTACAGCAGAAGAACGCGTCAACAAACTCCGGAACAGTTACAAAACTGTTACATTGGACGAAGAATTTGTGCGGAGAGGAAACGGCTTCGCGGTTCTGAATGCATTCGCAGACACGTACATGTGTAAGTGTTTTACAGCGGGAAATTGCACATGCAGCGGTTTCTGGTTTGTATCTCGGCGTGCCGCTTTTTTACTGTAACGTCCACACAGGTCGGGGAGCTCGGTTACACAAATTCGTTATTTTTTTGCCACCGAAGGGAACTGATAAGTCGCCTTGACAAGCCTTGCCTCTCAGATGTGGTGTTTCGTGTCTTTTTCCCGCAGTTTTGCAGCAAGTGGACATGACGACTAAAGGAGCCCGTTTTCTGCGCTTTCTGAATAGTATGGGGCTGAAGCGCGCGCTTCAGTGGTACCTCACGAGGGTCTTCCGCAAACTTGCTGCAGGGTACAGGAATCAAGGGGCATCCGCGCTGCTGCCCAGCTCCGTTCAGGCTCCACAGCCCTTTAAAAACGTCATGGCAGCCTCATCTGGGGCGCACACTGTATGTGGGATCGGCAGTCGATGGCTGCAGAAGTTTGTTACTGGACTGGTTGAGGTAACTTTATCGGACTCTAGCCAGGCGGCGGGCACCGCGGAGCTGGACGCTCCCGGCGCACCGGCGGATTCCGCTGTGTCGCAGCGAGGCCCCGAGGGAACCGCGTCTGCAGCAGGCCTCGGTTCTGGAGGCATCACAAACGAAGGCTTCGATTCTACTGAAACACCGTATCAGGAGCCTCTTCAGGGTCAGGCTTCAGTTTTGTCGCCGTCCGCTCCAAGCGCATCGCCCGTCGTACTATCTTTCGCAGCAGGAACAAGCGGAGCCGACGCAGTTATCGGATTCACGCGAAGAGCAAAAAGTATTGGGAGAATCTTGCGAACAGTTGTGGCGGCGGCGCTCGCGGCAGATCTCGCTTTTGGTTTGTGGTTCCCAGGACCTGTGCTGCCGTTAGTCCCAAGATCGTAGGCGGCGGTTGCACGGAGGGTGCTTCCGTGTGTCGCACGCGAGCGAATTTTGTTTTCTGCTGCATGCTGCCCCTCAGATCGAAGGTTCACGACACAGCCTCATTTTCCGTCGAATTTCCTTTGCGCCGGACGGCGATTTTGTGTTTGAAGTTGTGTGTGCAAGGATGCTGTTCATTCTTGTGGTCCCGCCTGTACGACCGACAAATTCCGATCGGCATTTGGTGGTTTCTCCTGGCCACCTTGAGAACAGGGATGCTGCAGAGACTGAAGTTAACGGTTTAAATCTAAAACAACTGTTTGTTTGTGCCGCACGAGGACGTGGTTCCTCGTTATCGTGATATGTGGCTGCCAAATCATGAAGTGTGGATAGGGAACGCACTCTCTCGGCGGGCACGAAATCGAGCCACTTCGCTGCGAAACGCCCCAAGCCAGCAACTTTTGCGCATGCCGACCTCTCGAGGCCTCGCGTGTCATACGAGCGCAGCACATGCGACTGGAGCTAGTCATTCTCCAGAGACACGATTGCGAAAACAAAAGACCTTTGCCCCGCGTCCAACTGAATACAACACCATCTTCCGCAGCGCGTAGAATACTGGATCAGCTCCTTGCCTTGCATCCCAGATGCTGTGAACATCGGAGGAAACTGCTTTACCATGCGTACACGCCCGCAGATAATCCACAGTTTGACTACGGCACACAGTTGTTCAAAGGCCCCGCTCACGAGAGAGAGAGTGGGTGCTTCGTCGCCAGTCAGCCGGTGCCGTGCGGGTCGAACTATCTTCAGAAGGGCGACACGGTGGTGAGGTCACCGCGGTCTGCTGTGTACGCTCTCACAACGACGGCGAAGACACCAGCGGGTCCTTCGCGCCAGCCGGTATTTTGTCGACCGGGGTAACGCCCCGAGCCCGTGAGGTATGTGCTGGAGGCCAATTGGACGTCCGTTTCGGCAACAAACAGTGACGAGAGCCAGAGCTTTTGTTAGATTTGCAAACCCATGCTCAGGTGCAGACTGTATACGCGTAACTTCTGGATTCAGACGTCAGGGCGCCGCGGACGAAGCGTCGGTCTGAGGGAACCCCCTTCCTGACTTTCTACTTCGGGATCCTTCGCGCAGTTCCGTCCGGAATCGAACATTGACCGCTCTTGACTCACATGCACTAGTTTTTCGAATGGGAACCTCATCGTGGCACAAAACCGTGGCGGAAGAAACCGGCCAGACAAACGCATGCACTAGGGATGCCGCCCGGGACAGGAGACAAGAACAGAAACCGTGATTCGTCGTATACTTCTCTGCTGCATGGAGACAGATTTCTGCTGTCTGTCTCGTAAAACGAGTTCCCCAGTACTTGAGAAGTTGGGCGGTTGCGAGATACGCCCATATGCGTATTATTTGTGGACTCTTTTCGCTTGACCAGAACGTGGCCGCGTAGACCGCGTAGTTTTTCCTCGTTTGTTTTCGCAGAAACCTCAGATGTGCGTAACACTACTCCACCACTGTACAATGTAATCGTTTGCGTTGCTGTCGTGTGATTGTCTCTTCTTTTCTTTGGAGGAAAACAGTGTTTCCCTTCCTGTCCGCAGGCGCGACCTCTGGACTGGCACACGGAGGCACCTCGCCTTTCGTCACCGTATCGATGCAACATCCGCGCTAGCGTGATGTGCATGTCCTGCGACGATTCACCGATTCACGCCTCTGCCGTCACTTCTTGCCTTCTGCTCACATTCGGTACTTTCTTTCGTGTGCACAGTCTCTTGTTTTTTCTTTAATCATGTTGCAGCAGGGGCCGTTCGCCCGTCCTGCGTGCGGCGCGGCGCCTCGTCACGTCGCGGCGCTTCCTCAAGGTGCGGGTGCCTTGAATTTGCATCCCAGTCCGCAGATGTGGCTGTCTTTTTGTAGGTATCAAACGCGATCTGCTTCCGCGCGGATGTTGAGGGCGGCAACCGCGGAAGCGCACGAAGCCTGCACCGCTTGTCACACGCCAAGTCAAGCTACCCAGCCACGTTCGCCTTTACGGATATCGGGATCCTCTTCATGGGTATTGTTCGCAGTCACGTTCTTCATGTCTCTTGCCTCTGGTGATGCCACGGGCGCTTCTTATGCCCAAGCCGTGTCTCCGCCGTCTTCTCGCGCCACTGAGACTGTCGCCGCTGCTCCCTCGTCTCTGGTTTCTGGGCGTGTGTTTGTCCCGCCCCACCTGCTCTCTGGCGTCCGCATTTCCGTAAATGGCGATCTCTTGTCTCTCAGTCCTTCTTCATCGGGGGATTTTGTCCTCCCCCGTCTCCCCGTGGGCTCCTACGTCGTCCAACCCTCGCACCCGCTGCTGGCCTTTCCCTCGTATCTCCTCACTGTCTCTTCCGCCTCTGAGTCACTGGCGGCTGCTCCAGCTGGTGACCAAGCTGCATCTGCGCCCAAGGCGAGTGTGTACCTTCTCGGGGAGAGTTTCCGTCCGCTGACGCCTGAGGCGCCTCTGCCGCTGCCCTTGCGCGTCCTCCCCACATCCGGCCCCCCTGCGTACTTCGTCGTCAAGCCTCCGTTTAGTCTGCTCTTTCTTCTGCAGCAGCCTCTTCTGCTCGTCGCAGCTGCGTGCTTCGGCCTCATGTGGTGTCTGCCGAAGCTCCAGAAGTACCAGGAAGAGGAGGAGAGACGGCAGAATCTCATCGCGCAGCAACACCAGCAGGCGCTGCACGGGGCCCGTGGGGGGGGTCATGAAGGCGCGACCGCGGTCGCGCGCCGAAGCGGCGCCTCTGGAGGCGCTTCCGCGAATCTCTACGCGGACAGGACAGCTGTCGAGGGGGGACGAGGCGCGGGCGACGAAGACTGCTCGGCTTTTCTGAGAGGTCTCACAACTCTTCGTGAAGACAGACGAGCCGTGAGACACTGAGGCCCCCCGCCCTCCGCACCGTGACCTGTCCCTCTTCTGATGTAGCCCCTTGGAAGAAGAGTCTTCAGGGATCAGTGCCTGGCGCGCTTCCCACGTGGCGGCCGAGGACGGCGCTCCGAGGCATTGCGGGAGCGTCGCCATTCATCCGCGCACAGACTGGGAACAGAGTAGTGTCTCTTCCCTCTCCAGGGTTTCGTGTTGCCGTCCAAGACAGGCAACGGTCCGAGGCAGGGCGGCGCCAGTACCAAAATGGGCTCCCTCCGGTGCACGGTCTCTTTTCACGAAAAGAAAAACACGCTGTCTCTTGCTGGGCTTCGTATGGCATGGCTGAAAGAAATATACTGCACAGCCGGGCGGAGAGGGAGCAGAACTCAATGACCTCACAGCATGGAGAACATTCCGTAAAGCTCCTGCAGTATAATGTGTTTTTTCCTCTGTCAGCTGCTCGTTTGAGCCGGTCTGGCTCCCACTTACGAACGCGTCTTAAGCCTCGTGTCTCCTCTGCTTCATCTCTAACTTATTCATCACTCGCAACTAAGACTTTCGCTCCTCAGAAAGCGGCTGTGGGAGGAGGTTTACGCTTTCCAGTGCACCTGCTTCACCAACCAGCGTGGCGGAGTGTCGGCACTCACCTGTCACGTTTGCTTAGGAACGCTGCCTCCGTGTGGCGGGCATGGACTGGACTGAAGGCGTCACACACCCTCATTCTCACTTCTATTCTTGGCACCCGCGTTCATGTCCCTTCAAACACTTCTCCGCCATCTTTCTCATACGAGACGCTACAGCGGGAAAACGCAGCGCAAGACATCCGCAATATGCTCGCATACGCTGCATCGCGTCTTCACAGTCTCATTCTGGTTGAGGAGCTCGTGCGGGCTGCGGATCCTGCAACCTTGTGTAGCGACGCACGAACCGCTATCAGCAGCGAAAGCAATGGCGACGGCCTTCTCTAACTGGGATATTATACCCATTATGCCTCGCGTGGGCAGTTGAGGGGGAGGCAAGAGGTTGGCTTTCAGAAGTGAGTAGCTGTGCTGGGGTAGTCCAAGTCCCGTGCAGCTGACTGAGTGGGCATGCGCAGAAAGGTCAATGAAGAAACGAAGGAAGGCACACTGGTGGCTTCGGCAGTTGGCGGCGGTTGACGTATTCACCACTCGAGCGGCCCAGACAATGAAAGACCGATGAGCGCTCAGGAGCGTTTCTTGCGAGTCAAAGAGTCTGCTCTAGTCGCCTCGTGCTCAGAGAGGACACGTGAAACAGAGTAAGCTCTGTGAAGCAGCTACCGCTGGCTGGGCGCATTCACGTGCAGCTCCGTGTTCGATAAAGCCAACCTCTGTAGAATGAGCCGGTCGGAACAGAGTAAAGCCGGTGAACGACAGGGTGTGCACTGGGCCTCTGAAGACACTGCGCCCGCTCATTCTCGAGCGCATACGCCTCAAACACCTTCATGTACTCTATACGCGCGTAGTTGGGCGAGCGGGGGAACACGCCGGTGTTCTGTTATCTGCTTTTTGAGTAACACAAATGTGTATACCTGGCACACAGCATAGAACCGATTGCTAAACCGCTTGAACCGCTGCAAAGTGAAAAAAACGGTGCTTCACCGCTCTCATGAAACTATCAAACGTAGATATAGGCCGAGTTGTGAGAACTGCTCAAGCGCGATTCTCGTCCGGAGCAAATAAATATCACAGCGGCGCGGCCTGCTTACAGTTTCGTTGCACTTCGATGGAAGGAGCTTCTGCTGTGTTTGCCTGCTGATGCTCGCGAAGGTGTTTCGAGCCATGTATTCACCACACTTTTACCAGGGAGTCACCGATAGGGGAGTGTGATACCAGGAGAGCTTCTTCTGGAAGCCGAAGAACATCAGTCAGCAAACGGCATACTGTTCCACATTGGAAGCTGCGCACGCAACAACAGCAGGTCGAAAAGGGGAAGGGCTGCGAAGCGTATCAACACAGAGATGAGCAGCACCACTTTCTGCGTGGGCTAGACTCGAAAAGAGCGCACATGAGGGCAGCGAGGATGGGCTGTTGTGATTTACCCAAATATGGCTGGAGAGAGAACGAGACTGATGCATACCAATACACTCCTCTCGTTTCTTGAGGCCGTCGCCGCCCCCCCCGATACCTTGTGCTCCGGTTACGCTTTTCTGTATCTGCTTCTTTTAGCCCTCACACCTCCCTCCGCCGCCCGCTCCTCCCCATCCCCCCACTTCGCGACGAATTGGGTCGTCATTGGACAGGAGGTAGAAGCCAGAGCTTGACGACGCCCGCCTTGTCAACACTCATCATCATGTCTTCTTCCTCCATCATCCACAAATCGACGATACCCTCCGCATGAGCTCGCCACACACACACCATCCCCCCGTAAAACCCCACATTTCGCTCTGGCGCCTCCTTCTCTCCCGACACGGGAAGCCGCGGTCTGGCGTCAGATGCTCTCCGTGCCTTAACTTCCATCGAGTCATCTACAGGACAATGTTCGCTATCCTCGCTCCACCCGGCGTGTCCCCAGTCCCGGTCGGGCGGCTGCCACAAGCCAGATAGCGGCGAACGCGCTCTCCGGGGCTGTGTACCTCCTCTGAGACCGCGCGGCGGATCCGCTCCCAACGCGACAAACGAAATCATACCTCCCATCCCATCGTTTCTGCCGCCTGGGCGATCCACAGTTGAGAGGAAACCCGAGCGAAGAAGGCCTCGCCTCCTTTCCGTGCTCGCAACAGCGAGCACACTTCCCTTTACCCACCAGGCCAGCGCGCCCACCCGGCTCTTCGCAGGTATGCAATCGAGGCGCCCTAGAAGCTCGAGCCGAACGAGACTTTCCTGAAACAGACTCCAGAATCTGTCCTCACGGTTAGCACGTGGCGGCGTCCCACCGGATGATGCCTCCTCGCTTCTGCGTTGGAAGAAGGCCCCCGCCACCTCTGCGTCCGTCGAACCGTCTGAGCCGTTGGACGCGTTGGGCTGGGGGAAGACCCCCGTGACGAGAGCATGCGCAGGCCTGTCTGCAGATTCTGCCGACAGCACCGGCACCGATGAGCGCTCTGGGAGTTCGACCGAGTCCCTCCAAAAATGCCCAGGAGACGCTGGGGACTGGCGCAGACGCGAAAGGGCCGCATGCGTGGAGGGCGAGCGACTCGCGGCAGGCGGAAAGGACAGCGGCGTCTGGGCGTTGTCGCCCACGGGCTCGGTCGACAGAGTCCCCGAGGGCGATTCTGGACGAGGAGAAGGACAGGCCGACGAATCGAGGTGGTACCTCCACACGTGAACCCATCCCTCGCTTGCTGCCGTGAAGAGCAGCTGCCTTTCCGGCGCGAGGCACATCGCCTCTATGTCTCGACAGTGTGTCCGGGTTTGATCAGGCGACCCTCGTCGGGGAGATGGAGAGCACGAGCAACTGTGCAAAGTGTCAGGAGCAGCAGGTGGACTGCCACCCCCAGAGTGTACTTTTACGCCTGGTTTCATCTGCCGCCCGCGGCGTCCATCGACGCCGCTCCCGCAGCTAGACGACGCTAGGCCCTCCGGCGCGGGGTTCGGAGAGCCTCCGCCGGCGACCGAGACAACGACGAGACGCACGCGACAGAGCGGGTCACTCTTCCCGCTGGAGCCCTCTCTAACTGCAGGGCGCTTTGGGCTGCCGAGAGCGTTGGAACGGGACAGTGAGGGAGGAAGAAGAACGAGGCGGTAGACACACAGACTCCCGTCATCGCAGCCGAAGAACAACAGCCGGAGAAGCTCGTCTGCGCGCGCCACGCGGGGAGCCCCCCTCGTGGCAATCTCTTGCCGACAAAGCAACTCGCCTGTCGCCGCCAGGTGGACGCAGAGCTGGCGATCGCGCGCGGCCGATACCAACAAAGTGACAGTCTCCTCCGGCCTCCCGAGCGGGACATCCAGCGTCAAGAGGACGGCGACGCTGCCACGGTGTGGCTGGAACGACGGGATGCGCCTGGCTGAAAGGCCGTGTGCAGGCGCAGAAGCATGAACCGCAGGTGGCGCGACGAGGCCACCACGGAGCCCAAAAAGAGAACGCGAAGGGCCCCCTGCGGGCTGCCTCTCGGACGGAACATCGCCGCGATGCGTGCCGCAAGATGCGTGGACTGCGCAGTGCCGATTCGAGACTCCAGACGGACCAACGCTGGACTGAGGAGGCAGGCTGTCACTCCGCGCCTGTGACAGTCCAGCGTATCGGCCTTCCGAGGTCATCCCGAGACGATCCCGGGATTCACTCGTGCTGGGCGGAGTCGCACAAGCAGCTTCATCCGCGAGAGCCCCCCCACGCGGTCGTCTTTTCTGAGCAAAGCCAAGTCGGGTGAGAAGGCCAACGGACGACGACGGTGCGCCGACGTCAGATACCGCTGCTGCACCTGCTCCAGGCCCCCAACCTCGTCATTCGTGGTCTGAGCAAACGTGGCAGACGGCAGAATCCTGAGAGGCAGACTCGACGCGGAGAACGACGCACGGGCAGAGACTGCCCGAGCAGCACGAGACCGGGATCCGCCCGCACCTGACCATCTTCCCTGCGGACCACTCAGTCCCGTCAGGGCTGCCGCAGCCCCGGCAACGTCGTCGTCGTCGTCGTGTCGCTCACAGTTTGCAACATCGCGGCATCCTGCGTCCGACCAGCGCAGCGTTGGCTGAGAAATTCGCTCGTTCGAAAGCGGACGACCAGCAGAAGGAGCCCGCGGAGAAGCACGCGCCGCGGGCGACGAAGAACACAGCGCAGGGAGAGCCGGGGGGAAGACCGCACCGCAGGCGATCGTGCCGCTGGAAAGCCCAATAAACAGAAGACGCAGAAGTGGGGAGAAGCAGCAGCTTGACGCGCGGCGAGGCAGGTAGCCTGCGCATTCTTGACGGAACTGCCGAAACTGATTGAGGAGCTCCTGCTGTGCAGGCCGCAAGCAACTCCAGCAAGCCGAGGAACTCTCAGACGCCTGCGCAGTGGAGTTCCCCAGAGCCGACTCTAGACGCCCAGCGCCAGACGCACAGGCAGACGAAGCAGCGGATCCGGGACAAGAGAACGAAAAGATTTGAGCAGGGGAGGAAGAAGGACTGCTTGAAGCAGAACCCAGGGACGACCGCAAGCCTGATGGGATGGGCGAGCTGGCCCCGCCCGCCTCCTCCCCCGCAAAAGCCTGGCTCACCCTCCTGCCCGCAGACGAAGAGGCGACAGCGTCGCGTTCGTTTTTCCCGCGGTCACTTGTGGAACCCGAGACCGCAGCAGGAGTGGGAGCCTCGTCCTCCCTCTCGCTCTGCACGCTTGTGCCTTCGCTGCTCGTGTCCAGCTCCGAGGTGCCTTCCGTGTGGCCTCCGTAGCCCAACAGCAGAGCCCGTCGCCCGCTCGGGGGGGCTGTGACGTGCGCAGTTGGCAAACCAGGCGCAGTGAAGGGAAGACTCAGAAGGGCATGCGGCGCCTGGAGAAACAAGGAAGAACTGAAGGTCACGGTCACCACTGAAGACCGCTTGAAAGACTGCGCCGCGGAGCTCTTGAAGATCCGCTTCGGGTGAGACGAGCTTCTCCCCGCAGGCAGGCGCGCGCTGGCTTCAAGCTCTCCGCGCCTGTTGGGCCGCGCGCCGGCGTCCCCAGCCATCACCTCCTCCTGAAGCCTCAAAGGAGACACCGCTGCGGAGGCGCGGTGTTGCAACCGAGCGGCGATTCGGGAGAAGAAGGAAGACGACGTGCGATGGAGAAGAAAGAGGAAGCGAAGCTCAGGGCTTCTGACAGCCCTCGCAGCCTCGTTTGAACTGGGTAGAACGGCAACTTGCGCGGCACCATGGCGATCCTGTCGCCGCGTCCTCCTCCGGCCTCCCGCATCCCCGGTGACGCTCCTGCGAGGCTGACTCACTGCCTCGCCTCTGTCAGCCGCAGATCCAGCGAGTGTAGCCCAAACTCCGCCGGTCGCCCGGCAGGCCCCCCCGCGGAACTGGAGAAGCAGAAATGGCCGCAGCGGATGGAAGGAGCTGAGGCGCAGGGCGCAGTCGCGACAGCGAGTCGCATGGACGCGGGCGGCCGAAGGCGTCTCGCCTGACTCCGGCGGGAGCACGTTGAAGAACGCAAGCACTTGAGGATCTCCCATGATGTCGGTGCGCTGCAGCAGAGCGGAGATATAGCCCACGAGTTGGCGCTGCCGCTGCTGAACGAGCTGGAGCGCCAGTCGGCTGCTGCTGGTGCTCAGGCGGCGCCGAGGGGGGGTCACCACCACCGGGGGCGGGAACAGGGAAAACAGAGGAAGATCCGATGCAGAAGGCGAGAGAGAATAAGAAGCCGACGACTTGTGAGCCTCCGCAGAGCGGAGCCGAGGCGCAGGTGACGCGGCGTCATTTTGTGACGACGTGCCGTTGCCTCCTACCCCCCTAGAGAGCGACGCGAGTGCCCGCGGATCCTCGGTCCAAAAAGGTGGGCGTGACTGAACGTGCGCAGTGAGAAGAGGCAGGAGGGGAAGCTTAGGCGGCAGGGGCGGCACGCGAGGGTAGATCGAGACTAGGTACCTATGGAGTGAGACAAACGACTGAAACCGCCGCCGCACCTCAATCGGCGGCGGATTCGCTGCTTCATCGCTCGCCGATGCATCGGCAGCCGACAGCGGCGCCCGCGCCGATGGGTCCCCAACCTCTGGCACTCGCCCGCCAGTCGCACGCGCTGTCTGGGCCTCCGCGCGAGGTCGTCGCTCTGCTGTGTCGCTCTCTTCTTCTGTCGGTTCAGCTGCGCCGCAAGGCTGCCCACCACGCGTCAGGCCAGCTGCCTCGCCGGAGCAGCAGGAAGAGGTTCCGCGTCCCTCAACTTCTCCCGGTTCGGCCGAGGACGCAGCCTGCCAGGTTGCCTCAGTCGGGATCTGCCCAGCCCCGCTCTCTCCGTTTCCTCCATCGTTCGTCCGTCCTCCAGCAGGCGCCGCAGGAGGCGGCCTCCGCTGCGCCTCCCGCCGCGCGACTGGCGGGAAGAGGAGCTGCGTGTGGCTGGGAAAGCGCAGCGCGTCAAGCATATCCGAGCAGCGGGGCCTCCCTGGCTGCTCGAGCTCGCCAACAAAATCCCCGCTTTCGCCGGAGCGGACAAACACCACGTCCAGAGAAGGCGGAAGGACAGCGAGCTCGAGTTCCTGACGCACCAGCGGGAAGAGATCTGCAGAGTGAGGGAGCGACGCTGACGCGAAGCGCGGAGTGAGGCCGCGGCCTGAGGAGGCGCGCAACGAAGCGGATCCCCCTCCGCTCTGAACGACGCCGCCCGCGCAACGTCTCCACGCACTCGCGCGTGGCGACCCCGGCGACGAGGCAGGTCTGCCCGCGCTCCCTGAGGTGCAGACTGGACTGCCGCTGGCATCGCCTGCATGTCGAGGGTGAAGGCCGGCACGACGCGTGCCATGAGGAGAAGAGACACTGCCAGTGTGGCTCAAGAGAAAACTGTACTCCACATAAAACTCGCCGTTTCCGCGGCAGCGCTCAAAGCCCACCGCCTCAATACACAAATCCGTGACAGGTGCAACACACGCCCCCGCGGCCGTCGTCGAGTGCCCACGCGAACGTGGCGCCTGCGCCGAAGATGGTGAGGGCGCGCCGCTGGGCACGAACTCGTGAGGGGAAGACGGAGGGAAGAAAGGCGAAGCAGCAGGGCACGTCCCTGCGGAAAACGCAGCGCCATGGGGACGGCGAAACGCGGCCGTGCTGCCGTGCGCGTCCGTGCTAGTCGAAAGAAAAAGCGTCGCCTGCTCTGTGCCCACTCTGCCGTGGGTAGGCGCTGCTGGCTCTTGTGCAGGGCCTGGCAGCCCGGAGGTGATATGAGAAGCTTCGTGGATCATCCCGCGCTCCGCCGGCGTCGTTTGCGCACCGAGCGGTCTACGGCAGTGTGGGTCGGAGACAGGCGCCTCGCTCACAAATGGCCTTCTGCTCGCCAGCCCGCCGCCGACCGAGCTACCCACAGGCTCACCACTCGTCTCTGTCTCCTCCATCCTGCCTCCAGGCGGGGAGTCTCCTCCGTCCTCCGGCGTCGGAGCGCACGCCCTTCCGCGTCGGCTCGGTTGTCTCCGGCCTGCCCCCCTGCGCCTCCAGACTCCGGAGCGCGTAGGCCGGTCCCGCCGCGGAAGGGCTCGCCCAGAGAGTCGGCGCCAGGCGTGCCTCCAGAAAGGGCCTCTCGGACGTGGGCTCCGGAGAAGAACAAAGGGAACGAATCCCGTTCCCGGCCTGGCTCTCCTCGGCTCGAGTGTGCGGGCGCCGCCATCGTGTCGAGAGCCAAGAAGCGGGAAAACGACCCAGGTTGCGTGCGCCAAGCTCCAGCCACATGCGGAAGCCGCGGCGCCCGACCTCACTGCCGCGCGGCAGCCTAGACGACACGCTGCGACCGCAGAGACATCTGGCCTCCAGCGCACCCGACAAAAGCTCTGCCTTTTGCGAGTACCGAGCGGAAGAACGCAATGCAGAGACTGCGGGAACGCAAGCCCCTGCAGAGGCCGACTGAAACACAAAAGTGCGACAGCCAACCGGGTCGCCGCGAAGAGGATGAGGAGCTAAAGCAACTAAAAGGAAACTGCAAATCCGGCAGGATGCGAGACAACGCGCCCAGAGACGACAAAGAGGCGGCCTAAAAGGCAAGCGCCCCTGCTGCTGACGTATCCCCTGTTGGTCGCCCCTCGCAAACGGTTGACGCCCGCAGGCGAGAGCGGAGGCAAGCGCGCGCGGTACGCGAGCGCCTGCGGGAAAATTGAATAAGGGGCGAAGCCGTAACAAGAGGCCTGACCGAGCGGCAGCCACGAGAGTGACATTTGGACATAAACACGACGTGAGGACGAAAGGCATTCAAAGCAGGCTGCGAGCTGGACTGTGTTAGAGCCGGCGAAGAGCGCTGCCAGGCTGGCGACGTGGCGAGCGGACGGCGCGAATCACGCACAGACCCGAGAAAAAACCAGACGCACACATCCGTCTTTCGACGCGGAACTGCGCTTGAACACACGCGAGTATATGCTCGCATTCGAATTGTCTCTGAATACGAAAAAAGAGTCAACGCATATGCTGCACGTGAGCCGCGGCACACCCGGCGCGAAGACTTCGTCCAGAGTGCGACGAGCCGCGAGATGATGAGCGACCGCAATCGTAGAGCCGCATATTTCCCGTCGGCTTTCAGAAAGACTAGACCTGAAGCAAGCCCGGAAAGGCCGGTCTATGCATATGTTTTAGAGGGGAAAAGAGGTGCAGAGAACGCGTCACGTTCGAAAATCGACACGCGCCTGCACGCGCCTTCTCACAGGCTTTTTTCACGCAGTCAGCGCCTGCATCTGGGCGCCTTTTGACTCATTCTGACAACTCCCGCTCGATATCGTCCAGCCTCTCGCCGCAGGGGACCCTCTAAAGAAGGCTGGAGCCCAGAAAGACGCCGAAACTGTCTGAGGCAGCAGGTCGAGTGCAGCACGCCTAGAAGGTGTTGCATCGCCGAGTGACTTCGCAGGTAACCCTGCCGCCGCGGGTTCAGCGGCGCTTGCCGTTCCAGGCAGGCGGGCGAGTTCTCGGGGAGGCTGAGTACAAGAACATGCGCGCGCGCGCCTGCTGTCGACCTGCAGATTTTAACGCGTGTCTCTTCTCGGCAAGAGCTTCGCCTTTCACCAAGAGAAGAGGGACAAACGTGAGGACGCAGCGCATGCGTGTCTTCTTTATCCTCGCGTCCCGAGCACCTCCTCAGCACCGGCCGCATTCGCGTTTCTTTCCCTGCGCCGAAAAAAGATCTCCCTTTGCTCGTGGCGCGGTCTACAGAGATCTTCCGCCCTTTCTACGCGGTCCCTTTTTTTTTCCTCCCAAACTGCTCCTCTGTTTTCCCCGATCTCCTGTCGTCTTTCCGTTCGCTGTGGGCGATTCGCTGCGGCTTCTCCGTGTCTCGCGGTGCAGGTCGCCCCGCGGCGTGTCTCTGCTCCCGCCGCGCTCGCCCTCAGGGACATCGACTGCGGCGGAGAAGGCCGTGGAGCCCGAGGAGACGGAAACGAGGAAAGTTGCAGCCGTCGGGTCGCGGAGGCGTGTGCAGGGGATTCGCGAACAAGGCGCAGGCCGCGAGGGGAGACGGCGCGCGTGTCCCCCCTGCCTGTGGAGAGTGAGAGCCGAGCTGCGCTGGATGAGATCGCCATGGAAAAGGCAAGAGAAACGTCACATGAGCATCTTCTTCTCTCGCATTTGTCAAGCGAACGCACTGCCGAGCAGCGCAGTTCCGAGGTAGCTGCTGGACCTTCATCGCCGCTGGAAAGCCCCGCGCCCCTGGCCGCCTCTGCCGCTTCAAACTCCCAGGCACCTGCTTCGGAACCCGCAGGCGCATCCGCCTCCGCTCCAGACACAGCGCATGGTGAAGGACAAGCTTCAGGCTGTGCTGCCTCAGAGCCTGCGTCTCCTCCGCGGACGGAGTCTTTCCTTCGACAGCGACGACCCCCTTCCCTGCGGCTCCTGTTGCTCGTGTTCTGCTGTGGCAGCCTCGCTGCGTTTTCCTCCGTCCTGGGCAAGCTCGCTCTGGATTTCCACTCTGACGCTCCGCTCGTTCGCGCCTCTCTTTTCCTCACCACTTTCCTCGCGCCTTCGCTCACGCCGCCCCCCGCCGAGCGGGTCTCGCGCGCGTTCCCTGCGCCAGGAGACAGCGAGGGCTCCCCAAAGGCCGGAGACCTGACGCGAGAAGACGGTCCCTTCAGCGGCGCCGAACGGCAGACGCACTCTGTTGGAGCGGAGGGCCCTGCAGGTTCCGCTGCGCTGCCAGAGGAGGAGGCCGGCGAAGGTGACGCGTTTTCTCGCGCGCGCCTTCCTTCGTCTCTCCTCTCTCTCCTGCACGCGGTTGCCACGAACTGCGTGTTTGGAGGGTGTGGGAAGCGCGACTGGCAGGCAGGGGTCAAGACGCCGCTTGACGCTGCCGCCCGGGACACGGCATCTTTTTCTTTTTTGCGCTTCTCCTTCCCTGCCGGCATTTCGCAGTTTTTCTCGGCGCCCTGCGAAGGCGTTCTGCGGCTGCCTTGCGGCCTGCTGCTGCTTCTCGCCGCCCTGCGCCTGGGTACGCTTCTGGTCATGGTTTTCTCCAACACACTGCTTCTGCACTGTCACTTTCTGGCGCTGTTTGAGTCGTCCAACGCGTTCATTCCCTCCGTCCTGACCTTCGTGTTCAACTTCCTGCTCTCGGGCCTCTTTTCGCTCCTCGTCTTCCGTGAGGCCCTCTCCGTGCGCTGGCTGGCGGGCGCGCTATCCATGCTTACTGGCGTCGTTCTCTTGATGAGTGGAAACCGTGAGAACAGCGAATCCGCGCTCCAGAGACGAAACTCTCAAGACGTGATTGACGCGTCCGAAAAGAAAGATCAGTGACAGGCAAACAGGCAACGCGACCGCAAGGGGGAGAGTGAGGGGACGATCTCCAACGAGATAGCGGGTGGCGGAGGTCTGGAAGAAGGAGGTCAAGTCCCACAGGACGGCCGCGTGAACTTCTCTGGCTTTCGACTGACCCATAGAAGCCCGACGAGTTTAAGGGGGGAGGGGCGAGCTGAACTTCTTACGCCTCTCGTCCCGACGTGCCGCGCGTGTCCCGCTTTTCTTTGGCGTGGTAACCTCGGGTGTGAATCGGCTTCTGCTGTAGTTGTCTCTTGGATCTCGCTCTTTTAAGTTTCATTTGCTTTCCTGCGCGCATCATGACGGGGCTTGGTGACCGGGAGGCTGTCAAGGCAGCCGGAGGCGACGCAGATCTTCCGCGTGGCGGCTCTTTGCCAAAGGCAGACGAGGAAGCGGAAAACGAGAGGCTGAGTGTGTTGGGCACAGCGAGCTCTCAGAACTCGCTGTCGCCTTCCGCGGCGACGCCGCCTGCCTCATCGCGTCCCACAGGCGAGGCCGCTGCGACCGAGCTTTCGAAACCCAGCTCAACCTCAAGCACTCCTTCTGAAGAAACGCGGCTGCATGTCCCATACACGGAGACCCGTGCAGACCCTGAGGCCGAACACGAGCCGGAGGGACGCGGAGCGGAAGACACAGAGGGAGAGGCCTCGGAGACCGAAGGGAGCAGCGAGGAGGAGGGCGACGAGCTGAGCGACGAGGATGACGAGGGAGACCTGAAACAGAAAGGCCTCTCCCTATTCGAAAAAGGGGATTTCGAGGGTGCCATTGACTGCTGGAAACGAGGACTACGCGCAGTGAACTTCGTGCTCTCGAAAGACTTGGACGAACCCGAGAAAGTAAAGGAATTCGAGCAGGTGAGGTGTGTCCCCAGACGAGATGGAACTTCATCGCTGGGGTATGCGGCCTCTGAAAGCTGGGCGTCTGTTCTGTGTGACTGGTGCGTGTATTCACGCTGGGCGTGCCTCGGCGCCTGCCACAGGCCGTAGTCGCACATTCTGCTCTCGAGGCGTCTTGGCCGCCGAAGGGGAACTCTGCACGGAGGCCGCGGGATGCGACTAGCACCTTCCTGACTTGGGCGGACTGCTGGACAGTAGCACCGCTGTGAAGCGTGACGGCCATCTGGAGCATCAAGCCACCCACGGAACAGTTTCCTGACTCTCCCGTACACGTGTGTCCGTGCGTCTTCAACTTGTCTTTCTTGCCGCGCGGCAGCGAAGCCGCCAGGGATGCGTTCCGCTCTCCCGCGGGCCGTGCTGGGGGATCGTCCACGGCGTCTGTGCACGTCTAGTTTTCTGCGTGTGGCTGTGCTGCAGATGAGGATGTCTTATCGTCTGAATCTGTCGCTCGGCTCTCTGAAGGCTGGGCACTTCGGCGCCTGCGTCACCTACTGCGACGACGTCTTGGACGTCGACCCGTTCCACCTCAAGGCTCTTTTCCGCAAGGCGCAAGTGAGGTAGCGGACGAAAGTCGTGGGCAGTTCGCGCTCTCCTGGAAGACACTCAACGCTGTCACGGCCGCGCAGCGAGCAGCGAGCAACCCCGAGAGCCGAGGGGCGTGGCATGTATCCAGGCTCACGCAGGCGTGCATACAGGTTGATCAGTTCCTTTCCCCTTTGGCTCGCCTTTGAAGGCCCCGGAGCGCACGTGTGGGCACATGCAAGACTGCTTGCCGTTGCGTCGAAAAAGTGCAGGACAAATAAGCTCTGCGTCTAGCCGTCTCAGGTGTTCCAAAGTCCGCTGCTGCGGCGTCGGTGCCCTGGAGCGTCTGTCTCGCGCCTCCGCACTCCCCCTTGTCTGTTCTAGCTTGCAGCATGTCTGGCGGGCGTGTGCAACTGCAGGCTTTGCATAGCTTGGGTCGGCTCGAGGACGCCCTGGCGATTGTCGACAGCTTGCTGGAGGCGCATCCGAACAATCCGGCGGCTGTGGAGCTTCAGCGCAAGCTGAAACGCGAAGTGTACGCCTACCGGAAGAAGGAGCGCGAAATGGCGAAGGCGATGCTGCATCGCGTCGATGCCGATCCTCGCTCCGTGGCGCGCGGCTCTGCTCCCGAGGCCAACTTGGAGAATGAAGGACTTTTCGGCCGCATGAAGAAGGCGTTTGGGTTCTTCAAGAGCATTTCCGCGGACGCGGACGCTGCGGCGCGGCGCCAAGCTTCCTCTGCTGTTCCGGGGAGCAGTTTCGCCTCGAACCCCCCGCCGTTTCCGCCTTCGCCCTTCGGCGCGGTTCCGCCAGGCGCTTCCGCTGCGTTGGCTGAGGAAATGCGACAGTTTGGCGGCTGCGGCAGCGACGCGAACCCTTTCGCGTCTCTCTATGGAGACGCGTCGCCCTTTGTGTCTGGCGCGCCCGGGGACAGTGCGCAGTTTGAGCAGAATATGCGAGACTTGCAGAGGCTCCTGGAGCTCAACCAGCGGCTGATGGAGAGTCCACAAGATGCCGGGTTTCTTCAGAAACTCCGGCTGGCCTGGGCCTTTTGCTCATTCGCGGGTCGCGCGCTCTTCGAACGCGGCTGGAGCTTCTGCAAACGCAGGTGCCGGGAGACATGCAGCCGAAGGCGGCCCCAGGCTCCACAGCCACTCTCCACGGCGTCGCCGTCTCCACAGATGTTCTCCGCATCGCCGTCTCTTTCGCAGGGCGCGAGCCCGTTTGAGCGTCGTGGGGGCGAAGAGGCAGCCTCCGAAAGGATCGGCCTTTTTGGCGCCAAAGCCTGGGAGAAGAAGGACGGAGGCAAAAGCGGCGTCGGGCGGGCAGCCGCCAGGCGCGGAGGACGCTTTGCGACGACTCGCAGGGCGCCTGAGGAGAAGCACGTCCCGCGTTTTGAGGAAGTAGACGACGACGCCAACCCGGAAGGGGAACGTGCGGCTGGGCACGAGCCGAGGGACCCAAGTGCGTCGAACGGCCAAGGCACACCCCAGGAGTGAGCAGCAGAACGAGGTGTCGGGGGAGAGAGCAGGGAAGGCGCGGCATCGGCGTGGTTACCGCCACGCCTAAGACGAGCTTCAGAGATACAGAGAACTTCAGTCAGTGTCAAACTTCAGGCGCCGCAGCAGCGTGAAGGCCACAGGGTACAGGGGAAAGTGGCTGGCGCCTTTGCTGTCGGCATAATCTGCGGATCGATCTGCCGAAGGAAGCAGCGGCGTCCAACAGTGGCTGCGTTGTGCATGGTGTGTGTGCGTTTCTCCCGTGTTTCCATCGGACGCCTCTCCCTCTTAACTGCCTCGCCGGCTGCTTCTCATGTAGGCCTGCTGAAGGAGCCCGCGTCCTCTTGCCGTTGGCATCGATCTGACGCAATGCCCGTCCTCTCTGGACACAGAGTCCCTTGATCTGACTTGAAAGCATAACAAATACCCATGCGTGAGGATGGTGCTTTTTCTCGCTCGCGGCACGCCGCTGCCTGTCGCTGTGTATCGCGCTGCCCCTGCGCTGTAAAGCCTGACCCTTCAGCTGCTTGTTTCTGCCGGATTCTGCCAGCAGCGCGGGGTCCGCGCCCTCAGATGGAATATAGTGACAGAGCTGCTATATGAACGCCAGCGGAAGCCCGGCGCAGCACGCCGTCAGCGCGCGATATTTGCCGGTGGCTGCCGACATTTCGCTGTCTCCTCGCCCCGGCTACCTTGTTCCGTATCATCAGCCAGGCTAGTCACGGGCATGCTTGTTTGTAACAGAAGAGAGGGAGTTCGATAGATGCTGCGCACGTGCCATAGGGCTTCACAGTAGGTAACCTTTCGACTCTAGATCCACAGTCTGCGATTTGAGGACGATGCGCGCGTGCAGCGCCCAGCCCGCCGAAGGCGCACCGCGCACCCCCGACTCTGCTGCGCTGGTCAGAACGCCAGAAGCGCATGCTGAGTTCTTGCCTCTAGCAGGACGTGACATCTAGTGTGTTGTGTGGAGTGCAAGTGTGGATTCGCGATGAGAGGCCGTAGCAGCCGAACGTGCTGACGAGAGGTGCTTCACACGACTCGCCCCGGCTTCCTCTATTCAGAATTCAGGATCGGTCGGGACAGCGGTGGTACTGAGTGAGAGAAATGTTTGTTCGAGGAATCATCAAAGCAGGTTGTTCGGGATCACCGGGAAAACAGATACGCGAAATACCGCCAGCAAACAGTCTTGCTTTAGGGGTGGAGCCAAAGCGGAAAAAACCTCATATTCGAGAAGCCGCCAAACACTTGCAACTTCCTCGCGATGCCAACGTCGCCGGCCTGCTTACTTCGGTGGCAGACTAGTAAGCTCACTTAGTACGATGCAACATGGAGAAAACCGTCCTGAACGAACAACCCACGAGACCTGCCTCTTCCCTCACTTGCCAATGGTCACGAAGAGAATCCAAATCGTTGACTACGGAAGCACGTAAGACTACGAGACGCGACGGGTTTATTCACGTGACTAACGGAATCCTACAAGCAAATACGCAAGACAAAAAGCTCACTTCGTGCATGTGGCCGCTCTGGGAGGAGCAAGGCGTCTCAAAAGGACTTCACGGACCGGCAACCAGTGTCAACGTATCCTGCCCTCTTTGCTGCCTGACCTTGAGCTTGACACGCACATGCGCCCACCGGAGCCATTTTCAAAATATGATCTGCTCGACGTAACGAGCCTGTACTGCCCCTCTTTCTGTCTCCCCCCCCCCCCCCCCAGAGGGTTGCCCCACAAAGCAAATATATCGGCAGTGAGATGCTATGCCGACCTTATCGCGTTCCGCACGAGACGCCCGCTTCACTCCCTTCGCGCACGAGCCAGGAGACGACGCGTTCTCGACACGTCCCAACCTTCTGTTGCATATTACAACCCGCCGAGGAAGGGCTGCCGCCATCGTGCCGCACACACATTTCTACTATCGACGTCCCACGATACGGCGCGGCATTCGAGCGCAGCAGGGAAGTCACTGAACCAGCCCCTGCTAGAGTTTTTTATAAGATGATTCAAACACCACGAAAGTCGCACATTCAAGAAAACACTGTGCTGACTCTGCATGTTTGCAGAAAAGATAAGAAAACCTTGCCGCCTGGTCGACACTGAGCACACCACACATACGCTCATGGCTCGCGCACTGCGTGACTGAGAACGGCGCTCAACCGCGTCCCACTTTCTCCACGGCAGCCCTTCTTTGCCTTCCTCAGCCGGCCTGGCCGATGCTCATAGTTTCTAGCTCTTGACCATCGTGGGGGCGGCAGGACAGCGCCCTTCCACCCCGCAAGACTGGCTTTCCCCTCGTCTCCTTATCTGCTGCTGGCAGCGTTACTACTTCTCAACCAACTCCCAAACCAACTGCCACTGGACGTCACACTCCTCGGAGTTGCATCTGAGCTGACGAGGCTGCCCATCGCCGTGCTTCGCTCCGAAGCGTTGTCGCTGCCGGGTGAACTCCCTTTCCTCAAAACGCCTGCAGCCCCTGGAGCCCCTACCCCTTGATGAGGAAATCTCGCATATAGACCATCGGCCGCCGCTTGCGCTCCAAGGGACGCCACCCCCCCGGCGAGGGTGTAACCGGAGCTGGTGACTGTCGGGTATGCTGCAAGCAATTTCGTCGGGTCGACCTCAACATACGAACCATTTGCGCGACGTATGTAATGTTTCACATTCGGCTCAGGATTGGCCTTGAGCTTCCAGGGAGCAAAAGGGGCTGACGCATTGTTTCCTGCATGCGGGGGTCGAGTGAAGACCTGCTGTCGAGCCGTGGAACCCTTTCCGGCCGCCGTGGCTGCTGTGGATGCCGTCGACGGCGGGCGCTGGGCGCCTGTCAATCCGTGCGCCACCAGAGCGTTTGCCACACCCTTTCCCCCCTCCACCGTCGACGGCGAAGCCGTTCCATGAGCTGCAGCCTTCTGCGACGTAGCACTGGTGAGCCCGACGGCATTGCCTAGGCGCGATGCCCCTCCCGACACTTCGCTGCCATCTCCGGGTGGGAGAGGACGACTCCCGCCTATGATGTCTTCAATATTCGCCCCGCCTGCGCTCGCGTGGTTGGCGGCTGTCAAAGACGACAGAGCCGACACCGTCGGAGAAATCCCTGGGGATGTGTCCGAAATGCTCGACCCAAGCGGAGAGCCTGATGGATCGCCGGATGACGCGACAGGCCCAGGCCCAAAAAACCCCAACACCTTGTCTTCATTGTATTTACAGCCGTGCTGTGAACAATGAGGGGACCCCGGGGCAGCGGACGCAGTCGTCGATGTCGCGGAAACTTGGCGCGACGCAGGCGACCCAGGGAAGCCTGTCGCCGCGGCGAATGCATGACCAACCGAGAGCACCTGTCTAGTGGAAGCGGTCCCGGAAACAGCTGACCCCGAGGCTAGATCAAGCGGATGCCCTAAGGCCTGACCAGCGACCTTCGCGTCTCCTACCGGTTGCTTCAGTTTCTGCTGAGCTTCGTACTGCCGGCGGAGCCGCTCCTGCTCTTGCATGTAGGCCTGCTGCGCTGACGTCCAAGGCAGCGCCCCTCTATTGACGGCGCCGGCGGCCGGGCTCTCCACAGTTCCCGCGGCTCCAACGTAAGGCAAGAGATTTCCCACCTGAGGCGCGAAGAAAGGTGACGCCGTAATGCTCGCACTCACACCGGAACCGGCACCAGCTGCTGTCCTCCCGTCCGCGCCCAAATGGTGCGCACGCGAGGAACTTACGCCTCCTGTCTCTCCTGAGGGCATCCGGTTGACCTGCCGTGGCAGCTCCCCAGGCCGTGTTTGAGAACATTCGCCGGTCGGCATGACGAGCCTCGGGGGCCGAGAGTTCGAAATAAGGCCCATGGTGGACGGCAGCCCGCTTGCAGGCACGCGCGCGCCATTCACATCCCGTGCCACGCGTGGGCTGCTCCCCGCGTAGTACGCGGGCGCCGCTCGCCAGGCCTCTCCGGCGACACACGCCGGCGGTCCAGCCCCTCTGCCCGCTTCAGTTTTGAGACTTCCTGCCGACTTATGAGGCAGCTGCGCGGCGCCGTGGCGCGCGAGACCCAGCCGCGCACGTGTGGTAGGGAGCGCGTACACCGTTAACGGAGCGGTCCTTGTCGGAGCGGCGCCAGACGCCTTTGGATCCCCAGCTCTGACACGGCAGCCGACCTGCCCTGCGGCTGCCTGCTGCACAGCTCGTTCCCGTTGAACCGCCGTGGCTGCCACCCGCGCTGCCTCAAAAACGTCCCAGATTCGTTTGCAGATTTCATGAGCCTTCTTCTGAGGCGTGTTCTGCTGCCTCTCCGCCGCCGTCGCTTCTGCCAGAAGCTGACGCTGCTGCTCAGCCAGTTGCTGGAACTCCTTCGGATCCAAGCCCCACTCCGCGGCGAGCCTTTTCTGCTCCGCTTCGTCCAGCTGTGTGACGGAGTCTTCCTGTTCCAGCTGCTGCTCCTCCAGCTGAAGCAGCCGGCAAAGACCACGGCACTCTAGCGTCCCTATTGGATTATCTCCAGAGAGCGGAAAGGCTGCAGAGCGTCGATGAACCTACGGAGGTTACACAGCACTCGCACAACGTCCACGCACCTGAGAACTCACAAAGACTGTCAAGCGCCAGACGCCGCGGCTCACGATTAACGCAGTCAAACACATGCATCAGCAACCAACATACACACATGTACCTGCCCCCAGCCTTCATCCGCCCGCCAGCAACTCCGCAATTACACGACGCATGTGACGAAGGCATTCCCCTTGCGGGCATCAACTGTCAGGAGATCCGTGACGCGCAGCGGCCGGCGTGCTGCCGCTTCGCCTCTGAATTTGGTCCTTCCCCCGCCTCTGAATTTGATCCTTCCCCCTTTCCACCTTCCAGCGAGATCACTTACCGACGAGTAGTGGCCAGGAGTAGCGCTCCAGATGAGGCGAACAGTGCGCTTCTGCCCGCCCGCGTCTTTTTCTCTCTCTTCTTCGTAGAAAGTCTTTCGAACGTGGAAGTTATCGTCATAGATTTCGATAGAGAAGTCGTAGAGCATGGACAGCGCTCGGAGCTCGCGGTCGTCAGCCCATTCTGCGAGCAGGAGAGAAAAAAACACACTCTGTGGAGACTTCGACGGGGGAATGCCCGCGAGACCACGTTCGGATACAGCCCAGCGAGGCGACTGGTGACACATTCTCGTCCGCCCCCCCAAACGTTTAGGGTTTAGGACATGTGTCACCACTCAACCAACGAGTGAGCCGCTGCAGCATCCAGCTCCGCCACTTCCTCTCGGGAGACGTATCGCGGCCGACTCTGCTTCCGACTCGACTCCGTTCCACGAACCCGATATGGTTCTGGTATGCCTCACCTCCAGCTGTGGCGATTTTCTCCAGATACGCGTCAAAGTTGGGCCCGTCAGCTTCATCAACGAACGGCTCGAATTCGCGTCGGCGGATGCGCTGATTACCAGACACAGAGGACAGGCGGGGGCGGCGTGCTGCCATCCACTCCCGGTCACATATACGCTGGCGGCACGAATCAGCGGATTCCCCACCACGGCTACTGAGAGACTGACAAGAGGGGCGTCCGCGGAATAGGAGGGACGGAATCCAGCAGCAAACAGCTGAAGCTGCACGATAGGCATCCCTGACGGGGGGGTAAGGAGCTTCTCACTGCTGCACCACAGACCCGCACGCGCCATTCGAGTCATTACGAGTCATTACACACACCCGCTCGAGCCACTCGCTCCAGATCCCGTTCTCACCATTACTTCGACGGCCATCCTGCGAAGATAAAAGTGGTAGTCCTGGGTGCCGTAGAGCTGAAAACACCGACACAGCGAGCAGGCAGAAGCCGTGATCAACCACAGAACAAGCCGCTGCATTAAAGTTGCACGGCTACGGCCAGTTCCCCCCCAGTTGTGTCGAGCCCACACAAAACCACTTTTTCTCCACAGTCAAACGAGAGCGTCTCTTCTTCTCGCTGCGTTGCCAGTTCGACAACGCCACCGCATTCACTCCGCAACACATCCACTGCACCCTCGGTCTGGGCTGCCGAGGGAGCAAAACTGCAACATCGACCGCAGACGCTTCCGGCCGCTGCCCAGTGCCCCGCCGTCAGTTCGGCTCGACTCCTACCTGGTCAGAGAAGGCTCTGAACATGCAGTTTCCGTCACCCTCAACGTGTCGCTTCGTGAGTTCCTGCCACCACGGAGGCCTGGCTTTGAGACCTTTCAAGTCGAAGTCCTTGGAAACCGAACACGTTGTGCTGGCAGAAGCACAACTCGTGCTGCTGCTGACGCTTGACGCGCTGCCCGATCGCGACCGAAGCAGGTCATCGTCCAGCTCGTCAGCAGTTTCCGACTTATCTGAACCCTTGCGGCGGATCGCGTCGGCGTTTTTGACGGCTCGATATGCGGGGCCCGCAGGACACAGGTGCTTTCTTGACCTCGTCTCGGGCGCCCTTGGGGTCGCGGCCGGATTCCCTTTGGGCGACACAGTGCCGCAGGGCCGCGTGCCGATGCTCGTCGGCGCCAGATGTGCAGGAGTCGTCGACGCGTTCGTCATGGGGCTTGACTCCTGGGCCTGCTTTTTTCCCGTTCCACAGACTACCTCAGGCTCGGCTCGGCTTTCCTTCTCTGCAGGACAAATCGACCGTGCGTCAGCTGCTTCCTGCCCTCCATCAGCCGCAACCAGATCGTCCGCCGTTAGGTCAGCAGTGGGCGCGGAAGCCACAATCACCGGAGTCTCCTGCCCCCTGCGCTCCCGGTCTACCTCGCCAGTGCTGGTCGAGCCACGACTGCCGATGCGCGCTGACCGGCCTGTGGACTCCTTCTGGCTCGACTTGACGTTTCTGTGGGCGATGTCCGCCGCCTGCGCAGGTTCCGCGGCGATGGCCTTCTCAGCGCCGGAGTCCTCCAGTGGCCCGACCGCCGCGGGGCGACTGTGCGCGGTCGTACTCGGCGTCCCGGGGCCAGAGGAGGGGGGCGCCGCGATGGAACACGGCGGGGACGGGGCCGGGCGCGTGGGCGTCAACACAGAGGGAGGCGTGGCCTGCTGGTTGCTGCACGCCTTGGAGACCGCTGACAAGGGAGTCGGCGCCGAGTCCGACTGGAGTGTCTGAGGACTCTGCAGTTCCCCTGCAGCTTCCTCGTCTCGGTGGACGTCTTCCGACACCAACCTCGCGGGCTCCACTGGTGATTCCAGCGAGTCAGCAGCTCCACCACCTGGGAGACTGTCGCTGAGATGGCTGCCATTCTCGCTGGCCGCGCCAGACGCCCCGAGAGGAGGCCCTGACACAATGGGTCCGTCTGAACCCGCAGGCGGAAGGTCGTCCCGGTTCAGCAGCCCCGGCTCACCTGGAGCCAGCGACAGAGACACATCGAGTTGACAGGCCTCCGCGCTGGCCGCGTTGGTCAGCCAGGCCTCTGCTGGGCTCTCGTCCGCCATTGCAGCCCAAGCGAAAAGACCTCGAAAAACGATTTACGGAACAGTGCACGAATGAGAACCCCTTGACTGCCCACCTAGCGTGAAAGAATTCAAGGGGGGAGGGGGGGGGTCCCTCGATACACCGTGAATACCAGATGAATACGAAATCATGCGAGTACAAAGCCCGTCTACACGGACGGCGAGTCCGCGCAGGCGGGAGACACACGAGGTGGATAAATGAAAAGATTCGCGAAAGAAGAATGTCAAGTGGAGAGAAAAGACATGGCAAAGACGGCTCGTGTACGAGATGCACGTCGAGGTGAGACCAGCACACCGCAACGACCGCAAACTGACACGCTGGGGAGACGGTTGCCCTGTCGAAGCAAAGACTCTAAGACAACCTGGATCGAATTACAGATTGAACGTGCGAGGAGAAAAGACAGTGAGTGAGCCCCGTACACAATACAGGAAGCCACATAATCGCGTTTGCCACACATCGGTCGAGGTAACGCGACGGGCTCCTTTCTCCTGCGTCCACGCGGCGGCGAGGATTCAAAAGATGTCACAAAGTGTTCTGTCCTGAGGCGCATAACTTGAACGACGCAGCGCTCAACGGATCAGGAAGGCGGGTTCGCAGAAAGCGAAGCTTCCTTGGGTTGCCGAAGGCACGAACCAGGTCGCCGAGGCTCTGGCGAGACACAAGCCCCGAGTGCCTCGGACGCCCTTTCCACCGCCGGTGCGGCGGGAGCACGTGACGAAAGATGGAAAGACGCAGATGCTTTGGCTCAACAGACGAGCTCAAACGCAAGACGTCCCATCAAATGAAGCTGTAAGCCAAAGGACGCCTGCTTTTTTCCGGCGACGCGCCGCGCACCGTGCTTCTGCGTTTGTCCGTAGGACGTAGCTACCTCCTCCTCAGCACCAGAGGGGCCGCAGCCACCATCACTGCGTTACTCCCAAAACGGCATGCATGGAAAAAGTCCTTTCCCGGACACCGTATAGCCTAACAGGCTCGAAAAAGAAATACAGCCAAGCGCACCTGCGGCCACACCTAGATCTCGCCGCGCAAATGGGGCTGAGACCAGACCGCGTGGATCGACCCGCCACTTGCGCCCGTCACGGCCGCCACTGGCGGCACAACTTCTCTCGCCGGAGGAAGGGTGCGCGCCGATTTCAAACGGGGAGAAGTTCGCGCTCCTCGCCTCGGTCGCCCGATTTCCACTCCAAGCAGATACGCGTTGTACTGACCCGTGAAGACTGCAGAGCATTGCAAGTTCTGCGCACTGCCATATTTCGCTAGGCCACCTGCCAGCACAGTGGCGCTCGCGCTCCTCGCTTTTTCTCGAACCACGGCGGCGCGCGTCCGAATCTCGCGCAGGCGCGTCAGTTCCTCGGAAACAACACGCATCAAAACACAGCAGACCCCGCGTCTACAGCAGCCAGGAAGCATACCCAAGGATACCTGAAAACGGAGCGCGGCGTATGCATGGAAAAACAACGCAACGAGGTCGAAAGACTGCAACAGCAGCCTCCCCTCTAGGCAGCGCGAGGCAACGAACCGAATCCATCCACCCCTGCTGCACAGCAGCGCAAGAAGCCACGGCCTGCAGATCCGCCCCTCCACGCCTAAGAGGACGACCGACCCCCCCCCCAACTGTGTGTTGTTGCTCGCTCGTCGATAAACCCGCCGTCTCTGCTCTTCCAGCCACAAACGCGTGTTCGCGCGTTGCTCACAGGGATTTGCGCAAAAAAGCCCCTGATGTAAATACAGAGCTAGCGTTCCAGAGGACGTCGCCTTGAACCCACAAACGAGTAAAGGCCTGCGCTGCAGAAGCGACCGCGTAAAGGCAGCGGCCAGACCCTCTTCCAAAGTTATCTTGGCTGTTTCTGGACGCGTGAATCCGCCAGAGTGCGAGAAATCCAGCGGCAGCCCTAAATCAACACTGGGACGACGAAATCACCAGTGTCTGTTTGAGGGCGTCTCCACGTCAAGAAATTCAACGCGCTAGAGGGGCCTGAATTTTCCAACCAAAAACAAGCAACGCCGCCTTGGATGTCCTATTGTAGCAAGCACGTCCCTTCGGTTTCTCTGAAGGGGTTGCGCGAGGACGTTGACTCTCTGAGCTACCCTGGGGACTGAGTTTCTTTTTTTTCACTGAGAACGCTTTTCGGTTCCCTGGTGGGCGAACGAAGCCTGCCGAAGGCCCTGCACGTGGTGAGAGCCACGGGGCTGCCCGGCAGGCTAACCACAAAGTTTCTTTCGAATCGAAATGAAGCCAGCGCATGAGACAGGCACTCTGAGACGGCACGTGGTATTCGAAACTGACCACACAGAGCATCGGTGTAAGGGCCTTACAGACAGCACGACACTTTCAGTCCCCTATGAAGCTCGAACAAACAGGAGATATTCGCTGCACCTGTCTGCGTAGGGTATCACATCTGTGTTTTGCTATCCTTCCATCGAGGGGGAAGATGCGGTTCAGAAGTCTCCAAGGACCTCGCACGAAACAATGGAGGAACGTCTAGTCGACAGGCGCTTCAGGGCGCGCCACCCAGTGATGCAGAACTCGGCACAATTCGTCAAGTATTGTGTTGCGCATCCGTTCTAGACCAGAAAAGCGCCTGGCAGACGTGCCGCGGCTCGCCACAGCCACGTTTCACTATTGCCGCGGCTCGCCACAGCCACGTTTCACTATTGCCGCGGCTCGGCGCGCGCCTCGCCAAAAGTATAGGCAGCCTGGGACAGCAGCAGCAGGAGGCATGCGGCTGCCGCCCAATGTGCCGGCGGCGTTGTGCTTCCTACGCCGCGACAGATGTGTGCGAGCAACGCCGGCGCGTTCGCAGACGCTTCGATTCACCGATGACGTATCAGCCAGCAGGCCGAGTAAGTGTTAAAAAAGAAAAAAAAAAATCTTCGAGCCTTCAACTCATACGCTGCGTGGCTGCTGCAGAATGTGTAGAGCTCAAGTAGGAAGCTCCGCCCCGGCCGGGCGTCAAAGCCGGCGGGAGACAATACCTACAGACGGTGGTGCAGGGAAGATGAAGACTATGTAGGATTCTGTGTTTTGAGATTCCAGCGGTGAGAAAAACACATGCGAACATGCACGTGACAAGTGAGCAATGCCACAAGACTTCCACTCAGTACCGCCCCACAGGCGACCTATGGAACAGATACGAGACGGCGGTCGCTGACGCAGTTCCGGGGGCAGATCAAACTGAATCTGCCAGCCGGGAATCTCACGAAGACAGCAAGTCTCCTAGTCCTCGCCCAAGACGAAAGAGAAAACGCGTGGACAGATGTGCAGAAGGGCGGCCTCTGCGTGATATCCACGATCGCGCGCCTATTCCGCGCGACGCTCCCCTGCCTCTAGCCCATTCTTGACCTCGCTTTGCCCTTCTGTCCTCCCCGGCGGAGCCGTAGCGGCATCGACGCCTGTAGCTCGGCCGCGCGCGCCAGCCTGCACCGCGATCTCTCGCTTCCGCCCGTTGCGCTAGGCCCTCATTCCACCGTGCCTCTCGCGCGCCGCCGGCTCCCTTCTGCCTGTTCCGCTCCATGGTTGGGGGCGTCCCGTCGTCCTCGCTCGGTGGGTTCTTCGCGCCTGCGGCTGCACGCATGGCGGCGCGGCAACCAATTAGAATGCCAAGTGCTTGCTGGGTGCCCCCGTGGCCTCCTCGCCGTGGAGGCTCTGAGTCTTCATCGGCTGCGGAGCGGCGTTTCGAGAGTTCCGATTTGCCGGGGGGGCGGCTCCAGCGAGCTGTTTCTGCTGCTGCTGGAAGGCCTGCTTGAGGGCTTGGATTTTGGGAGTGACGAATTTATCGAGCTCGTTGGCATACTTGTAGTAAATCGTCTGCTGGTGGTTATACTGCCGGCAGTTCTTGAACATCAACTGCACCTCGTCCGCGAACATCTGCGCGCTCGTGTAGTGCTTCTGAAAAAAATGCCGCGAGGCCAAAAGAGAATGGAGACAAATCCGACAGACGCTCGTGAGGCAGGGCCTCACACGCGACACGCCCTCGACCCCGAGGGCCTGTGAGGCGAGCGAACGAGCTGACCAAGCCGCATCGCAAGCCACGAGCCGCAGAAATGAAACAAGCCCGAGGTCGAGCGCTGCGACTTGCCCTCTGACTCCCCCTCCCCAGTAAGCCCTGCCCTCCGTAAGGCACAACCAGGAGCCTGTTTCCTGCAGCGCGTCGCTCTGCTGCGTACCCCCCCTCCTGCTGCTGCATGCTGCAAACCTGCGCGCGAGCGCCTACCTTCTTGCACTTTTTCTTCATCGTGGAGATATCTGTTGGCTGCTGGATAACGTCGTAGTAGTCCGGAGCCTCCTCGCGGCTGACGGGCTTCAGGAACGGCCAGGCCGAGTGGTGCTTCCCCAAAGCGTCCAAAATGTCCATGATTTGGTCGTGCAGCGGGCGCATGTAGCCCTGGTGCCCGAGACCCGCGCCGCTGACCCCTTCGCCGCCGGCGCTGGAGCCCACGAAGCCCGCGCCTTCCGGCCCAGCTGTCGCCTTCCCGTCTGTGGCCGCGCGAGGCGCACCCTCGCCTGGATGCCAGCCGCACTGAAGCAGCCCGGGGATTTGCGAAGGTGACAGCGTCTGCCCCGGGTTCTTCTGAAGACACGCGACAGGAACGGGAACGGAAAAAGACCGAACTGAACGTCAAAACCGACACTCCTCGCGCTCGACCCGCTGCGCCTTCCGGCTACGAGAACGAAGCCCCTCCCTCCTCCTCGACGGCGCACAGGCCTCCAGCGCCATGCACTTCTGTGTCTCACTCCTGGCAAATGCTCCTCTCTAGCTGCTCGTGCGTCGAGGAAGATAACGGATCTCACACGCTAGGTTACTTCCCTTCGACTTGCAGAGCTATATCGGCGGCGGACCGCCTTCAGCACCCGGGAATGCAATCGCGGAGGCATCCAGCAGACGGCTCTGCCGAGCCCGGATCTCTTGCGTCCTCAGCAACGCGCTTAGAAGCCTAGGACTCCATCGACAGTCTGCCCCCTCACCTTCCAGAAGTCCAGGCCCTGGTAGACGACGAGCGGCTTGAGGGCGAGCGTCGCCCGCTTAATGACTTGCTGCTGGTCGTGGAGCATCTCCGAGAGACGGAGATAATTGATGCGCGGATTGATGTGACACTCCATCAGCGTCCCTCCTTCGTAGTCCTTGATGTAGCCATACCAGCGCTCGCGCGGCATCGAGATCTTCTGCGTGAAGCCTTGCTTCCTGAAGTACCCGACGGCGAAGTTATCTGCAAAACCGACAAACAACGCGCGAAAGCGACTCGAGGTGAGCACGAAAATGAGCGTTCACCAATGGATGGATGCTAAACTGCAAGAGTGCGGCACATGACATCTCATATATAAAGGCATCCCCCCCTTCCCCCAAAAAAACATACACACATATACAAACATAAATGTATATATTTATATGTAGACAAATATATCTTGAGGGAGAGGCTCTTGGTGGTGTCCGCTCGTACAGACAGATAGGCGGCATTACGGAGAGTATGCTACTTGTGGATGACTCTTCAGCTGCTGTATCCACGAATATTCGCGCACACCGTCTGTGGACATGCGATTACATCGCACCTAGATCTCCACGCAGCTCCGGCTTTTACCTGCATACGTCAGGAAATATTCAATTCCGGACTTCTTCACGTGCTCCTTGAGGTGATTCATCAGTCGCGTGCCGTAGCCCTTGACCTGTTCGGTCGATGTCACCGCGAGAAAAGCGATTTCGGCGAATTTCTGAGAAGTCACAGAAACAGAAGCCTTTCTTCGAGCGCTGCCTCCACCTCCAGATACCCAGCTCCTCTCTCTGGAAAGCTGCTGGCCAGCGAACCACGCGGGAACTGAGAAGGAAATCCACCCGTGGAGAAAGGCATGCCAGGGGCCGAAGAGACTGCTGAGACGGAGTCTCTCCTTCACCCATTCTAGCGAAAATACGTTGGCACGCAACACGTGCATTTACACGGAAGAATCACGCCAAGTTCTGCTGGCAAGGCGGCTTGTTCCTGTTTTTTACCTGCTGGAAATACGGCCGGAAGCAGCATCCGCCGATGATCGTGTCTTCCTTGTTGAGACAAAAGGTGTAGTGATTGCGGTCAAAGACGAGGCGCACGATGTACTCCCTCGGCATCTTGGGCAGCTGGCGGGAAAAGATGTTTTTCACCGTCACCAGGGCCCTGCTAGAGAACGGCTGCCGGTCATTCGTCACGCACTTAAACGTGATCAGGCCTGCTTCTTCTTCCTTCGCAGAACCCAAGTCTCGACGCAAAAATCCCAGTCCGCTCTCGCTCACCAACCGAGACTGCGAAAACAAACAGCGCGTAAACAAAACGAGAAAAACTCACGTCATCTCCACGCAGAAAAGAGGCACACGAACACATGTGGATATGCGAAAATACATATGCACATACATACATATATACATGCAAAAACATACATAGAGACACACATCCAAACATACCTACATTCATATGCATACATACAGAGACACATACATAGAGACACATACAATCATACATAGATACATACATACTCTCATAAACCGCAAACAAGCGCAGCATACGCGTGCAGTCGCAAGCCCAACCAGAGACGACTACAGATAGATACGTATTTTTTATTGGCTATTGAGTGACTACATGCAAGTCGAGACAACGCTGAGCATCTCTGCGCAAGGCGCTGCGGGTGCCTCGGGGGTCGCGAAGGCGGGGAAAGACCCCACTGCCGACGGCCGCAAGACCTCGAGGCCGGAGGCCGCGCCGCCGGAGACAGTGCGGCGCTGACGGTGGCGGAGAGACAGCGGAGAACGGAGAGCTCCTGGCGCCGAGCTTCGGACTCTGCGGCGAAACGCCTACCTTCATTTCAGGCTGAGAAGAAGCAACAGTTCGCCACAGCACGTGCCGCGTCTCGGGTTCGATTCCCACTTCCTCGCAGAGACGGAAGAACAGGATTCCTGTGCGCCAAGCAGAGAGCACAACCGCGGCAAAAGTGGGATAAATGCCGAAAAAAAGAGCATAACCGGAAATCGACCGCAACGCGGCGTTTCCGGTCCTGCTACCCCCCACAGACTGCCTCCGCGACAAGGACCTGCCCTCGCCCTGCTCGTTGGGCGAAATCGAATAACTCTTCCATTCGCATCGCCTCCGCGTTGCCTTGGCTCGTGGGTCCTCTCTACCCTGGGTCTCCGCGTAGCCAATCTTCATTTCTTAGTGTCTGTTTCGTTTGCTATCTACCCGAACACATCGATCTGCATTGCACGCATTTCTGAGGCACGCGCCTTTGTTTCCTTCTGCCCTGATCTTTTGGTGTGCCTCCCTTCCGAGTTTTAGAATACGCATCACCAAATCCGCGACCGTGTACCAGATTCCCGCATACGCCGCCACGGCCAGGATCGTGCTTCGCGCCTGGGCGTGCGTGAGCAACTATGCTTGATTTGCTCAAAACGAGGTCAGAGAGTGGCTCGCAGGGGGTGTCTCTCCGTGTGCGCTGAAGGTTTTTTGCGCTGAGTCTCACCTGCTGCGAAGCTAATGGGCGTTCGGTGCAGATCCTTCGCAATCGTCCCCGGCGTCGCCAGCAGAAGCGACCGCAAGAGACTCCGGCCGAAAGTCCGCGACACCGAGGCGCCAGTTGGAGCCTTGTCAAGCAGAAATTGCCGCCACTCCCTGACAGACAAAAACCACACAGTGCAAACTCACTCTCAGCCGCAGACGAAACCTGGGACGCGAGCTCAATGAAAATCGATCACGAATCCGAAGAACGACTCCGACATGTGCAACTGCAAAGGGGCAACAGTCAACACATCTATACGCGGATCCAATGGAACAGTTGCTAGTCGTGGCGCGCGACGAAGACCGCAGAAGAAGTGACATAGCCAGAGTGCATTGACACCCTTGTATCCCTCTGTGCCTCTATCTATATCTATCTGTCCATGTCTATCTATCTATATCTATCTATCTATCTGTCTATCAACCTATCTAATCTATAGAAATATCTAATCGATCTATCTATATCGACCTATCGATATCCATGTCTATATATACCTATCAGTATCTATCTACCGTATATATATATATATATATATATATATATGCGATAAGAGGTGATGTAAAAGGATGGACGCAGTACTTCGTTCTCTGCATTCACGCTTATAGTATATGGGTATACGATGCATGCATTGCCCGTGGGGACAGTGGATTTCGGACCAGTAGTTTTGTGCGTAGAATTCGTCCGGCACGGTAAGGGCCTCGCGTCTGTCTTCGACTGTGTCCATCTGGATGGTGTTGAAGATGGCTTCCAGACTCTCTGTAACCTCTTCCACGAGCTCCCATCCAACTCGCGCGTGGTCGGGGAAGCCTTTTACGAGGTCTTCTCCGTCGCCCTGAGTCTTGGTTCTTGGCTCTCCAAATTTGAGGAAGAAATGCGTGCTGTCGTCGCCCGTCGGTTTGTCGCCCGCGCTGCCCTCCTTGCCGTCCGACGTGCCTTTCTCGCCCTCGCCGCGCTCGTCTGATGCAAAGTCGACGCCGAGCCCCGCAAAGGGCCCGAGGCCCCTGGCCGCCCCGCACCCGGGCCCGCCGCCCCCGGGGGAATCGGCGGACGCGGAGAGGAAGAGACAGAGGTAGCGAGTGTCGATGAGTTTCGGGGGCGGCACGCTCGAGTAGGGGAAAAAGAGACACATCTGGCGGAGGTTGTCCTGGAAAGGCGGCGGGCTCGGCGCCAAGGCCCGCGACGCCCCCGGCGCAGGCCCTGCACGCTCGGCGGCTCCATTCGCTTGCGCCACGCGGACCTTGTGCCCGAACGACGGGGCCCGCGCGTTGCCGTTTCTGTCCCCTGCCGCGTCGCCCTCTTGCAGCGAAGATGCGTCCTCGCTCTCGCGCGACCGCTTCCGGCGGCCCTCGCCCTGCACGGGCCCCGCCTGACCAGCCCGGTCCTGGAGCCCCGCGTGCGAGTGCGCCGGCAGCGGAGGCGCGAACGCGGCACAGACGCACGGCGCCGAAACGCAGTAGAAGCAGGAGCCCGCTGTCCCCATTTCGGCGTAGTTTTCAAGCAGCGAGGAGACGTACCCGGGGGGCAGCGACAGCGGCGACAGCTCGAGACCCTTCGCCATACCGTTGGAGGTGAAGCGGAACGGAGACGGCGGATCTACCGCGATGTCTCGCGCCAAAACGGGCTGCAGGATTTCCTTCACGAGTCGCAACACAATGTCGCCGATGGTCGCGTTCAGCGGCAGACACGACTCAAGCATCGGGCACAGACTGGTCGGCGGCGGCGGCGACCCCAGGGGCAACGGGGGACTCGACCCTGCGGCGGGACCCTGCGGGCCGGGAAACCCGATGGGGCCAGCCCGCAGCGGGGCACTTGCCCCCGGCGGAACAGGGCACGATGGCAAGGTAGGCGCGCCGGAGGAGGAGGAGGACGCCGACACAGACTCAGAAGACGGAGTGGGTTCTGCATGAGGCAACGACTCTTTTACAGGGCGCGCGCCACCACCATTCTGCGCGTGAGACTCCGCGGCCACGGAAGACGAAGCCGCGTCGGGTCGCTGTGCGTCAGCCACAGCGACACGAGAGGACTCCTCTGCGTCTCCCTCCATCGCACTCACGCGCGCAGCCTCCTTCGGCTCTACAGTTGAGGATTCGGGAAGCCGGGTGCGGCCGGCCTCTTCGCTCTTGACCGGAGAACGAGCTTTCGCGTCCATCCACGACCCTTCTCGCCCTTCTTGGTTCCCTCCGCCGCGCCTGTCGCCTTCGGCCGTGCCCGCCTCTGCAGCGGAAGACGCGCCACCGCTCTCTGAAGCCTCGGCGGAGGGCGCGAATCTGCGAGAAGCAGGCGATACAGACGATGAAGACGGACCACAATCAGGCTTGGATGAAGGACGCGTCTCGCCGTTGGCTGGCGACGCGGTTATGGACCGGGCTCGCGGCGGCGTGTCGGACGAAGAGGCATCTGAGGAGGCGGCGGAACCTGAGGCCTGCGCCTGATCCTCTGTCGAATGTGCAGGCGTTCCCCCGGTCCCTGAGAACTCCTGTGGTGCAGTCCGGGGAGACTCTGAAGGGGTCATCGTGGTCGCCGCGGACGTGTTTCAAACGAGTGCTTGGCTTCGAGGCGCCCGTTGAGTCTCGCGCCTATGAGACAGACGCTTCCGCGCCTGTGCGACGACCTGGCGTCGGCGCTTCGACTCCTCTCCCTGTCGATCGTCGCTTCGCGTCTGCTCCTTTTTCAGTCTGTGGCCGTGACCCGCTAAGGGGCTTTCTGGACTCGCTTAGCAGCGGGCACCTCGGGGGGCAGGTCCGCTCTTGAGGGATGAACTGGGAAAAAGGGGAAAATTGAAGACAGACACAGCACGGGTACGCGCGCGCATAGCGCCCTCTGCTTGATTCCGGAGAGACAGGCGGATAATCCCGTTGACAAGCGCCGGCGAAACCGCCCGCAGGGGGCAGCGACGTAGTAGAGTAAGCAGACGAAAACTGACTGCACAGAGCAGACAGAGGTGTGTGAGCAAGGAAACGCGGGTCAGGACAAAGGGAGATCAAGCGACACGCGCCAGAGAGACCCCTGCCAACGAAAACAAATGCAGACAAAGAGCGAAGCCCAGCCACACGGAGCACCCGTGAATATTGGCCCGGAAGCATTCACCTTTTGAGAAGAAAAAACCCATGGAAGACCAGCAGGCAGAGAGCCCCCGATATCCGCGTACCAGAGAAGAGGAGAGCAAAGTGAAACACTGAACTTCTTCGAACCTCTGCCCCTCTTTCCGCGTACTGAGCTTCGTAGGCTCCGCTCCACGAAACGCTGGCAAGAACACATACAAGAAAAACCCTTTTTCTACTCAGGAGACACCCTTTCCGAGAGGGAACCCTAACCAGCTGAAAACAACGAGGGCCACTGCAGAAAAAAGCCAATATTCCGCTGATCGGTAGAGAAAACGGAGCCGGAGAAAAGAGGGAGACAGGGCGGATGCTGAAGGGAAGAAAGAGAGAACGCCGCCCTCACAAGTTCACTTTGCGTCCCTCGCTCCTTTCAACTTCCACCAAGAAAAAACAGAAAAATGTCTACAATTTGCGGCGAGTAGCAGAACATGCAGTTTCATGCGGCCGGCGGGAGAATTCCGCATCCGCAATTCTCCTATTCGGGGAAAACCCGCCCGCGCCGTTCTCTGCAGCGAGTGCCTCGACGGCAGAGGAGGATGTTGCAAAAAGTGAACCGCCGGCGATGGATAGAAGACGGATTCAGATTCTGAGAACGGCTTCCATTTGCGCTCTCGGATTATCCAATACAGGAGAAAGCGAGTGAAATGCCGATTTTGTGGTGTTGGAGGGATCTATCCGTTGGGCCAGCGAAAAGAGGCTGTTCGACTCTACAGACAGAAAGCTGAGCCGAAACAAACACCTGAGGTGTACGTACACCTCTAGATACCATTTTTCAACAGCCGCTGGTGTGTCGTTCTTGCTTCTCACGACGGGAAAGTATCGTTTCTTCTCGCCTTCGAGTCTGAACGTGTGTCTCTCTGTTTGCACACATGTTGCGAAGTTCGTCGCTTTGGCTTTATCCCGAAAGCACATGGAAAGAACTTGGTTCTTTATTTTTCTCGACGACCGCTCCAGTTTTACACGCTTGCAGGCATCGCTGACCAAAGCCTCTCCTCAGAGAAAGTTTGTGTTTCTCTTGCGACTTAGAGCTCACACTCGACCCAATCGGAGGTATCAACATTCGCACGGCGCCGTGAACTTTGAGAGGCCTCTCAAGCCTGCTCCGCCGCCTCCTCTGGCCTGAGATTCGATCATTTTCACGTTTCGTTCGAGCACTGTCCTCCTTGCAAGCCAGTGACTCTTCTAGGGACCGCTCGTTCGTGTCCTCGTCGTGTCTCACTCCAGCCACAGATCGTTCCTGCTTCTTTGTGTGACCCGCCGTACACGACACGCGGACGTTCTATTTCGTCGTCGGTCAGCTTTCTACAAGGATCTACTACTTTCGTTGCATTGCCCAGTCTGTGGCGCGGGCTCTGGACGGCGCTAATCTCGCCTGTTGTCCTTCTTCCTCATGGGGCCAGCGACTAGACCCCTTGTCTGGCACCGCTCGCCTGCATGAGGAGTTCTGCGGGTCTCCTCACTATATTCCTGCGAGCCCAGTGATCTCTACGCAGTCACCATGCACATGCCGGTTCCTGTCGGCGGCCTCCCGCCATTGAGTGGCTCGCTGGGCCCGTCAAACGTATCGTCTTCTCCTCCGCTTTTCTCTGCTTCAGCGGCTCTCGAGTCCTCTCTTTCTTCCTCCTCCTCGTCAACCTGCTCGTCTCCTCCGCCATGTCCTGTGACCTCTCCCTGCTCCGGTCCCATGCCCTCCGGCTCGCCGGAAGCTGGCCGCCCGCCTTACTGGGCTGCCTTCCCTCTGCTCCCTCCGCCTTCTTCGTCATCCTCTGCGTCTGACGAGACCTCGTTCTCGCAGTCTTCTTCTTTGCTTTCTTCTGCCTTCCCGTCGTCTTCGGGTCTACGGTCCTCTGACAGTGCCGCCTCCTTCTCGGCGCCGTTGCTTTCGTCGTCGCTGCCTCGTGCGCCTCCACCGTCGCTTGCAGAGAGTTTCCGTGCGCAGGCCGCGTCGCTGCTGATTCAGGGGAGCTTCTCCAAGTCCGGTTGCGCGGAGGCGCGGCCGGCGGAGGGAGACCGAGTGCTCCTTGCGGCTGGAAACTCGCTCGTGTCTGTCGGCGACGCCGCGTCTCTGCGAAAAGACAGCAGCTTCCAGTCCTTCGTGCCCGACAGGCAAGAGAGCTCGTTTGTGAATGATATCTGGCAGTACGTCCTCGGCCGCGAAGAGCGGAAGACCTCCCTTGGCTACGACTATCTAGTCAAACTCGTCATCGTAGGTAAGTCAGCGTCGACCGCGCCTCTGTCTCTCGGCTGTGGCACGTTCCTTTCCTTCTCAGCGGGGCTGCGCTCCCCAACTTCCTTCTGTATCGCCGACCCGATCAGCTGTGGCTGAGTACGGAGGAGGTAGTCGCGTCTTTGCATCCATATATCTTGGTGGCTTGGAGGTCCGTTTTTCAGAGCCAACGCGAGCTTCACTTTGTCGGTAGTTGTGAATCTGCCCGCAGGGGTGCGGGATGTTCACATCTGTGTCTGCACAGTTTGCGCCTTTTCCTGCGGTGTTCGACGTCTCTTGGTCGTCAAACAGACGTGCTCCTCTGCTGGGCTTCGGGTCCTCCGCAGGCGACAGCTCGGTCGGCAAGAGCTGCTTGCTTTCGCGGTTCGCCAAGGGTCGCTTCGTCGCCCGCCAGCGCACCACGCTCGGCGTCGACTTCGAGACGCGCACGCTGGACATCGACGGCACGAAAGTGAAAATCCAACTCTGGGATACCGCTGGCCACGAGCGCTTCCGGAGCGTCACTCTCTGTAAGTTCTGCTTTCTACAAAGGCTCAGATGTGGATGTATGTATGTATATATATATATATATATATATATATATACATATATATAAGCAAACATGTATGTACCTGCATCAGCTCTACATATATATATATATATGTATGTATATGAGTATAGATACATAGGTATGTGTATGTATCTATATTTGTATGTGTGTGGATGGGAATGAATGTGAAGACGTTGCGTGCTGGACGCCTCGCGGGCGCAGCTTGTCCACACCGGAGCAGATCCGTGGAGGTAACAACGGTCGATCCTAAGCCCTGAAGATCGGATTTCTGTAGCACATGAGAGGGGTTCAAAGCCTGTTTCTCGTGTCTGACACTTGGATCTTTTCTCTGTTGTATGTGTCCCAGCGTACTACCGGTCCGCGATGGGCGCTTTGGTGGTATTCGACGTCACGAAGCGCGAATCGTTCGAATGTAAGGCTCTCGCTCTGGTTTTTTCGCGTGTTTGTCTATTGGTGCTGTCTCTCTGTTGCGACAGCATTCATGTCTTCTTTTGCGTCCTTGCGTGTTCGTCTCTGGCGCCTCCATCGTTCAATTCCAGTAGGGTTTGAGTGACTCTGCTGAATCCGTCTCCGCCCGTTTTCTCGCTTTGGGGGAGGGCGTCTATTCTTTGCAGCAGGAGGCTGTCGTCTCGCGCCTGATAGTGCTTGTGCCTCCCGCGCGGCGTATTCGACGGCCGCGTCTGCGTGTTTTTTCTCTGGCTCTCTTTGCCTTGCGATAGTGCCGGGGGCCGTGAATGATAATTATATTAATGCTGTACCAGTCAAGGCGTGTAGCTTCTCCTACGCTCCAGGCTTAGAAAGCGTTCATCCAGTTATCAAGCAGGCGCCGGGCCAACAAGAATTCGATCCATGTATTCCGTGCAGGCTAACGTCGCATGGGTTAGGTTGTAGGCGCAGTATATGGAGTCTCCCGGATCCAAGTTCTCTTGTGCTTCCGGTTGAGTCGCTCTCTCTCTCTTTCTCTTGTGTTTTCTCAGCGGTTCGCTCCTGGCTCCACGAACTCGACGAGCGCGCGCCGCAGAACGTCCAGCGGATTCTCGTGGGAAACAAGGCTGATCTCGAAGAGCGAGTAAGCTGGAGCCCTACACCGTAGTTCCAGTCTCTTCGTCTGCTCTTTCGTCCGATGCCCCTCTCTCTTCACGGCTTCGCCGCCTCGCGTCCTGTGTATCGTGGCCGCCACTGGCGTGAAAAACTATTGCACGCCTCTATATTTATTTATATATTACAAGTAGAAAGGGGACTTAGTGCTGCGTGAGTCGCGCTGGGAAGGTGTGCGTGGCTGCCAGCGAGTGCGCGTGTGCGTCGAGTTCTGTCTAGCATTTGCGGTTCGCCGGCATGCGACGGCGGTTTGGCAGCCTATCGATGTGTTGCCACAGGCTGTCTCGCGAGAAGAGTCGCGGCGTCTGGCTGCGGAGTTCAATCTACGCTACATCGAGACGAGCGCGAAGACCGGTCAACACGTCCGCGCCGCCTTCGTGGAGCTGACGCTGCTGGTGGTGCGCCGCCTACGGCAACTCGAGATGCAATGCACAGACGCCTGTGCGCGAGAGGACAACCGCAGCGAAAGCTGCATCAACCGCGCACTCAGTCACGGCTGCCTTGACACGGTCCAGCTCGCTGAAGGTCCTATCGAACGCAAGGCAGGGTTCTTCGGCGCGCAGCTGAAACGCCTGTGGGGCGGCGCGGCCGCGGGCGGAGTCCTGGAGGAGGAGGGGCAGCCAGGCAGGCGAAGAGTGGCACGAATGGAGTTTCGCAGATACGCCGTCGACGACTACCTCGATGTATGCCTCGATGTCTAGCCGAAACTAGACGAGAGACTGTCACCCCGCACAGAGGGAACGCGGCGGACCCGCGGTCTCGTGATTCGAACAGCTCTCGCGGCAGGTCGCCGCACATTTATACATGTATATATATAAGTATATGTGAAAGTATATATGTAAACATATATCTTAGAATGTAGAAGGCCGTGAGAGGAGAGAGGAAATTGTGCGTGGCGGTCTCTCGTGTGCTGCGTTTCTCAGGGTGGGCTCGTGCCTCGAGTTTTGCGTGTCAGTTGCCTTCGGTGCGCTGCCCTCGTGGTTGTTTTTATGAAAAGGGCACAGAAAGCATCACATCGGGGGGCCCACAGCGCCCTTCGTTTTGCGGATTTTGGTTCCTTCCCTCCTCTCTCGCGTCTAATCCGCGCCTTCGTCTACCCCCGAGGGCCGCTGCGAGACATTTTCTAGTTCTACTCTTTCAGGTACCTCGACTGAACATGCTTTCCAGGTTGTCTGTCTTCGCCCGTGGCTTTCTAAATGTGTGACGTTCTTTCTTCTCAAGGAATCTTCTGGTTGCTTCTTCGTCCGCGGTGCGAGGGTCTAGTCTCTCCTGTCGCGTCACCCTTGAAACCACAAGCTAGCATTCAGCTTTGGCAGACGGCGAGCCTTCGAGCGCCGGCATCCGAAACCCGACTATGGGCGAGCATCAACCGATGCGTTGCTGCGCCCGTCTCACGTGGCAAACAGAGCAACGGCATCCGCCTTCTGTGCGCTGGCATGAATATTCACGTGCGTGCACGAGGTGGTAGCGGCGTCGAAATCCATTTAAACGCCTAGTTCGCCAGTCCGTACCCCTGGCTAGGCCCGACGGGTTCACTATGGAACTAGAAACCACGTGATTGCCTGAGACTGAAGTCACTTTCAAACGACCGATGAGGGGGTCAGGGCGTTCATAAGTGCTGTATACAACGCTGGCCATAGGAGCTGCATCATCGAGGCGGTGTGGGTCGTCGTGGCACAGTCTATGCAGCTATCGTCTCTGCGCAGACGATCCGCGATGCAGCAGATGAAAGGAGAGCTTACCCAGAAACCTAATGGTTTGGTTCTGGCGTCACGGATCAGAGAAATGGATACGTCCGACAGAGGCGACGATACTGATCGAGTTTTACTCGTTATTGCACCCAGGAAGTGGCAGAATATGAACTGGCGTGAGCATTGAAGGTCGCCCTGGTAAAAACACACTTTCAGTTCGGGGGCGACCTCTTTCTCACGTATCAAGGCTTCATGGGTTCCAATGCTGGTGCTAAGAACTGTATTTTATATATCTGGGCTGTATCGTTATTATCACATTATAAGTAGCTATCGTCTCTGTACAAATGATCCGCGATCCGGAACTGTATAACTCATCGAATAAAAAAAGACATTATAGTTCCTAGAATACTGAAGATGACTCCGGTTATGAGAAACAGACACAGCAGCAATTAGGCATCACCGGATCCTAGACAGCGAGGATTTGTCGCTGTGCCAAAATGGCAACGGCGTCGTTTTCTTTGTGTCAAACAGCGGACGCTTGAACGAGCCGACGTATCCTGTGAGACGTTCGCAGGAAAGCCGATATCGCGATTTTGTTGAGGGTCGCCTACTTCACAAGAGAGACAGGTTCTTTGCGTTCAGCCTACTCACAGGCCTGACCGCGGTGGAAGCCGCACGGTTCGCTACGCACTTGTGCCTCCCGTTAGCTAGCATCGATGTTATCTTCCGTCGGGCTCCCAACGTCCTCAGTTGAGACATTTGGGGAGAGAATTCCATCTGGCTGGATGTGTAGACACATACCTAAAGCCTGTAGATGTATTTGCTGTTCTCGTGTTACCCTACTGTTCACTAGATAACTCTAGAGGCGTAACAATGGGTAATGCTCGAATGAATATTGCCGCCCTACACGATATATCCTATAATATATGGTTCGAGTCCAGTTCCTACTACCGCTTAGCATGAATAGATCCACAACAACAACATGGCTGAAATGCGCGTCGTAAGCTAAGGCTGCGGACACCTACGCCTGACCGCGACAATTCGCTAGAGCCTGCAAATAAATCTAGCGCCCCACTGCGATGCTTTGCGACTCTACTACGTCTGAAGACGACCCATACAGCAAAGGATTGCACGCGCTGCGCTGCAATTCTCTTTCACTAAACTCAGCTGCGGCAAAGGGCACGCCGGCCGCTCCTTCCGCTCTGCCCTGCTCTACGGGCCTTCGAGATTCCGAGCACAACTTAATTTACGATACTTTCTGCCTGTTTCCCTAGCCGCATGATCCTGGAGCTCATCTCGCCATCCTCGCTGGGTTGCTCACACACACGTGCACACTGAATTACAAAACGCACGAAAAACGATGAAGCCCGCTGCAGTGCCACGGCCCGCGAACGGCAAGAATATCCGCTCTAAACACTGGGCGCGCAGCGCGAGAGAACTGCGCCACGTGCGCCGCTTTCTCACGCGTCAGCGTGGCGAGTCTCTCTCAAGTCGCGCAGAAGCGCACGCCAAAGACGACCCCGCAAGCGTGTCTGGCGAACTCACGACCGCAGTAGCCGCGCAGGCCCATACAGAAGACAAGACACTGCCCCCCGTTCCTCTCTGCTCCAGTCGCTCTGCTCTCTTGCTCGACGCGAAGAGGCACGGACGTCTCTCCCTCTCTCTACATATCTTTCACGCCGTCGCTCCCGACGGCCGCGGCAAACACTTTATTCCGCAAAACGACCGGCAGACTGGAGACGTCGCTGACATCCGCGCCAGAGCAAGAGCGCAACTACATACACGTCAAGAAACACTGCCTTCTCCACGCTCTGCTGTCCCCTGTGTGACCGCGCTCGCCTCGAAGCACGGGCAGCGTAGACTTCGCATAAAGATCCGCTTCACGTCTCGCTTCCTTTCACTCATCCAACAAAACGCATACATTCCTACGTCGAGGACAGAATCCTCATCGAACGATGTGAGCCTCCTCGGCTACCGGTGACACTAGCATCCCCCGGGACGCCTCCCTGCGCACGAATATTCGCCTCCACTCGCGCGTCTTTTATCGATCTTGTGCGCGCCTCCGCTGGAGCACTTTGTCTCCTCTGCACTCGATTCAAGTCACGCCGCCCTCAGGCCTCTTCCGCACGACCCGCTTAACCGCCGCCCCTCACAGTTCGCCTACACCTCCAGCCTCTACACTCAACAGAGACGAAACTGCAACGAAACGAGCCGAGTAGGAGGACAACACGTCTCTCACTTTCCCCCCCCCCTCCTCCTTTGCAAAAACACGTAGCCCACGCAGGGTACACCACCGGTCGCGGAGAGGCCTCCTTCTCCAGCTCTTGCAAGGCGCCACCCCGCAGTAAGCTGCCCACGACTAGGCAGCGCTGGACAAACGCTGGCACTCGCTGGTACCCACGCGTGGGAATTTCCACATGTAAGCCTCTACATCTCCTGTGTGTGAAATGCTCTAGCATTAGACGTAAAACTGCTTTTTGCTCCATTTCTTGACGGTCCATATCGCTGCCCGAGCGCCACCCTCCATCCAATCACTCGTCGTGCCCCTTGGCGGCTTCATCATCTGTCGTCTCCCGCAGTTCCTTCTCCTCTTCCACGCTGGGCTTCGGAGCCTCGTCCCGGCTGCCGCGCCGCGTCTCCGCGTTTCCCATGCTTTCTTCCTCCTCCTTCATCTCTGCGTATGCGCTGCCCATCGCGCCATCATCCTGCACCTCGCTCGCCTTCTTCTCCTCTGTGCCATCCGTCATCTCGACGTCATCCGACAGTCCGCACCTCCCTCGCTCGCTGCTGGTCGCCTCTTTCTCCTCGGCGCCTTCCCCGAGCTCCGTCGAGTCCTCCTCGCCCTCTTTCGCGCCGTCTGCGAAGCCTGCTGCGTCGTGAGTCTTCACGGCGTCTTCCGCGTCTCGCTCGCCGGCTGTCGCAGTCTCGGCGGCGAGATCGGGCACGGCTCGCAGCAGGTTATTTAGGTCGATCAAATCCGCGCCGCCCATGCCCGCGAAGAACGGCTGCTTCAGCAGCCCGAGGAGCTGCTCGGCCTCACCCGCCGCCGCTCCACCGGCATCCGCGTCGCTAGCCGCCTCCTTTTCGTCGACTCGTCTCTCGCGAGAGAGGCCGGCGACGAGAGAGGGTTGGGAAGGCGCTTCGTCCTCTGGCCTGGCCCTGGCGCCCTCGACACCTCGAGAGGAAAATGAAGACGAACCGCGTGCGCCGGCCCCTCGGCTCGAAACGTGGCGGCGAAGCTGCTGCGCCATCAACTGGACAAACTGCATGTGCACAGCTCCGCTCTCCAGGAGCGACTGGAGACAGGCCTTTATAGTAGGATCGCGCCCAGGGCCTTCCTGGTCTGCCAGCATCTGCACGTCTTCCCCGCCCTGCGCAGAGTCTCTGTACTCCGCGCCAGGAGCCTCCTCGGCTCTCGCTTCGCCTTGCAACTGCTCCAGCGCCCCTGCCCGCCTGCGCTCCTGCGCCTTGAGGCTGTTGATGACGCGGAAGAGTCCTTGCTGCACTTCGAACAGCATCGCACACTGCATGAACTGCGCCATGAACGAGTAGTGCGCAGTCAGCTGCAGAAGTGCATGCGTGTCGGATGTGAGCGCCTCCAACGCCGCGACACACGCGCCAGACGCAGACGCCGAGGAACTCTGCCGCTGCTGGGCCTGGGTCTTGCCACAACAGGAGACACGAGCGGCGGACGGCAGACTGGCGTCCTTCTTGCCCGCGGAACTCGTTAGAAGGAGCGACGCCTGATTGCCTTCGCCACCGCTTTCTCCCTCCTTCGCGCGCGCCGGGTCACTCGACCCCCCACCCCCAAGCCCCGGTAGCGTGCCCAGGAAGCTCAATGCATTCAAGCGGGCGTCGTCCCCGCGCTTGCCCAGCGCGCCCCTCCCCGCCCTGTCCGGCCCCACACTGTCTCCGCCCCACAGGAGCGACCCGGCCATGGCGGCAGACGACGCGGCCGCGGCCGCGACTGCCGCGTTCGTGTGCTGACCGAGCAGATCGCGCTCCTTCAGAGCCGCCAAAAAAGCAGCCCCGCCTCGCAGCGGCGGCATCGCGACCCCGCCACTCACCCCAAGCTTGGGGAAGAGATCGCGTCGCCAGCCCGCGCCTCCCTCGTGCGCCGCCGCAGCCGAAGCGGTCGACACGAACGATCGCGCGGCGCAAGGTTCGCCGTCTGCTGCGGCGTCCTTCGGGCCGTCCCGCGACGCGTCGCGCGGGTGCTGCGACCTGAGCAGTGCCTCAGCGACCGGCAGGCCCCCTCCTGACAACAAAGAGCCTGCGGACGACGAGTTCGCCAGCGCGCGAACGCACTGGAGCAGCGCCTCGGCATCTGCGACGGCGGGGCTGTCGGATTTCCTCTCGCCCTCCTCCTGGGGGCCGCTCTCGCCTCGCAACACCTGAGCGAGGCGTTCCCAGCCCGCGACGTCTTTGTCGCCAACAGGCGCGTGCAAGGCGAAGGCCGAACCGTCCTCCGCCAGCTCGCCGCGACCGCCGCCCAGCGCATCAGCGGGGGAGCCGCCTGCCGCCCCGCGCCGGCTCTCCAGCGGCGCGGCCGACAGCGACGGGTGCAGCAGCGACGTAGTATCCGAGGACGGCAGGGAGGCGCCCCTCGAGGACGCGTGTTCGCCTTGCGCCTTTGCCTCCTTTTCCCGCTCTTCCTGCTGCTGGTGCTGCGCGAGGTGGTGATCAAGGGCCTGCAGAAGGATCTCCATCTGGCGCATCTCTTCCTCCATGGCCCCCGCGCCCGTGCTCGCCGCCCGCGACCACCCTGCGTCGCCGGCGCTGCAAGACGCCGACCCCCGTCTCCGGCCTTCGTCCTGCGCGCCGACGCTACTCCGTCTTCGCACGCCCTCCGCCGACGCCGCAGGAGGCCTCCCTTCCGACCCATTCGGAGACACCCGAGCCCTGCAATCCGCCTCAGCCGCCAGCCCCATGCGAGACGAAGAGGAGGAGGCAAGCGAGGGCGCCAGGTCGGATGCGGCGGCTGCTTCCGCGACCTGAAGCATGAGAGCCCGCAGCGAGTCTGCATTGGCCTCACGTCCGCGGTTCGCGGCGGAACTTGACGTCGCATCAAGCTCCTCCTCCAGCATCAGCGACAGATCGCCCGTGGGCACGCCCCGGCGATGGTGAGGCGTCAGCGCGCAGCTGCGTGAGCGTTTGGCATGGAGGTTCGCCAAATCCGAGACCACGTCGAGAGCTGCCGCGTCGCCTCTGAAGCGTTTCTTCCCTTGCGCAGCAACCAACGTCGAGGCCAGCAGTGCCTGCTGGAGCTCCCGTCCCTCACCCATGAGAAGGCGCGAAGACAGCAACTCTTCGCTGCCTGCGACGCCGTGGCGCAGAGACTCCTCCAGGCCCGCCTCCTGGCGGCCTGCCTCACCCGCTTCCCTGCCGCCCATCTCGCTGCCGCTCGCCCCGCGGAAAAAATCTGAAAGGCCCTCGGTCTCTGCCTTCAGGCTGGACGCTCCGCTGGCGGCGAGCAAGGCCGACAGCGCGGCACTGCCGCTAGTGCCGTTGACGCGCGGAGAGTGCACACCGAGCGGCGACGCGCCTGCGTGTGTCGCCGCCGCGAGCTGACCCGCGACGCCCTCCAAGCCGCTCTCGCTGGCGCCCGCGCCGCTCGTTCCGTCTCCTCCGGCGAGCGTCAGGCCAGCCGCGACACCGGCAAGCCCAAAGGCCGCAGCGTCGCCGCCCTGTGCCTTCTGCGAGACCTCTGCGTCGTCTCGGGCCAAAGACGACACCGAGGAGATGGTCGAGCGGGTCTTCCGGGGGCGGCCGCGCGAGCGCTTCTCCTGATTGAGTCCTCCGCTCAGTCTGTCGCCCCTCTCGCCCGCGGCGCCGGCGCCAGCACCCAACTGGCCTGGCAGGTACAGCGACTGTCGAAGCATCTCGCCAGAGACCTGGCAGGGCGCAAGGGCGCCAGCCCCACCCTGGAGCCCGTCTTCCTCGCCTCGCGCGAACGTCTCCTCGGCCCCGTTCTCCCGGCCCTGGCGACTGAGCGACCCTGCCAGCAGCTCCTGAAGCGCCTCCGCGCCCAGCCAAGACGCAGCCGCAGGGTTCGAAACCTCCTCTTCGCCTTCGGCACCTGCGCGCTGCTCGTGTTCGCCCGCGGGAGACGACGAGCGGTGCAGCGAGAGCGCCGCGCAGAGGCCTTCCGCCGAAGACTCAAAGGACGACAGCACGCCCCCAGTCGAGAGACGGGGGCCCGAGAAGGGCGACGGAGGCGCAGCGGTGTCGTTCAACTCCATCGAGGCGCTGTGCATGAACGGGGGGGGTATACAGACGCCGACGCGCCGCCGTTGACCGCCGCGCCGCCGTCGCCGCCCATCGCAGTGTCCGAGCCCTCCCCCTTGCCGCCCTCCTCCGTGCCGGCCCCCGCGTCCGCGCCCGAGCCGCCCTGCGACGCCAGCGAATGCCAGCAGAAGCCGCTGTCCTGATGCCCGACAGCCGCCATCACTGCCGGGTGACTGAGCGCCTGCGACGTGATCTCGGGGCCTGCGTGCGGCGACGAGGCCTCCGGCGACGACGCGTTCTGAAGCGCCTCTTCGTTGCTGAAAACACACAAGTTCCGGCGAGAAGGACGCAAGGCATGAGAGAGCGATCGCATGCGCACGCATGAGACGAAAAGAAGAAAACCGAGCCACATACCATAGAGGCAAAATGGCACCCCTCTGCACCGCTCGCCTGCGACGAACACACATGCGCTCCGAGGTGAGGCACGTTCAGGGTTTAACGTCTGGACGCGGCACACAGAAAACAAAGCTCCCAATGAAAAAACGCTCGCATGAAAGGCGACAAGGATGACGAACGCCACACCACCCGCCTCCCCTCTGGAGCAGAAGCACTGACTCGCTTTGATCGGCCTCCTTCGTCGTCAAAGCATCGCACTTGTGGGTGAGGGCTGTACACTTGAGCAAGAAGTCCCACACGTCCGCGCCCATCAGGTGAGTGACTTTGAAGAGTTCCTGCAAACAGACAGCCGCATCAACCACACGGCAAGGACATGAAATGAACGACATGCAATCCCGTCCCCTTTGTCCGGACTCTGATCCTCTCCAGACTTCAGAGGTGGAACAGGTGCCTGCAGATTTGGACTCAAGGAAGAGACTGCTCTCCAGACTTCCTGATTGAACGAACGAATTAGTAAATTCGATCATCTTCACAGAAAACTGTAACTGCTTAACACGCTCTCGATAGAGGCTAGACTCGCCGAATCCACCCGCCCCTGACGCAGGCAAAACTACTGGATACTGGCCATGCAGTCCACTGCAGTTTGGCTGCGAGGGCGTCCCTACCTGCACGGTGGCGAGCGTGAACAAGTCCCGGCGATAGAGGCCCTCAGCCATCAACCGCTTCTGCCAGTAGTCTGGATCCGACCAGTAGACGCCCCTCAGTTTCCGCAGCAGCAACCGTCGACCGTCCGCGCCGACAGGCCACGCAAACCCGTGCACCCACGACTCGTACGAATACAGATGCGGATTCTTCAGCAGTTCAACTGCGAAGCTGCTGCCCGAAACCTGAAGAGAGAACAAAAACAGCCCACAGAGAACAGCATGAAGCACGCAACCCGCAGGCAACAACAGACAACAGACACCTCAACAACGCGACCCCGCATGCCACAGAGGCGACGCCGAGACGCAGTCCACAGCTCACGCATCCTACCGACCTCTGAACTCAGAGCCATGCCCTCCCGTCAGTCAACTCAGGCAAACTCCCGAGGACTCCCACACACGCCCGCCAACCCCGTCCCCCCTCCCCCCCCCCCGCCTCCAGAGCCCGAGGGAAGACCGGCTGTCGAGCTGCACGTACCTTGGAGAGATCGACGTGTTTCGCCTCCTCAGCGAAGGGGCCGAGAAGTTCCATTTGCCGGTAGGCCAAGTCGTACTTGGTTCGCTTTCTGCGGTTGCGTCCTCCGCGTCGGACGACGCCGGCTGGCGACACGCTCTTGACCATGACCGAAGTCATCGCACTGCTGGTACTAGGGTGCGGCATAAGATGACTCACTGCGCCGCTGTAGTTCGAAGGCGTGGGTGCCGCTGACGCGGGCGCCGACGCAGAGAGCAGCGAGCGCGAGAGGGCTTGCGGCCGCGACGCGCCTCTCTCGCCCTTCTGGCCCCTGGCGCCGCGCTGGGCGCGGGTCGTGGCCGCCTTCTCTCCGTGCGGGAAGGCCCCCGAGCCTGCCAGGGGGCCGGAGGAGGAGGCTGCGCCGCTGACCATGACGCCCTCGCGGGGTGCCAGCGGCAGGGTCAGCGCCGACTCGCCCGCCTTGGGCAGGAGCCGATGAGAGGGTGACTCGTCATGCTCGAGAAGCGCTGGCGCCGCGCCAGCGAACAGTGCGTTTTGCGCCGACTGCGAAGCGTCTTCACTCATGAGGGCTGAAGAGAGCGCGAGGAGCTGCTCATTCGAAAGGCCCTCCGCCTTGCTCCGTCGTGGCGAGGCAGCGGCGTTCTTGGCGCACTCCAGCCACACAGAGAGATCTGAGGAGGATGTCAGAAGCCGGCGACCCTCTTCGAGGAGGTCTGCTGCAGAAAGCGAAAATCCTGCGCCTGTATCCTTTGCGGCTCCTTCGCCGCCGCTGGCCTCCACCGCCTTCTCCTCGGCATTGGTGAACTTCTCTTCGCGTCCTTCGTTGTTGCCGCCGCCTCGCGCGGCAGCTGCAAGCGACAGAAAGTGGCTCTGATCTTCATGCCCCTCTCTGGCCGCGCCGAGAGAGGCCTGCGCAGACGCGATCTCCGCGGCGACTGCAGCGAGACCACGCGCCAAGTCAACGGAGGGCAGAAGGCCCGACTCGCCCAACACACTCGGTGTCGTTCGACTGCTTTCCGCTACGTCCTTCTCTCCTGAGAGAAGAAACGGCGCCGGGGCGGAGGACGCCCCGGAGATCTCTGCATTTGACTCGGCGCGGAGCAGCTCCTCTTCCTTGAACCTCACCGCCGACGCGAGCCGCGTTGCGGCGACACTCGCATTTGTACTCCGCCCCGGGTCTTGCTCGGCCGCGGAGATAGCCCCGCCCTCCTGGCGACCCTTTCTTCTTCTCTGGTTCTCCTCTGCCTTCAACGCCTCAAGAGCCAGTGCATCCGCTCTGATGAGACCCGCAACCGCCTTCAAACTCTCGCTCATGCCCTCGACGCGCGCCGCGGCGCTCGGGGTCGGGTCGCCCGCATTGTTCAGGTGGAAACTCTTTCCACGCGTCGAAAACTCGCTAAGATCGTCCTTGGAGACGCCGACTCTCTCGCGGACGCGGCGAACCGCTGCCTTGCGTGAACTACGTTCTGCCTTGGCTTCGACTGCATTGCTGTTCGGGGCCTCTCCAGGCAGAGAGACGCCTTCCGCTCCTTCAGAGTCCGAACGCCGACCGTCCGCCGCGGGAGCGACATCTCCCTCTTCAACGCCTCCCGACACAGAACACAACGAACTGCCCCGCGCGTGCGCAGCGGAGAAAACCGACCGCGCCTCCTCTTCTTCCGCACCGTCCTCCTCCGCCGGCCGCGGGACCCCGAACCGCGCCCCCGCTGCGGCCCGCTTCTCCGCCGGCTCTGTCTCCGCTCTCTTTTCTCTCTCACTGGCGCCCAGTGCCTCGCCGCCGCTTTCTCTCTCTGAGGGACTGTCGGGTTTCCTGAAGAGCCCGCGGCTGGTCGAGGACGCGTGGCTCCTCAGCGACGCGCTGTCTGTGTCTCTACTGCTCGACGTGAGCGACTGCTCATGGTTGGCGCTGCGCGCCGCGCCGCTGGGGATCAGCCCGGGGCCGTCGAACACTGAGGGCGTCCGCGGACTCCCGCCTTCTCGGCTAGCCGTACTCTCGCAGTCGTCCTGCGGAACGGCGGTCGACGCCGATGACGTGGCGCAGACGTTCAGAGGCATAAACATCGCATTCTTCGGTGTGCACGAGCTGGCCGCGCTTCCCGACGGAGACGCAGCCAGAGCCCCAGGCCCTCGCGGCGAAGTCAGAAACGCCGTCGGGGAGGGCACCGAGACCAAGCCCAGCGGCCGAGTCTTGCACGCGCTCGGCGACACCAGCGGAGCCGCGCCACTGGCGACGCCCGATTCAGACTTCGCAAGGGCCTCCATGGTGAATGGGGAAGGGGGGGAGAAAGGGTGGAGGGCGGCGGCAGAGGTAGGGGTCGACACGGGGCACGGAGAATGAACACAAGCAAAAACTGATGTATCTTGCACAGATGCGTCTACGAACGGCGACGAATCCAGAACTGCTGTCGACTCGCCAGACCGACAGGTGTCGTCATTCTCTCGCCCTACACCGAAAAAATCCAGAAGACAGGTTGGAACTCGGCCGCGGAATGGACAGACCAATCAAGGGCAGAATCCACACACTCACACGCGAAAACGGGGAGGAAACGACGAGCTGCAGTCAGTCTCTCCAGCCAGAAACCGGATGGCCGCAACAGCGACAAGCGGCTGCGGCGTCCTATACATCGTGGAAGGTCACCCCGACACCCGCGTTTACTGCATAGACGATGCGTGGCGGAGAGAGAAAATAAAACAATCCTAGCCCCGATCCTCTACACAGAAAAACTTCTGATCTACGGTTCGGCGAATTCCGAGATACAAGATTCGGGTATCCCTGCGGTCGCGGAAGGGCGCGGCGGCACACGCCTTGAGGAGGGAGGGCCTGCGGAAAAACGCGCAAACAAAGAAGGCATGCATACGCGATGTCGTCCACGAAAAAGGCGGAAAAAGGGAGAAAATGCACGCGTTTTTCGCTCCTGACGAGCAAGACGGACGGCAAAAAGAAGACACAACGCTCAGTGTCTGCATCGGCGGCGCGATGCGGTGCGGAGGCAAAGGGCGGGCACGCGCCACACCTCCGCCCACACGACGTCACGTGACGCGGAAGCGAGAAAAAATGCCGCGAGCCACGAAAAAAATTAGATTGCACCGTTGGATATGCTTCGCGTGACGAAAATAAGAAGACAGAATACCAAAAAAATACTTCCCCGCATGTCGCGTGGCTTCACCCACAAGACAAGAAACAGAGGGCATACATACAACAGGAGAGCGTGCGTTGGAAAAAGTCGCCAAACGGTGAAGTGTGTGTGCGGAGACGCGGACAGGCTGCGTTAATCGCGCTTTTTTACCGGAGTTCACTTTTTCGTCGCTTGATGTACCGACTCGAAGACACACAAGAATTTTGTCTAGACACCGAGGGGAGAAAAAAGCCCGCAAAAAGCCTTCCACAACACTTGCCTGTCTTGGAAGCTTGGAGGATCGTTCTCCTTTTCTGTACGCAACGCCGCCGCAGGATGTCCACAGAGGACGGCGCGATGCGGCAGTGCGGAATGACGCGACTTGAGAGACCTCCGAAAGTTCCTCGAAAGGATGAGTTTCATCCAGCCGGAAGGCCGTGCGCCAAAAAACTGGCAATTCACACCCCAGCGGATGAAGCCTGAGGACCTACTTCCCCGCGCACGGGAGAACGTGACAACTTTGGAAGACACACTGCAGCGTGCACAAAAAAGGTGAAGAGAGCTGCTTCGCTTCCCGCACACGCTCTGCGGCGCCGATTCCTGTTGAAACTGGAACCACGGCGACCTCGCACGAAGGAATTCCAGATGAAGAGATGAAAAGGGACGAAAATCAGAGGAAATCCCGGCGACGGTGTCTGCAAAAAAGAAAAGCTGCTGATATTTTCCGGCGGGACGTCACGTCGACATGAACACCACCATGGAACCCTTGCCGCTGTGATCCGAACGTTGTAGCTTTTGTGGCAGTGAATTCCCGCATACACACAAGTCCCTTTACCCAACTGTAGAAGACTATACATTCCCGCTTCGCGTTTGTCTCGTCGAAGACAGCTGCATATCCCTCTCAAGCACCCCAATGTCCTGCCACACACAACTGCTGTCCTGAAGTATTTAAAACGTACACAAACGCACCATAGTCGCTTCTGCTAACGGTCAGGAGGAGGAAAAGGTCGACTGCACCAAGCAGTTACACGCACTGCGGACGCAAGGGATGGCGCCTTCTCAAGCGCTGCAAACATGCGGACACGTATTAGCGCTTACGCAAGAGGGTGCGGACAGTAAATCCCGCCATACCACACGGCACAGGTCAATTGGCTGATTAGAACGTTTTCAGAAACACCGCTCTGCAATGAAGTATCATCTACCCTTTGAGCGCTCTAGCCACATACGCAGCTCGCGATATTGCAAGACCTAGTGGAAAAGACTACTAGGCGAGACTCTTGTCTCTCTCGCGTGCGCGGTTCAGACTTCTCCCCGGATACCCCCGTTGCTGACCGGATTGCCGGGCGAATCAGTACGCTGAGTGGAACGAGACGAACTACGGCCAATAACGCACGCGAAAAGAAACCAGATCGAAATATGTCGAAAGATACAAGCTGATTCATCCACAAACAACGCCTCACAGTTTTCTCCCAACGGTAACAAACGAGCCAGGCCGGCTTGGGTACGCAGGTAGGTGAGGAGACATGAATACTACTGCCGGCGAGAAGGGAACGAACAGTCCGTCACTCCGTTATAGCTACGTTATGGTTTTCTGAAAAAAATATCGAAAAATGAGAGATGCAACTGCATAGAAAGAGAAGACAAAAAGAGCAAAGATTTACATTAGAGACGAGAGCCACGTGAAAGCGGCCTTTCCCCTATGTGACGATGCTGGTCAGGAAGTCAGAGGATACGCACGGCACCTCTCCGCTCGTACCAGGCTGTTGTCGGTCGCTCTGTCCAGAGAGGTGGTTGAGGCAGAGGAGAAGCGCACGAGTAACGCCCGACAAGAAGAGACCGCGACGCGACCGAAAAAGAGCGGAAGCAGCAAGCTACAAACCGAAGCAAACGAGTGGAGTTGCGGCCCACAACAAAGAGGCCGAAAGAGCACGGTTCGGAAGAGGAAATCTTCGCGAGAGCGGACACGCCGGAAGACCAGCACACTCTGCGCCGGGGTTGTCTTGCTACAATAAACGAATACGGGAAGCGCAGGCGCGCGACATGAGCTCAGCAGCCCCCCGCAGTCTCTAGTAGCCGTTATTTCGCGCCGGCTAAAAATCGCAAGATACCGTTAGCGACAAGAAGAACAGCATAAACGAGCTGAACATATGAGAGCTTCTTTAATCGAGGAAAAAGATGGTGGGAAATCCCGAGAAACTACGTTCGAGTGCATGGGAGCTGGAAACTACTCAAATGATCAACATTTTAGCAGTCGCGCATGGAATGCTCCTGTACCCCTCGGGTTTCGTTTCCTTATATAGAGAGCCAGCCAGGGGAGGGGCGTCTCCCTCCCCTAGTAGCCCTCGTTGCGCTGAGAAGCCGTCGCCGCCAGACCCAGCAAGAGCAAGCGCACAAGGCACGAGGAGGATGCTCCCTCGAAACTGTTCGCTCTCGCTCACCCCGTGGCGCGATAAACGCAAGGCGCCACACAGGGCAGGTCTGCCGCGAGCGGCGCGACGCCAGCCCCGCAGCAGAACGCCGCGCAGAAACCCCTAGAAGAACTTTCCGTGCGAGGGAACGAAGCGACACAAAAACGCAATATGCGGAACTGGATAAATTTCGCAACAATCCCGCGACGGCGGCAGGACAACTCGGGCATGGAAAAGCTGGAAAGCTAGCCGTAGGGTAGCGTCGTTCCGTCGCGGAGAAAATACAGTAGCTACCCCGCTCAGAAGGCAAAAGGTGGATCAGCCACAGTGGCGTCGCAGTAAAGGAAAACAAAGGCGGCGACAAATGAAAATTCGCCGTAGCCTGCGAAATGCGATGGGGAGGCACACTCCGCGATGAATTTTATTTTTTCGGCGTGGAAACGCAGGCGTATTGGCTGTGCGCTCTCTAATGCCGTAGTCTTCTCAAATTAGTCGGGGAGGACAGCGGAATCGTCTTAGGAGTCGGAACTGGAGATGCTTTGATTGAAGGCAAAAGGTAGCAAAGATCAGAAAACGATAGATGTCGGAACAGCAACAGCTCGGTGTGGTAAGGCGCCCACTGCCTTCCGATTCAAGGCATCCTTGTAGTAGCACTTGAGCGAGGCGCTCGAAACTAGAGGTGCTCGTGCCCGCCCCATTCATGCGTTAACTCGGGCCTCTTGGGAGTGCGACAGGAGCGCCCGCTGGGCAGTTCGTTTTAGGGTTGACACTGAGGCACGCTGTGGTTTTAGAGTGTGAGTACGAATAAACAGGAAGTCTACAGAACAGCATGACAAGCGGCAACGTTAGCTGGGCTACTCCGCGGAAAACAACTTGCCTCGACAAGCCTCTCTTACCCCGTTGCCGCGATGGCACAACAGAACCAGGTTCCACGTGTGCCGCTTGGCTGTGTTGCCAGGACGCAGCGACCCCATTCCATCTGTTGGTAGCTGCCGTCGGCAGTTCTTGATAATGACGCGGTGGGACAGCGCATTTTGTGCCTTCTGCAGCAAAGAAATCCGATGCGCTAGCTGCCCTGGATGGCAGACAGGCACGGGCAACACACGAGCTCCCACAACAGAGTCGCAGTGCTTGTTTGCGAAAGCGGCTTTTTGATAAGACAGGGTGCATCAGGGACAGTTATTGTTGGCCCCTGCGAACAGCAGCGGGGTCATACAGATTTCGATCCATGCTTCTGGGGCGGCAGGCGTCTGCCTGTCCTACAGAAGGCGCAGGGAAGCGAACCTTCGATGGTTCGACTTGCAGTCTCGCCACCTTCTGCGGCAAACCAAACCATGCACGGCATATATATATATATATATATAGCCACGGAGTGCTCTCAACCGCTTTCCACGGGCAGGTGGGGTAGCAGTGTATGGGTAGAAAGTCAATTCACAAGGACGCCTCAGTTCACAATTTCCGTGATCAGTACAGACGCAACGCGGCCCTCGCCCGAAAGTCACTAATAACAGCTAGCCATTAGGATACCACTCCACACGCGATGATAACGGCGCTTGGATAGCGACTCGCGCTTATTATCGACGAAGCGTGTGTCGAAAGCTCGTCTTGTCCGTCGTATGCGTATCGAGCTGACTCAAACAGGAACTGCGTAGAAGCGGAGCTCCCTTGACGGCATGTAAACGTGTACTGATGTTCAACGATGCCGAGGCATGGCCGCATGACATGAAGAACAACGACCCAGAGCGTTCCAGACCCCAACTTATTATCTGCAAATGCAGAATCCGAGTGTACGCTGGTGCTAGCTGCGTACCCTCCTGTCGTACTGCCGAGCTCAGGAGCCATTTTTTGCTGTCAATCACACTGGCTGAACAAGCGTTCGATGCTCACATTCACGTTTCGTTGAAAACTGAGTGGCGCTAAACACCCCCCCGCCATGTCTGTTTCTCTATGTTAATGCCGGTTTTCTAGTAGCTCTCCTATGGTGTGTCTTTATCTTCGTCAGTTAAGGCTTTTTGTTCTGCATCGCACAACATGTGGCAGATTGTCCTAACGCCTCACGGCGATCACACACAAAATAGCATCGCTCCGAAGGCCAACCGGTCTGTCGCTAAACGGTGAAATACCTTGACGGGGCAGATAAATCACTGTACCTGTCGGTGTTATGAATGACTACTGTAGAGGCTTCACAGTCCGTGTTCCACTCGCCGCTGCGAGAAAGACATCGCCCGTACCTCTGTCAGCGGCTTCAATCTTTGCTTACGCGGACTTAATAGTGACCACTCATCTGCTTGTGAACGTCAACTTGGGCTTGGCCTGATCGTTGACCTCGCGCGTAGGTGGAAGAAAGAGAGGTTTCACACGGCACTCCCGGTGCGCATCGATGGGCCGCAGTGGGCAATGCTTGATGGGAATTACCTTCTCTGAGGTGGGGATCTGATTATATTGTTTGACAGTGTTTGTATGGCGACAGCGATTGGCTCAATGGCTGCGATTCAAGACGAAGCCGACTGGAAGCACTATTAATAGAAGTGTAACGCCTCTCTGCTGCCAATGCGTGGCGGCCGCCGCAGGTGGTCCACCCTGACACTCTAGATGATGCAAGCTATATTGTTTGATTTCAGTGACTGGGAAATTGCTTTTTTATGAATAAACGAGCTACTCACTCACAAACCAAGGCGTACACGGTGTGAACGCTTCGGCCTGATGGGGGGGAAGCTCTGCAACCCGTCCCACACCAGCCCCACGGGCTTCAGCCGCCCCGCTTTTCCCATGCTTCTCCCAGAAACGAATGCTGTATTTCGTGGATTGCATGGCAGGCGAGGAAAGGTCCCGCGCTGCATTGAGACGGAGTCCTCCGTGAACCCTTTCTCTGGCTCGTGTCCATTGCCAGGAGCGTCGGCTACGCTCTTCAAGTTGACAAAGAGCATACCGAGAGCCATGCCGGGTCTGCATGGGAACCTGGCCCTTCCCGACAAATTGAACTCACGCAAGAACGCCGCATTTAACTAGCGACAGGAATGATAGCGAAACACGCAGCATTTGTTGCTACAATCTCGACTGTAAGCTTGGATCAGACGCTGCCGCCCAGCACTCAAACTGTGTTAACCTCGTCAGTCGGTTTACTACGTGGCTGAAGAACGGCGTGCCTGCGGCCGCCGCATCCTCTTTAAGAGAGCCGTTTCGAATGCTAAAGGGTTTATATAACAGAGATATTAGTAGAAGGCACTTGGCTGGAGGCGCATTTATGCGCTTGCCTGCAACTCTCCCTGCTTTAGCGCCCTTCCTGCTACTGTTCTGCGACCAAAATGGAGAAGGAAAAACAGATGAAGTGCTCGGGTGAGATCAGCGTCGATAAGAGGGTTGTGTATTTAGGCTTGATGCTTTGCACACTGGCCTACCCTCTTATCGCTCTTATGATCATTGTGAGAGAGCAGAACTGGTACGATGATGAGGGAAACATGCTGTCCAATCCGCTTCCTCAAATTACCTGTCCAATCGAAGGGGCAGAAGGCGACATTGACTGCGAAGCGAGTCCGCTTGCCTACGCAAATATAAACTCCATAATCTGGGTGTTTGTCGTGAATGAATGCATTATGCATTCGACGTACGTCCTATATGTGAAGCTTTGGGCTACAGGTGGTATGGTTCTCAGCTTTCGGCGAGAGCTGCTCTCCATCATTGCCTTCCTAGCTCCTGAGATTACTCTGAATTCGGTCTTTTACTACGTCCAGACAATGCCGATAGTCCGCGAGTGGTTCCCGGGACTCAAGAGCTTCAACTATCCCCTGCTGGTCTCCTTCTTCTTGGGGGCCACGGTGTCTATGCTGTACGGAGTCGGGACCTCCCAAACAATCGACCAGTTCAGACGCACGACAACGTTAGCCGGGCCTGGCCTCATGTTCCTTTTCGTTGACTGGTTCAGTCGGTCTGTCTTCCTGCCCTTTTTCGAACTCATGCAGAATACCTTTACAGCACTGAATGTTAACACCTTTCTTCTTGCCGTCTTTGAATTGATTCTCACGAATGTATACGGGTCTCTTTTCTTGCCTGCAACCCAGAAGCTCTGCGTCGTTCTAGCTCGGTTCTTCTACAACGTGTCTTACGGAGTCGATGGGAAAGTGTCTCTCTACGACTACGTCTCTCTCCAAGCCCACGACTCGAACTACTCGCCTCAAGACCCTCTCTCCAAGCGGACGACGCTCATCAACCCGAGCGACATTGGAACACTCGATCCGGGGATGCGTCACAGCAGCATCGCGCTGGGCCGCAAAAAGAGTTCGGGTCGAACAAGCATCTCTGCTGCGGCAGCCGAACTCCAGAAAATGGAGCGGGAAAGAACAAGCGGCATGTCCAGCGCAGTGTACGAAGAGACCGCGGTCGTTGAGCTGCGCCAGGACCCAGTTTTGCAGGCGACGCCTCCTTTGTCCTGCAGCGAAGTCAGTCTGAAAATTGCGGGCACGCCGCCGCCTGCAGCAGCACTTCCCCACGGCGGCGATGAGGGCGGCGCCGACCCATCCGGCGCCACGAGCCGATCTGCAACGCATTTAGACATCCTCGTTGGACATCCGGCCGACGGCCTTCCGCATGGAAGCAGCCGCACCAGCCTCGACAGAGGGGCGTGCAGCGCCGCTAACGCCACGCATTCACAGAGTGAATCGGTGCACGATACAGCGTCACGAAGCAACACAAGCCCCGACCTGCATCCCCTCTCGTTCAACGAGGATATGCGAAAACCCTCCACTGCCTCCTCCGCGGGGAAAGCCCCAGTGGGGGACTGGGCATCGAAATCGAGCAACAGCTTTACACGTCTCATGGCAGCCGCAGGCTCAATGGAAAAAGACCTTGAGAAGATTGCCAGCTTAAGGAGCTGCGGAAGACACGGAAGAATGACATCGGGAGTTGATGATCCCACAGAGAAGCCGCGATTCCGAAATGCTGTGTATATTCCGTACCGCAAGGGCTTTGGCAGCGACGCAGTCGAGTTTGAGAAAATCATCACGTGGTTCAACATGATCTGGGACAGCTGGCGGTTCCTGCTTCTGCGCGCAGTCATGGTCAAGACCTCGAACGTCTTCATCTTCTTCATTATGATTTTTAAGGACTTCATCTACTCGATGTGGCACTTTTGCATTCGGTACAACGAGTCGTGCATACTTTTCTTCCTCGAGCTGAGGTCTGTGGACACCCGCAAGAATCGGAGAATCTTGTCCGCCCTCCACTGGTTCCAAGTCCTTGTGGTGCGCCCATTCCTCGCGCCGAGGTGTCTCACTTTCACCGTTTGGCGCTCTCAGCTTCTGTTTGGGTTGAACAAGCAGCGCGCGGAGAGCCGAATGCGGAGTGTCGCCTGCCGCGCGCACAGCCGCATTCGCGAGTTCGGCATACGCACACTTAGCAACATCCACGACAACGAGCCCTGGGACGCGCCCAACAAAGGCACACCCATGAAGGCCGCGCGGGGCTTCGGGAAACTCGTCGGCACTTTCTTCAAAGACCTGGGTCACGACATCATGGTTCATTTTAAGGCGGAATCGAGACGCGTTCTTCAGCAGCTCTCGGAGCGCGCCCACAAAACGCGGCATACAAACCCTTTTCGAAAGAGGTCCTCGTCCACGCAGAACGAAATCGACGTCGAAGAATGCGATGTCGAATACGCCTATGCGACGGAGCTCGTGGTAGTGCGCAACGTGCCCATCACAGCTTCTTCGCACTCGAAGCGGAGCTCGAGTTCCTTCGGGAGATTTCATCACAGCTCAGACTCCGGAACGGAGTCAATTCTCGCCACCGGCTCAGATTCCCAGGTGCAGGCGCCGAAGAAGAAGTCTCACAGGTCAACGGCGCTCACCCTCGCCGATATTTTCCGCAGCCGCAAAGACTCGGCCTTCCGCACCATGCACGCCGCCTGGCTCTCTCAGGTCGTTGAGGAAGTCCAGTCGCTCATCTACAACCGCACGTGGCCCAGGTTGCTGCAGAAACTCATGTCTTCCCTGTCTCTCGTCGTCACCGACATCATTGCAGAAAACACCAAAGTCGGGCTCCTCCCCGCGTACCAAACCGTAGGTCTCCGGACTCTCTTCCGCGCGCGCCTCTGACGCGTCTGCTCCGAATCGTGAAAACCGTATCACAACACAAATACGTGCACTAGGCATCAACGAAAAGAAACCACCGAAACAGGGGCGCTGGCACCTGCTAGAGGTCTGTGCGAATTTGAAAGCCGCTACATCGGGGCTGTAGATGAAGGGATTGAATAGCGCGGCAGTCAGACATCACGCGCAGGTACCGGCGTGTGGCTGGGATAGAGAAATCAGTTCACTCTTGCGCGAGGACGCGTGCGGACAGTTCGCAGACGCTGAGATATGCCGCAGACCTTCAGGCAGGTTCATCCTGCAGCTGCGTATCAGAACCCCAAACCCTAGGCGCTGCCGCGAATGGCTGCCAATGTGAAGCCTCGCGAAGCGCTGCCTTCTTTCTCTGGATGTGTGCGTTTGCAGTTTGGTCTCTTCCGAACCCTTGACGGCCGCATGCGTCTCTTCATCATGTTTTCCTTCGATATTGTCGAGGTGTTCACGGTCTACAAGGTTCAGACTATCAGCCGCTTCTACCGCAGCCTGAAAGACGGGTTCAACAATCACCACGACGGCCCTCTGGTCATGCTTTGCACGATTAACTGCGCAGGCATTCTTCTCTACTTTGGCCTCTTGCGTTATGTGCGTTTTGCCCACATCAATGGGGACAAGCTGCTCCTCCCCGACAACTGCCAGCACGAAATGCTTAACCAACTGAACCTTGTCAAGTAGCCGCTGCCCTCACGCAGCTCCGTCTCATCATGCGCCACAGAGTTACGGCGATACGTGCCCAGCGCAGCCGTCCGCCGGACTCGCAGAGCGATGTTGAAGTTGTGCTGCGAAAGACGCGCGTCCAGCTACGTCATGCATTCTCGCTTGGATCTCTACTTTTCTGTGACGTCTGTGGGTAGGAAGAAAACGCCGCCCAGACGTCCGAGCCGCGCCCTGAGTCGCTTGCGGCACAGTGGGGCTCCTCGCGCATTTTCTCAGAAGGGGTCGTGCGAGAGTCGCCGGGTTGGAGCAATGTCTCTGCGGGGGAAAAATCTTCGCAGGGGACCCGACACTCGCCAAACCCGAAGACGCTGCTAGCTTGCTGAGTGTCGCGCTCCGTGCCCCTGCGTCTCTTTGACGTCCTCTGTGCAAGCTGTGCTCACTGCGCCTGCTACGGTCGAGTGGAGACCCCCATCGGCAGTCAGGCAGACGATGAAGGATAAAGAGAGACGAAAGCCGACTCCTCCAGCGAGGCGCAGGTGGTCACCGCTGTCACCGTAGAAGCGGCAGACCCCCAGATGGGAACCATTTTCACCTCACTGCTTTCGTGTCAGCCGCCGGAGGGCGAAGTGCCGCACTTGCTGCTTCGTGTCGTCTCATTTCCAGCTCGCCCCCTTCTGCGTAGGGGTACCTACTGCCGATCCCTTGCACTGCGATGCTTCGCAGGCTACTCTCACACTGCGCTCTCAACATGCAGACTGCGATCGACCGTGCCCTGAAACGCCACTCGTCACATTGCTGGCTACAGCATTAGATACATCCTCGGACGGGATTCGCACCGCCATGTCGGCTCACTGCTGCCTTGCTGTTGAGCAGAAGTCAGTCAGCAAAGCTAGTTCACGGCCAGCTAATTCTCTCAATGTGCACAAAGCGAACCAAAGAGCGTCCGGCGATGGAGGCTCTTAGTCCTTCGCTCCTTCGCAGTGTCCTGGGCCGCACTCTCGCTGCTCCGCTGGCAGTGACTCACCAGCGTTTCAAAAGACAGAGCTCCCCTCCCGCTGTGAATTTGCAGAAGACACGTTACACGTTACAAGGCGTATCGCACGCTCTCGGTGGGACTCCTCTGACCATCGCCTCCCGTAAGACGACTTTCCAGCACACAGGGACACTGCGTGAGGGAGCCGCTTGCCAAGTCGCCGTTGCCGACCGCAAGAGGAGGCAAGGAACATCCGGCGAGACATGCAGAGGGAGCAGCGCCCCTCTTTGAATCGGCTGCGCCACACGCCTGTGCCCGCTCCACGCGGAGACACTGCGAGGCGTCCTGGGTCACCGGACTCTCCGCCCTGTGTGCGCTTTCACTTCTTTTTCTTCCCGCCGCCACCTCCCTTCTTGGGGCCTGCGTTCTTCACCGATTTGACGCCCTTCGACTTGACGGCGCCCGCCAGCTGGAGCCTGTCCTCGCGCTCCTTCTCGATGAGTCGAGAGCGGTCGTCTAGACAGTCCTCTCGCCACCGTTCCCAAACCACGCGGACGACGGTGCGCATGTCCCAGCCAGGCACGCTGCCGCGGACGACCAAGAGGTTCTGCTTCGGATTGAAGCCCAGCACCCGTAGATTTCGGACTGTCGCGTACTTTGCTTTATCGCGACCTGGCATGCGCGTGCCTGGAAGCACGCGCCCCGGATCGGTGCCGGCGCCGACCGAGCCCGAGCCGCGGTGGTGCGTCGACCCATGGGTCATCGGTCCCCTACAGAAGGGACAGCGCCACACGCAAGAAAACCCCCCGTGCGCTGAGCCGAATGGGAGCCAAGGAAACTGCAACGCAGAGGGGGGGACAGGGCCCCCGAGAAGTAGGTGGAAAGGCGGTGCCCGCGGCGGCGGAGCCAGGAAAACAGGGCTCCCACCGAAGAGACAAACACACCTAGGGGCGGGGGGCATGGCGTCGAACCCGACAGGGACAGGCGCGCGCACGTCCCCTCAAGGCAGGCAGGAAGACGGCGCGGCACCTGCAGAGAAGGAAAGGCAGCGGGGCGGCCGCGTGCGCCTCGTGGCTCGCTGAGGGCGGCCCAAATGCGGCGTACCTGTTGAAGCCGAAGCGGGTCACGGTGCCTTGGAAACCTTTGCCTTTTTTCAGCGCGCGGACGTGGACGCGCTTTGCCCCCATGAGAGACGAAACGTCGAGAATCTGACCCAGAATGAACTCGTTGGGGGGGCGGACAGTCACCGTGGCTGTCTCGAAGCCCGTCGCGCCGACGCGCTGCAGCTTGCCGAGCGTCGGGCGCCGCACGAAGAGCCGCCGCCGCTTCGGCATGTCTGAGAAAAGCGCGGAGCCGCGAAGAAATTAGGCGCAGGCGACAGGCGAACATTCACGACGTGAAGAAAACGACGCCACGAGAGGAGAGGAGGACAACAGAGACAGAACGGAAAGGGGACAGCGACACGAGGCGGAGGCGCATCATGTGGAAGGGAGACATGCCAAGAAAAAAAGTGGCCGGAAGGAAATCGTGCAGCAGTAACTCGACACAGAAGGAGGGGAGGAGGCGGGGGAAGGGGGGATGAAAGAGTGGACTCCAAGGCATCAGAGAGACGAGAGGGAAGGAGAGCCTTGGAGCAAAATAAAACAGCGCAGCAAGAAACGCGCGAACTACTGAACACGTCGAGAATCCAAGATAGAAATACAGACAAGAAAGACACACACAACACACAACACAGGCTTGAGAGAACGACGGAACGGGAAAGGGGACGCGTTGCCGGCTCCAACCGCCAGCCAGGTTTGGAGCGAAGTCACGAGTCGCGACGCTCAGACGCACCATACGAGACGACGGCTTTGCCGTATTCTAGAAACTGAACTATCGTCGCCGGTAGGACCTGAAGCAGTGTGACTGGCTCCGCTTGGCCGTCGGGCGAAAAGCAGGCAGTCATGTCAATCTTCCGCGCCAGCAGTTCAATCTGCAGACACGGAAGGTTTCGCAAACCGCAACGCTGCGTTGACGGCGACTGCCGAGAGCCCACGAGGCCGCAGGCAGACGAGGGAGATATCCGCGAAAGAGCCCCTCGAAACCCCACGCGCCTGACTAGACGGCAGACGCAGGACAGACAGAAAGCGACGACCCTCCCAAGCGCGCGCCTCGACTCGATTTTCGCACTGAAGGCAACCGCACAGAAATGCCTCCGAGCACGAGTTTCCTCAACGTGTACCGGTTAAAGAAGGTGCTCGACACAGGGTCGCTTGCTTCCTCGCGACCCGCGCCGCAGACGGTTGAGGCCGCGCGGCGCCGCCGGCGGAGACTCGGCCTAAACGATCATTTCCAATTGCACTGTTCTTTCGCGTTCTGCCTTTTCTTCCTGGCTCCTCTCCCTTCCACCCTTCGCGCGCCTCGCTGAGCTGCGACTCCTCACTTAGCTGCCTCCCGCTGGCTAGTGCCCCTCTCGCCACTGCAGCGTCTGACGCCTGCTGAGTCGCTTGTTACCTCCGGCTTCTGGTCAGGCCAGCGGATATCGAGCAGGTAGTCGCGCGGGTCGTCGGGCGAGCGCAGACCCACGTACTGAAGCGAAGACACAGCAAACGCGGAGAGAAAACTGAAATGGCTGCCCGCTGCGCCTTGCGAAGACACGAGAGACAGGACGGGGGCGTGAGCGTCGGTTTTCACAGGTGCGCTGGATACCACTATACTTTGCACACTTAACGTGATGGCAGCAAGAAGCACAAGAGAACTGGGATCCGGTAAAAACACCCCTTGGAGACCGAAGCCAGGAGTCTAACTCGTAGTGTAACATCCTCAGAAAGAGGAAACGCAGAAGCCTGGCACGCAGGCTGCTCGCCTGCAGAAGGGGAGTTCTCACTCACGATGCACTCGTACCCACGGCCGCAAGCGAGTGCAGAAGAGAGCGCATCTAAGCACGGTTTTGACGCACGCACGCAGAGAGAGAAGACCGACCGAGAGGGGAGAGGCGCCTACCTTTTTAACCATGCGAAGCGCAGTGCTTGCTCCTGCGCCGCGCTCGCCGCTCAAGGGGTCCCCCCAGCCCTCAGGCTGACTCGGCGCCAAGCCGGCCGGGTCGACCCCCTCTCTCGCGAAACCAGTTTCGGAGGCAAAAGAATGGAGTGGAGACGCCGGGGGGCAGGCGCCGAGAGACGAAAGCGACGAGGTCAGGAAGGAAGACGAAGCGAATGGGAACGCTCTGTCGCTTGCCGCGAGCCCAGCCGTCGGCGTCCGGTCTCGCCGGCTCGCGAATTCCCAGGGCAGAAGACTCGTCTCGCCCGACAGGAACGAGCTCCTGCGCGTAGACACGAAAGAAGCGAAGCCCGCGCGAGGGGAAAAAGAGAGATTCGCAGCGGCAAAGAGGCGCGGCGAGGCGAAGGAAGCCGCGAGGCAGGGAGAGGAGGCGTGCGGCGGCGCGGAGAAGACGGAGAAGAACGAAAACGACGGCAGCACGAAGGACAAGGGAGAAGAAAAGGACGAACGCCGGCAAGCGGAGAAGGGACAGACGTTTCGCTCCCGGAGGAATCTTTCGCGAGTTGTCGCTGAGTCCGCTTCGCTGCATGTCGAGAAAGGGAGACGCACGGGGGGAGCTCTACCGTCACCCGATCCTTCTGCGCCTTCGCCTCCCGCCCCAGCTCTTCTGGCGCGGCTGTCACTGGGCGGAGGAAAGGCGAGGGCATCTGAGGCACGTGGAAGACTAAAGCTGCCAAAGAACCTCCACCCGGGAGAGAGCGCGGGCAGCTGCGCAGATGCATGAACCGCAAAAGGGGCGACACGGAGAGACGGATGGACGGCAGCGTGCGAGACCGCGCAGAGAAGCGAGGACAGCGAGCCGCGAGAATGACGAAGCGTAGCTGCCGCCGGGATAGAGCCCTGGAGCTGGAGAAGACTCGCAGAGAGAGCCAGGAACAGAAAACGAAAAGAGAGAGAACAACAGCGAAGACGTCGGGTGTCTGGTGAGACACCCCCGGGCGCTTTCATGATCTGCACGGTTTCCATACACAAGTGGGATTGTCGCGGCTTTTCGCATTCATTAGAAGCCGAGAGGCTAAAACAAAGACGGCAGTCGCGTCATTCAAGCCTCCTCACTCCTTCCCTGCCTCTCACACCGCAGACTCGCTCCATAGTGCATATTCTATTTCTGCAAGAATGCACGAAGGCAGCTACCCGCAGGTTGGGAGCAACGACGTCAGCGGCCGAGAAGCAGGACTCTTTCCCTCACACGGCAGAAAAAAATCGAACGGCCAGCCAGCCAAGGGAGACTGTCGACTTTGGAATCTCGCGAAACCATAGAAGAGCAGGTTTTTCGGAGAATCGGAAGCAACGCACAGTCTTGTGTCTCCTCGCTCAAGACAGAAGGGCCCGCCACTTCGCGCCGCAGCCTCGACGCACACAGAGGCGAGTGAGAAGTCGAAGAAGAAGCAACAGGAGGGGATCGAGAGAAAACCCTCAGAACCATGAACACATGAGGCAAAGAGAGCAAGGGTTAAAATAATGAGGCCTGTGGACGCGCGGCTTGACGCCATGGCTGACGTGTGTCGCGCACATGTGATTTGTCTCGTCGTCGCATGCGCATGCATCGAATTCACGTGAAACAGCGAAAATGTGTGAAAATGGGTCGATTCCTGTCTCCGCCTCTGCTCCAACCCTCGCCTCGAGGCGACTTCATTATGCAGGAGCTGCTGTAGGACGAGTTCCCCTTTATTCCAGGCGCTTCTTGGCGGCGACGTTTCCACGCGGTGTCGGTTTTTTTCGTCTTTACGTGCACTCGAGGCCTCAAGTTCGCGGATAACGGCAGAGAAAAACACAACGGAGATGGCGAGGAGAGGAAAAAGAGACGTGCAGCGACGCTGAAGAGGCTTGCCAGCCCCGAAGACTCTCCCTGGAGCCGAAGTGGGAGGGGGGCTCGCACAGAGACTCTCTGCGCCCAGAACCGCGGCCGCAGGATATTCCAAAAAACGACATCAAGCAGGGATACAAATAAGAAGAAAGACATCCCGCAACCCCTTTGGCGGAGTTTAAGACCTAGAGAAGAAGAGTTCATTGCTTGTCTCTCTGAAGCCGCGTTCATAGTAGTTTCGTTCCTCTTCTGGTTCTCTCCCTCTTCTTCAGCGTCTTCTTCTCACTGCCCTTTTCCGTCTTCTGCTATCTTCCCTGTCTCTTCTCTCCCGCTTCCTCTCAGTTCAAACTCCTTCGCGGGTCGTAGTCTCTTCGCCTACATTCTCCTGCGCTGCTGCTCCTTCTGTTCTTTTCTCCCTGTTCGCCTGCTCGGCGTCATCGGAGTCCCTTCTCTCTCTCTCCTCTTCTGCTTTTTCCTTTCCTCCTGCGCGGCACTCCATGGCGTCTGCCTTTTCACTTCCACCCTCCCTGGGTAGGGATCCGCAGCGCTCGCAGGCGGCGACGCCCCCCCCTTCGGGCCTGTCTCCTCGCCCGCTCTCGTCGTCGCCGGCTGAGGGCGCACCCGTAGATCCGCAGCCCAAGCCCTGGCCGTTGTCGTGGATGCCTTCTTTCCTGACGGAGAATCCTCTCTTCAACGCGGGTTTCGGCCTCGCTGTTTTAGGCAAGTCTCCTTCCCCTCGCCTGGCGTTTCGGGACCCGTGGCACGTCTCTCTTTCTTTCGCGAGCGAGTCGGTGGCGGCGTTCTGAACACGACGTGCTGCGCGCGCCGCGCGCCTTCACTGATCGCCTCCGCTGCAGGCTCGTCCTCTCGTGGCGAAGGCCGTGAGGCGGTGTGTCTCCCCCCCACGCGTGCGTGTTTCGTATTTTCATTGGCGTTCCTGTATTTTCTCCGTTTTTCCGTTCAGGAACCGGCGCAGCTCTGGCGCGCCGCAGTTGGCAGACGGCACAGGCGGTCGCGCGGCGGCAGCTGCTCACCTCGCTGGAGATTCCCGTGCGCGATCCTGCGTACCCATGGGTCATGCAGTGGCTCGTTGCCAGGTCAGCGGCCTTCTCTTCGCTTTTCGGCCCTCGATCTGTGTCATTTCGTGACTTCCTCATCCGTCGGGTCGCAGGGTGATACACGCAGGTGATGCACCTGTTTATCTGCTTTCCGTCGCTCTCTCTCGGCTTGCAGAGGCTGTTTGGCGCACCATCTCGGCGTCTCGACTGAGTACTGCAAAGACAACGCTGGCAACGTTCAGGCCGTCTTCAATTTCATTCCGAGCCCCGGTAGGGCTCTCCACACGCCAGCTGCGATCGCCTTCTCGCTGCATAGGAGGCGGAATCGTCAAAGATCCGTCTCGTTGCCGGTTGCCTGTCCGCTGTCGCTCTCATGTGACTCTGCTCTCGCCTGGCTGAAACGTTCCTGCCTGAGGATCGAAAGTTGTGGTACCTGGAATGTTGACGTAAACCCTAAACCCTGCAGTGCGTGCGCGGCGCGACCGGCGGCGTTTCTCGACTCTCTGGTTTCTTCCGTTTCCTCCTTCATCTTCTCGTGTGAGCCGATGCGGTTTGCTCTTGTTGGAGCATACACAAGGCGCGTTTTTCGTTTCCTTTTTCTCGACTTTTTCGCTTCCTCTCAGCTCTCCAAGAGGTGCGCAGCTCGCTCTCCGCGCTCCCCTTAGTCGGTTGAGTTCTGCGGGTTTGTTCTTTTGTTGGCTGGTGGGCTCGCAGGCCGGCACGTGATGCGCTACAAACACGCCTTCCTCGTCATCGAGCGCACGCGATCGGGCGAGACGATGGACTTTCAGACGGGCACGCCCTGGGAGACGCTGACGCTGCAGACGCTCGCCCTCCAGCGCCACGTCATCCACGAAATCGTGCGTTTTCAAAGCAGCGAGCCTGCGGACGAGCCTTCTGCCTCAGCAGAGTGCTGCGCCGTGGCTGGCTGCGGCGGGGGAGGGGGGAAGGCGGGGATGGAGCTGCGGAACGAGGCTTGGCGCCACCAGACGGCTTTCAGGTCTCTCACGAGACTCCATCCACTCGCAACGGGAGCGGAAACCTGCCTCCTCACCCTATCTCTATTTATGCTCGCAACTCTGTAGGTGAGAAGATGCCGGCTATCCGTGTGTTTTCTTGCGAATGTGTCAACGCTTGCTGCAGCTTGAAGAGGCTCGTCGCATCGCGCTCGAAAAGGAGGAAGGGAAGACCGTCGTATTCCGAAGGTGCGGACCGCCTTCGCCCCCCGTCGTGCCTCAGGGCGAGAGTCCCGCCGAGGTCGCCGGCTTGTAGATGTGTCGCCGAAGTCTACGTTGGGACGCCGAGGACTAACCAACTTTTGTTCGAAATGTCTACAGTCCCGTTCCTTTTCATCGTCTCGCGTGAGGCTGTGTCTTCTGCCTCGTGCGCGCATGACGGGCGAGCCGCGGAAGGAACAGAACGCGCTGCCGGTGACGGCGTCGCCGCCATGCGAAGAGTGACAGGTGGAGTCGGGTGCGCGTGCTTCAGCGCGGTCGTCGACGCGTGGATAGAGCATTTGTTTCGTGCTGCTGCCTCCACCGGCGCACAGAGGGAACACCTGCCTCCCTGTGGAGGCGGGTTCGCGATCTGCTTCGCCTAAGTTTTCGGCGCGCTACCTGAGACCTGAAAGACTTTCATCATCAAAGGCGAATCTCTTGGTGTGAGTGCCTGCGCCCTGGCTCTTTTCAGCGTCGCTTCCGAGTGGAGGCGATACGGCGAGCCCAAGACTGTGCGGCCGTTTGATTCGGTCATCTTGGCTGGTACGTGGCCAGGAGCAGTGCTTCTAACCCTAGCGGCCGTCGCACACCCGAACCAAAGGACTAAGGGATGGCTGGCGCGTCGCTAGAGACAAAAAGCTCTGCTGCTTCGCCTCAGATGTAGATATGGGCGTGTACGAACTGGGACCTCCCTGTTTCTTTATGCCGGGAGGGCTATGTGTGGTAGGCGCACGCTGCGGCGGGAGCGTCGGCGCCTTGCCGACTCACCTCGCGCAGACGCCCAGGGCCAGCCCCCGCCAAAGCCTGCGGGAGTTGTATGTTGACGTGCACTGTAGCTTGTTGTATATGTATGTGTCTATGCGTCTACCCACCTACATGTCTACCTGTAAATGTATGTTCGTCTGTACGTGTGAATGTCTGTATATATGTATTTACATTCGTATGGGTCTCTGAGCTCCTACATTGAGTTGTTGACGAGGAGTGTAAGGTGAATCCTTTGACCTTGATTGTGCGGCCGCGGCTGGAGTGGCGTGACTCCTTGCTGCTTTGGCTCTGCGCCACTTCCGAGCATGCGCAGTTCCGCGTCTTTTTCTTTTTCTCCGCAGACGGCGTGGCTGAGCACGTCTTCGAAGACGTGCAGAGCTTCTTGAAGGCGTCGGACTGGTATCTCGCGCGCGGCATTCCCTACCGAAGAGGTTACCTGCTCCACGGTCCGCCCGGATGTGGCAAAAGCAGCTTTGTCATGGCTCTGGCTGGCAAACTCAAGTATAACATCTGCGTCATGAATGTCGGCGACCCTCTCATGACTGACGACCGGCTTCAGTACCTCCTTGCGTAAGTTGTATACGCCTCCGAACCCGTCGGTGCGGACGCAGCGGCGCTGGCCTGTGTCCTCGAAGCCGATACCTTGATTCGTGCATGTGCGTGTGTGGCTGGTACGGTTCCCTCAAGTGGAAGGTCTGATGACCCCACCGCGTCAGCGTAGACCAAAATATGCAGCGCAATTCTACGCCTCTTCCCTAACGTTGTACCGCATCTGATTCCATCTGCCTTCGGTTATCGGAGACGGTGTTTGTCTGCGGTACTCGCGACGAGCCGCCCTCTGTTTTTGCTTTGGCTTGGCTCGCATCGCCTCTTCACGATGTTCTCTCGTCTTGGCGGCGGCACTGAAGGTCTCGCGTCTGTCGAGATCTCGTTTTTCGGCGATTGGTTGGTCGGTCGCGCCTCTGGTGCCGCAGCCAGGTTTGCGTTTCGAAGGCAGCGGCGCGCGCGCGTCGCCTCGTTGCATGTGCGTTGAGACGCGCGGGCTTCTTTTCTCCCACTGCAGAGGCTGCGGTTTGCGGTTTGTTTCCGTTGGTCAGGACGGTCCCTCCTCAGTCTATTCTGCTTCTCGAGGACATTGACGGCGCGATCCAGCGGTCGGAGACAGTCGCCGGTGGAGGCGTCGCAGAGGACCGCAAGGGCGCGAATCCCTACGGCATGCGCGGCGTGACGTTCAGCGGCCTGTTGAATGCCCTCGATGGAGTGCGTTTCACATTCCCCCGTTGCTACGACCACGTCAGCACATTAGCCACCGCCCGACCGTTGATTACTTGTCCCGACAGGGGCAAATTCCATAAATGCGTAGTCTGACGCAGACTGACACGCTTGCGTCGATTGCGTTGACACATTGTAAAGGGCGTAGACCGCTTGCAGTCGCGCAGCGCCCTCATGAACTTGGGTGCATAGTCGGATAGGGCAGGATATGAGGGCACTTACACGTATGTTAAAACGTGCTGCTGAGTAGATTCTATGCACGAACTCAGGTCGCGGGCGCGGAGCCACGGCGTTTGTACCGAGAGACTCCTGTGCGTTTTTTTTTTCAGGTCGTGGCAACCGAGGAGCGCGTCACGTTCATGACCACCAATCACCCTGAAAGGTGAGACTAGCAGCTTCTGAACGAAATCCTCTCACTGCCTAGCAACTGCGCACGATCTGGACCAGCATCCACACTTTCCCACCCCCGGCAGGCGTGCGCGTGCATCTGTCTGAGCTGCTGGAGTCCCATCTGCCTCAGACGTCACCCCCTGACGCACCCGGACTTCTCACGGGCGACTTTGTAGTACGCCCAACGCCAGAAGTGGCTGCTCCGGGTGACGTCCAAGTACATGAGTGGAAGTTGGGCGAGCGGAATGCGTGCCCAGCCTCGTGGTCTTGGCTTTTTCAAGTTTTAATGACTGCCGGTCGAAGCCTTTATCCCTACGCAGCTCTGCGTAAGGATTCTGGATACGGGGCTCAGTGCTTCACGGCTGCATTGTCATTACGGGAGTATGGCTTCTTTATCCGTATGCGCGCAGACTTCCTGATTCGCTCATTCGCCCGGGTCGCATCGACATCAAGGTTAGAGTTGGATACGCCACCCCGCTACAGCTGCGGAGACAGGTGAGCCGCGGGAGAATCTTGGCAGGCGAATCTCCTCTCTCCGGCTCGTCGGGAAGGCCAGGTGCCTCCCCCACAGCAAGCCGACAGCGTTGAAGAATGCCAGACCAGGTGTTTTATGTGCGGGGTCGACCGATTTTCTGTTTTTCTTATACTACACCTCTGCTGCTGTAAGCGAGCCGTTCGCTGTTTGCAAGATATGGAACGGTGCGCGAGATCTGTCGACATGTGTATATGCGTATCTAGTTGCGTCTAGGCCCACATCTGTATATATGCTAGTTTGTGTATTTCGGCATGCATGCGTAGTTTGTTGTGATCACCGAGGATGGCGCCGTCGTTCAAAGTATGAATCAGCGGAGGCCATACAAACGGATACGCTATGAGTTGCAGCATAACATTAGTCGTATATGAGATGCATGCACGGAGCTCTCAAGGCTTGTTGCAGGCGCAGTTTCTTTCCGTATCGAGACTCTGGCCTTCATCAAGCTCTGTGAAGTGTGTTCGAAGCTCACCAGCACTTCCACAGTTGTTGTGTTTGTTTGCCATGTCAGTTCCTCCGGTTTTTCCCGGGAGAGGAAGAGTCAGCGGACAAGTTTGTGGAGATTCTAGGCGGCATTCAGTTATGTAAGTGAACTCGTCAGCCGTGGCTCCTCTTGCAGCTTAGGACAGGACACTTCCGAGGCGCTTCCCTGTATCAGCGCGTGCACACTTCGCCGCTGAGCCGCTTTTGTTTTCTGTTCTGTTGAATGCCAGTGGTGCGGATTCTCTGAAGTCGTTCATCAAATCGGGACATTTGCCTTTCTAAGAGTGTATATAGTGCGTAGTTCGGCGCAGCGGGGCGTCGCATCTACTGAGCCGGCGACGGGGACCCACTGTGTTATTGCCTGCTGTCCTCTCATGTCTAACGTCTCTTGCCCATTCTCGCAAAATTTGCTTCGGTGATGAAGTTTCATACCAAGCCGCAGGTCGGAGACGCGCTATTGTCCGGTTCGCTAAATAGCTTTTAGTCTGTGCCGAGTGCTAAAGGACAACGAAGGCTCCTACTGGCGTTCTAGATGAGGTTGATGCGCGGGTACCCTGTAGTTTCTAGGCTAAATGCTAGAGCGTTGTGTGGCATTCGTGACTGATGTTTCGAGGAAGGTTAACTGCAGCGTGACGTGTCTCTTTCTTCGGAAAACAGGGTGGTGGCAGGCTTTGTTGTCTCCAGTTTGACGCCGTGGGTTTTTCTCTTGTGTCGCTCTGTTGTTTGCGGCTGCAGCTATGGCGGAGCTCCAAGGATTCTTCCTGTTCTGCAAAGAAAACGTCGCGCAGGCCTTGCATATGGCTGAATCGTGGAGAAAAGCTGATCAAGAAGCCCGCGAGGCGGTGAGGCGGGAACGTGAGGAGGCAAAGAGCGGGAACGGCGCTCCGGCTCGGGAAGGAGAGGAAGGCCTCCCACTCCAGCATGAAACAAAAGGAAATTCACAAGCAGTTCAAGCGTCCGATTCCGCGGCACACGCAGCGGAAACGGAGAAGACTGAGCCTGCCGAGAAGAAGAGTGCAGCATTATCCAACTAGGGAGTCTGGGAAGTCCGACGCGCACACAGACTGTCTGAGCAGCCAGCTATTCCTGCCCAATTTTGAATTTTCGTTTGTCCGTCGGCACCGCAGATGTTTTTCGGGGCCGGTCTGAAGGCAGCCACTGCCTAGATTATTGTTTGGCGCACATGGTTCATCTGATGTCCACTGCTCCCCGCCCCCACCCTCGACGCTGTTCCCCGAATTATCGCCTTACATTGGAGACTTGTCAGCAGGGTAGTGGAGACGGAGTAGTGGCAGCAGCGCGAAAGCAACTGTTGTGCTTCAAGGAAGATTCCGCAGCGGAGGGGTCCTGCTGTGGTATGGCCTGACAAGGGAATGGCTACGCCTTTACATTTCTAAATCTGGCACGCTTGTCATGTAGCGACTGTTGGTGACGAGTGTAAGTCCAAGTTTCTACGGCGATGTGTGGCATGACCACGTTGTAGAGTAGTAGAACTGAGACACGGTTTTTGTTCCAGACGATCCTTGGAGAGCGAACGAGGAGGCGACACCAGAAGGAGCCTCCACAGTATTTCTCCAGAGCACAAACGGGCTTTTATATCCTGCAAGCGTTTTAGCAGCAGAGGTGTGCGGTTTCGGTGTAGTGGTAGTCCGTTCAAGCTATTGCCTCTAGTTTGCGTTTTCCCTGCGAGATAACGGGGGAGGAGGGGGGGGGAAAGCGCAGTCTCTCTTGCGGCTTTGAGCTCGATGTCCACGCTGTATTTTAGGGTCGCCTGGTGGCCTAGACTGTCTGAATGTGCGCACACCAGAATAAAGCGCGTCCGGCGTTTTTTTGTTCGGTTTTCAATACATTTGTCACGTTGCTTTCAATCCGTGACGTTGGGTGGTAGATCATTTGTCTGCCTTAAACATTTGTCATCCAGAATCTATGATTGGGAGGACCGCGGGGACTCGCTTTTGCGTGACGCAGAGCACTTAGATGCTTTACCTCAGGTGCGTGTAGTAGCGCACTGAATAGAGTTCAGAGTGCTGCTGATGCAACGCTGACTGAAGAGCTCGGGCATTATCACACCGCGTCATTCGTCCCTGCTGCATTCACCATCGCAGAACGCCCAGTCCGCGATACTGGCTCACAGTAGACTGTCACGCATTACGTAACACCGTTTCCGTCTTTTCCGTTTAGTGTCAGTAGCAAAAGGTGCGGTGGTCGCTCGAGCCGGGCCTGCCACGTCTGGGCGATTCGGCGGAGCCCTTTCCTGATCTTCCAGAACGTGTTCACGGACCCCGGGGCATCGTTCGCCGCGGCAGTTTGACAGGCGTGCCTGGCAGCGCCAAGTTTCCAGTTGAAGCAGATCATCCGGGAAGTGGTACGACATAGCTTGTGCGTTGTACGGCGGCGGAGTGTTTTTCCTTCCCCGTGCCGTCAAACATTGCGCATACGCAGTAGTGAGGCCGGCCTTGAGCTGCAGAAAAGGCTGGTCGACATAAGATGCGTAGCTGAAATGCACTTTGTCCGACTTCGTTAGGATTTCCACCGCTCATCATAATACCTGAAATAAGCTCTGTTTGTACAACAATGCAGCAATATCTCGCCTTTTATGTGCTTCTGCGTGCAACTGGATCTTTTTCCGAAATGTCTTGTGCCGCGCTGATGTCGCTGCGAATGGCATTCAGCATCTTAGTACTTATCGCGAAGCAATTGGTACCTTTTGCCATGGGGCGACACCTTCGGCAAACAACGTCGGCATCTTAGACGGTGCAACGCAAATCCATCTGCGAAATGATCGTGACACCACTCAGAATGAAGTCTAAGGAGCAGCAAGACACTGACTTTTTTTACTGGGTGAAGCCGCCCCACATGACAAGAAAAGCCGAGGGAGGGCAGCCCCAGAGAGGAAAGCCCCTCGACGCCACTATCAACGCAGCCGTGAGCAGGCGTGGAGGTGAGAGGGCCCTGTGGGGTGCTCTGCCGAGAACGTCCGAGAGGATTCTCCGGATGAGTGACGCTGGTGCACCTGTGAAAAAGTAGGGCCGTCTAGAGGTTGAAGGAGAGGTCAGGATGGGCGTCGTTTACTGGGTAGTGCCGCCGACAGTCCTATAGAGAAGCGCCTCATGTGAGTAGGTGTGGACGCCAGAGTGCCCTGTGGGGTGCTGTGCCGACGACGTTCGAGGGGATTCTCGCCGCTTTCGTTTCGTGCTGTCAGTCCCTGTCGACTTCGTTCAGTTACAGGGGGGGCACCGTCACTAGGACAGTTGCAGATTTGCCTGCGCCTGCCCATTTTGGCAGGAAACGGCCTCCTGCCTTCTGGAGCTACCTAATGAGCCGTCGCCACTCTCAGCGGCTAGTTTTTTGGACGCACTGCCAGCTAGTGGCAGGCGTGGTATGGGCATCAAGCTTGCCACATGCAGCAGGCTTCCAGAAACTATGAGAGAAGGAAATGAATGAAATGTGTAGCAGTTCTGCCTCCATGATTTACTGACTACCAGGAATTCGCTGTGTGAGGGGGGTGGTGCGTGCGAGCTCCGGCAGCAGCAGAGCCTCAGAAAAAGTAGAGTCCACCGTGGACACATTTATTACGTAAGCATCTGCGCTGACTGACGAGAAGCTCCGACAATGCTCGGTTTCCCGCAGCTTGACGTTGGTGACTTGGAGGCCATCCATCATGGCTGGAAAAGCATTCTTGTCGCATCGAACGGGGCTCACGGCTCAGACCCCGTGCAGCTTAAATTTCCCCCTGATACGCCGTTCCAGACCTTCTTGGACTGGAGCGGCCCGAAGGTGAATGTCAGTAAGCGACCCCCGTCAAGCAAAATGAGGAGCGCTCACCAGGAAAGCCGAAACTGCTACACTCGATTGATGTTGTTGCAGTGGATAAGCTAGCACTCGAAAAACCAACTGAAAGGGATAGCGGCGTATTTCGAATGGGAGGCGAAGGAGGAAAAGCAGGACGATGGTCGAAACTGAAAGGAAACTCTCGAACCGCTTAGCTATATGTATACAACTACCGGAAGAGGGGAGAAATTCCAAGCTCACTGTTGCGCACAGACGGCGGAACGGGAAGCAGCCACCCTCGTGGACCGAATAACGACACAACAAACACAGTTGTCATCCCACAGCTGAGTAGTGATCACCACGGCCTCTCCAACAGAATGCAACTTCGGACCAAATGAATAGTCCTTTCGGTAACTACATGTTATTGCCGCCTTTCTCTGCTGTTGCATACGGGCAGCGCCCGCGCGACGCGCCTTCACAGAGTCGGGCGATGAGATTCAAGAATTCGACCAGATACTGGACGACGATGTGGTGTATATTTCGAAAGGAGAGGATTTCTGCAAAGGAGGGGCAGACAAAGCAACGGACGGTGAGATTGTGTGCTTCATCGTCGAGTACCGTTTGAGCACAACCTCTCGAACATCTCGAAGAGACCAGACTTGAAGCACTATTTTTCCAAAAACGAGAAATCCCTTCAACCTGCAATCAATTAGCTGTTCGATAGTAGTACGCAGAGACTCCCTACCGCTGTGCTCACTGAGCGCGAAGCAAATCCTCTCCAGTGAACAAACGCGCAATCGAAGTAGATCCTTCTCGCCTGCATGTCGCGCCACTCATGTCGCACGAATCTGTTTCACGACATGCGTTTAAGAACAATCCACAGCTTGTGCCAGGCGTCGATAGTTCCATGCGCGGCGTGCCCCTGCAGCCCCTGCACCGAATCTTGCAAAATCGTCCTCCGCTGGTTCCACCTATAATCTGAAGTATTTAGTCGTGCTGCTTTGTCATGTTGCATATTTCAGCGTCTAGGCCGTGCTATAGAAGAATAACATGACCGGATCTACTAATTTGGGTGTCAGCTGCCCGTTGTCGATTGTCTCGTGAAGCCAATCTGTTGGCGCGCTACGTCAGCGAGCAGCGAGTCTGCTCTAAAGGGTGCAGCGTTTTGCAGATTTCCGGGGGCTCCGAGATTTGTTTTTCGCTAATTGTCAGTCATCGGGGGCTATGTGGTGAAGGAACTGCTCGGAGAGGGTGGATTTGGAAGGGTCATGAAGGCCATCCACCCCGAAACAGGCAAGTCTGCGTCTGTTCGTAGGGGCAGTGGAAGTCGGGAGCTCTCGCACGCAGCTGTGCATCACTGCAGTGTATACACATTCGCCTATCAGCATGCCACTCCCGCTGCATGGTATTTCACTTCATTCGTTCCTACCGGCTAAGCAAGCCGTCGTGTCAACGTCGTCACGAAGGGGACAAGTTCAAATCCGCAACAGCGTAGATCATCGCCCATCATATTATAAGCGCCGTGGGGCCTGTCGCAGAAAAAATAAAATAGTGTTCTACTGCCGGTGTCGGCACCCGACAAATGCAAAATTCGCTGGTTTGTCAAATGCAGGCGAGGTCGTTGCCATCAAGCTGATCAACAAGAGGTCGTTTAGCGAAATTACGGATGCCGACCGTGTCTTCGTTGAGATTCAGGTAGGATACTGGCAAAACAGGCACGGTCCTTGCCTGGGAATTCTGAGTTTCGCACGCCATCGGATCACCACCCTTTTCCGTTCTTTGTTGCAGAGAGGCCTTTTCCCTAGTATTCCTCGTTCCTGTACACCGTCCGCACTATAGCAGTCCCTCCTCGAATATTTGCCACAGTTACACTCACCTTCCTTGCCAAAGCCATCGAACTGTGTGTACCTGTGGTCGGCATACGTCTGTTTCTTTGTTATTGGCCACGTGAGACGGCACATTCCATGGGCGCAGGCGCTTCGAGACCTCTCGCATAAGCATGTGATTAAGATGAAGGACGTCGTCGATAACCCAAAATATATCTGCTTCATCATGGAGTACGCGACCAACGGCGAACTGAGAGACTATGTCTCGAAGAGGACTCGACTAAAAGAGGACGGTCAGGATCACTTAAACAGGAACTGTTCCTCGTGACTCACGTGGTCTGCGGGCTGAGCTGTACATCTTGTTTTAGACTGCGTTTGGAATCCGCGTTCCACGCTGACGTCTTTGTGAGATTTCACGCGTTGAAGAAGTCATACGGTTTGCTGCTAGCACCCGACTACAACCTACCGTTGCTATCGCCGTCATTCACGAGTGAAAGATTCCGTGCTGTCGTGGTGGGGCGACGCCGAATGTTTCCACCCGGCCTTATGACTCGCAGAAGCCCGCCAGTTCTTTGAGCAGATCATCAAGGGTGTTCATTACTGTCATTCCAAGAATATCGTTCACCGGTGAGTGAGCAAACGGCAACCGAATACTCAACTGTCACCGAGCCTCAGGGCTAGCAGTTCAGCCCTGGACTGTAAATCCCAGGATACTAATGTTGTCCTACAAAAAACCGCCTATGGCTGAGGCAAGCTCACTGCGCGCTTGAGATGAGAACTGAAGAGAGTGCTCTAAAGCCAGAAGCGCCTTGTTACACGGGCCGCAGCGTTGGCACTGCCTCAGTATGAAAAGCCGTAGAAGACGGCAACAAGCAGTGCTATGCTAGTAGTGTCCATTCGTATGCGGTCATGTGTTTGTACGAATCTACAGGGATCTCAAGCTCGAAAACATTTTGCTTGACGAGGGAAATCAGTGTAAAATTGCAGACTTTGGTCTATCTCATTTCGTCGTGGACAGCCACGCGACCGTGACAGAGGGAGGGACGCAGGCGTATCTCGCTCCAGAGGTTTGGAATGGACAGTCGAAGAATTCAAGTCCTTTTCAACTTGACGTGTGGGCTCTCGGTAGGCCATCGCGTAGCAGTCCTTGCGCCAGCTTCATCTGACGCTGCGAAGACACGCTGCAAGATAGACTCCCGGGCGCAAATTCAGAATCAGGGCGGCGGGCGGGGACAGTATTTCACATCAAGCATTCAACAGTGTGTTTTTACGCGCCTTTGCTTCGAATCCCTGAGGCTCAGCGGCTTTCCGTGGCCTGATACCCCCACGGCTTTGCCCCGCTTGACCGTTGCTGATGGTGAAAAGCCCACAAACGCGACGGCGCCGGCACCCTTTGTTTTTGCAAGACTTTTGCGTGTCTGCCGCGTACCCCAGGCGTGATTCTCTTCGGGATGACTCACGGCCGTCTCCCATTTGAGCGGCCAGACCGACACACGGTCGAACGACTGAAGACGGTGAGCACAGCTGAATGACCTGTGACCTGTTGCACCATTCACCACTTTTTTTCGGTCGGCGATGTCCACATAACGGAATGAAACATGCGGCTGCACGTTGATACCACGACGATTGCTGCGATGCTGCCGCGTGGTTAAGAAAAACGGGAAGGAGGCGCCTACCCCTGGTCCAACTACAGGATGAAGGGAGTCGCCGCGGTAGCCGCTCGTGCCGTTGGGGGTATCATACCGGAAAGCAGAACGAGTTTGAGCGGACGCGCGTGGCCTCCATATCGGAAGGCTACAGAAGTTCAGACATACAGACTGGGGAAACTATTTCTGCCCACTCGTAGCCTCTTTTCTCTGGACGCCTCGAACGCGAGAGAGTTCCGTGGAGGCGGTACCAGCTGCAGATTTCCACTAGAAACCTTGCGCTGAGCTCTTCCCCAACTGGACCCAACCCTAGAGTGGCTGCGGACTGTCTGTCTGGCAGGAAGGCCTGCCGTTCGACTCGTCAGCGTCGCCAGCTCTAAAGAAGGCCATCACCGCGATGCTGCATCCTGACCCCCGAAAGCGAATCCGAATCAGCGACTTGATGAACGACGCGTGGCTGAGGCAGTCACTCCCTTGGGAGGATGCGCGCGAGTCTCTTGAGCGCGGCGCCAGCGGAAATTACAGTTGTAAGTCGAAACCTTGGTGGCCTCGCGCTACTCTGGACCACGTTGAGTCAGCCACTCCACTACGTACGAGAGCCGCTAGGTGTAGGAAGTCTCTAGTTAGTCCAGGGTCCTGGACACGAGACCCATTTGAAGCTCCACACGTTTTTCGACTGCGTGTCTCCGTTACAGCGGCCGATGATGCGTGCCTCTCTCGTGCACTGTTGGTGGTGCCCCCACCCCTCTGTGTCGCGCTGGATTTTCAGCGAAGACTGACTCGTCGAATCCGAGTCGCCCACCTTCTCAAGACGGGCCTTCGTTTGAACCGGTGCCCCCCGCGGGCACAACTATCGACGACGCTGTCAACGTCGATCGCTCGGTGCTGAAGTCCTGGGAAGCACGATCCCAGTCGCCTGCCTCGAGCCGTATTGACACGTCGCCGAAAGAGAGTTTGGCGCAGTCAGGCGCCAAGCGCCCCTCGCGGCCTCGCTTGCCAGACCACAGCGTGCCGTCGACCTCTTTGCCGCCGCATGCAGCCCACGCTGGCGCAAAAAGCGCCCTCAAAAACAGCGCGTCGCGCGGCCACAGCAGCTCCATTCCGGCTGCGCGGCTCTCCGCTGACATTCTGCCAGGGCGAAGGAAGCTGGGATCCCACGCAGGATCACCGCCCGGCAGCACCCCAAGTTTCTCGCCTCTCCCCTCGAAAGAAAAAGTCGCGGCCCCGAGTACTACCGGGTTGGCGGCCACGCCGCCACACTGATTCTCTGGCTCAAAAATCTGCCCACGCGCAGCTGTCTGTCGCTAGACACGTGCATGCGTTCTACAGAGGAACTGCAGCCTGGATTCAGTCGTGCGTAATTCTGTTTGGTGCCGCAAGCTCGTCTGGAGTTGGATGCCTCGCGCGACAGACTGTGGGACAGCCCCGGGAGTCTGCGCCCCTGGGCGTTCGAGCAGTGAGGCGCTTTCACATAAGGACAATGTTGGCGTCTTCAGCCCCCCAACAAAAGAGTGAGCGTGCGCTGCAGCCAGCGGCAACAAACAGCCGAGAGAGAGAGGAGAACCGCGACACGGACGAGTCCCCCAGCGCGCACAGATCTACACAACAAAGTATACGGCACTGACACAGTCGTCACTTGGCGCTATTCACGCATATTCGTACAAATATCCAGACAAAAAAAGCGACACCCCCAGATCTGGCAATTGAAACGTCGCAGCATTGACCGCAGAGGCCGCACCCGGGAGGCACTCGGCAGCACGAGCTGGTTTCTTGAGGCGAGGAACCTCAAGGACAGGAGGTGGCGCGGAGACGCCAGAGACACCCCCTAAGCTCCTCAGACCCGCAACGACGTCTGGGCGTCCTCGATGTGGTTCGGGCGCCTACGCGCTCCCGAGAGGCACGACAGAGTTGTAGTGCCCCCCGGCGGCCAGAAGAAGCCGATGGAATGCGAGCCGAAGCGGGCTTTCGTCAGAGGGGAATTCCTCGCCCTGGTGACACACCCATTCAAAAAAACTGACGTGGGATTGCCGTTCCCAACAGTGAAGCAGATGCCCCACAATACAAGCCCTGCAGACTACAAGGATTCTGCTGCGCGACGCAGGTGCAATAGAACGTGTACGAAAATGCATGTACACACTAAAAACAAGTGGACGAAGCTAACACACACGAGCTGCATGAAATCGTAGGAAGAAGAGACATCTGAAAGCATGAATCCAAGACGATGTTCTATCCCCGTGTGTAGCGGATACAAAGCATGAGCATACGTGTCAAACATATGCTGTAAAAACATCTTAGCTCGGCAACCGCATTCCACTCCCCGCGAAAAAACCACGAAGAGGGGGTAAAGAAGACTGCGCGGCTGACAAAGTAATCATTTCATGCAGCTGACTGCGTGTATATGCATTCATTCACATATATACATATATATATATGTCGTATGTGGGTACGAGATCGTGGAAGGGAGTGCTTACGTAGTGGAGGAGCATGAACTCGTTGTCGCCGATCGTAGCGACTTCTATGCGTCGCTGAATCACCTTGGAAATGACCTGCAGCTCGACTTCGCCTCTGAGCAGACAGCGCCGAGCGAACCAGTCCGAGGCAAACGAAATACAGAAAGCGATGTCAACCCCGTCTTCCTTTCGTGCTCCGCCGGTCCGTTCAACGATGCGCGGCCGCACTCTACTGGTAGCTTCATTCTGCCTCGATTTATCCTCGTTTGACGCACTTACCCCCATTCAGCCGTGCTGCGAATCTTCTCGCAGTAGTCCGCGAAGCCTGAAATGAAGCACAAAACACAGAGCAAAAGAAAAATCTCCACCTGCACGGACGATGAAAGAAGAAGGAGACATAGTGGATGACCAGCCCCAGCGGCACGAGAGAGAGCGCCGAAGATACAGAAACGCAGGTGACGAAGTCGAGAAAGTTAAATGCCCTGAAGTAGAAGTTTAAGGTTGCAGCAAAGACGCGACAGGTCGCGACATCGCTGCACGTTAAGGGAAGCAAAGGAGTCGATGCTGGCCTTGAGTCCAGCGGCAAAAGAGAAAACACAGAATGTTGCCCTGCAGAGTTGTGCCACGGTGCTCATACCGTGGTCGGTTTGTGCGGAGTCGTCAAGGAAGGGCTGGAAATCGTCTTTGTGATCCTTGAGGAAGTCCGCGACTTTGCCGCGGAGAGTTTCAACCGCCCAAGACTCCGGGTGCTCGAGGGCGAATGCCGCGCCTCCAGCAGATGGGTTCAGCCGCAGCTGATGACAAACCGCTCTAAGCAGAAACACAAACAGACAAGAACACGACGGGAAAACGTGAAGACGACGATTTCAGAGTGCCCTGGTTCGTTCATATCTACCTTCCACCGTCGGGTGCCTTACGCAGCAACTCTGACAAGTTCTGAACACATTGGCGCCCCTGTCTCTCATTCTGCCTCTTTTTCCTTCCCTCTCTGTCTGTGAATCCATCAGCCGACCTCTCTACGAGCCTAGGCATGCGCGTGAGAAGGCACCGCTTTCTACAGCTTAAACACTTTACGAGTTGAATTTTTTTCTCACCTGTACAGACAGTGGCCGTCGGCAGCGATGTCGTGAATCGCGAGTCCGCGGCTCTCGAGACTCCTCTGCAGACTCTCGCGCTCGACTTGGCCAGGATCGGGGTCGGCCTCTGAGCACCAGCGGCAAGCGAAGTGGAGACAAAACAAAGGCGGCAAATGAAGACGCACGCGAGGAGGGCACTAGAGGGAAGCGAAGCGCCACAGCGACCGACGCGACGAGACGCAGACGCATCAGAACAGACGGGGCTTTAAGAGAAGCAGACGCGCGCTGAGACGAAGTCCGCCAAGCAAGATGAACACAAGTACCGACCGATGGACAAGAAAAGACCTCTGCGGGCGTGCGCTGAAACGACCCTGAAGGCGCGGAGGCAGGAGGCATGGCGGCACATTTGCAGCACACGCAAGCGACGAAAAACAAATACCTAGAAGTCATCAAAGAACGTGCCAAGTCCCTAAACTTGAGACACATAACCGGAAGAGACGAAGACGGAGGCAACGCCAACTGCAGCGTCGTAGGCAGATCTGGCGCAGAATACAGCAACAGCGGGACACTGCCTTCCGGCGCCAGCCGATCGTCGTTTCGTTCTCCGCTCGAAGCAGAGGGGCGTCGCGTGTGCGGCCGCGCCTACACGAGGAAGAGGCAGGGATCTATTCTGTCTCCTTTCGCACCTTCTTTCTCCCTTCTGAGAGCTTCCTCCCTTTCTTCGTCTTCCGCGCGCTTCTTTCTTCGCCGCTGCTGGGCCTTCGAGAGCTTCGCGGGCTCGCGGGCGCCCTCGTCTCCGCCGTAGAGGCGCAGAGACTCGAAGGCGTTCACAACCGCGTCGGCGCTCTCGGACGGCGGCGACGCGCCTGCAACCGCCTGAGGCACCCCGCCGCCGCGCTTTGCCTGCTTGGATTCGCCAGACGAAGCGCCCGCGACGCCACAGGCATTCGATTGGTCGTGGGCGTCTCCGCCGCCCCCGCTCGGCAGCTCGCCGTCGTCTCCGAAGGCCGCCGCCTTGTTCGCGAGAGCTGCCAACTGGCGCTGATGCTCGGCGAGGAGATCCTGTTCCTTGTGCTTGAACTCGCGCTCGACTTGCTGCTTCTCCCCCTTGCCCTTAGCCTTCGAGGCCGCGCGCTTCGCCTCAGCTTGGAGATCCTGTGCCGAAAGAAGGGGAGTGAGAAAGCGGCGAAAGACGACACTCAGAAATGCTTGGAGGTGGGACGAGTGGAGGGTCGCTCACACACACACACACACACACGCAGGAGACTCCACAGACGCCAGCACCCGGCGACAGTAAGCGAAACACGAGATGATCCCGCGGAGGCTAGAGCCGAATCCGAAGAACAAGAAACACAGAGGGGGGGAGCACTGCAGAGATGAGGAGGAGGACCGGAGGACGCTCTGACCAGCAAGCATAGGAATGAACGGAAAAAAGACGACATACGAGTGTGACTGAAAAAAAGAGAGGTGGCGGCGCGTCTCATTTGTCTGGAAGGAATAAGCAGGTAGCAGGCCCTCGACGTACTGCCAGGAATCGAAACGGCAGCGGCCATGACCACTCACCTTGATCTCCTTTTTATGTTTTTGAAGGAGTTTGCGTCGACTTCCTCCCTGCTCCCCCTCGCTCTCACTGCCGGACGCCTCAGCGCCCACCTTCCTCTTGGCCGTTGCAGCCTCCGTCATCGTCCCAAAGTCTTTCTTTCTGCAACCGGTTTCAGATGGACTTCCTGCTGCTTCCCCGCTGGATTGTCTTCGCTTCTCTGGCTGGGTGCTGCTGTCGAGATTGTGAAGAATCCGCAGCTACCAGCGAAGCGAGGGAGAGACAGAGACACGGACGCCTCACACAAGAGACAAGAAATAGACACCTAGGTACTAAGAGAGAATTCAGGAAAGGCCTCAAAGAAGCAGCGGAAGTGCAGCAAGCCTCTGTTCGCTACAGGAGAGATGGTGACAGGAGGGAAGAAGCAGCGAAGAGTACCGAAAAAGACAGAGAAGCGAGAAAAGAAGACTCTGAAACCTCACTTAAGTGGCATGCTGTGAGCCTGCGGCGGGACAGGAAAGACAGGCAGAGGCAGTCGCAGCACGGCAGGAATTTCCTCCTCAGAAGGGTGTTCTACGCGGCGAGAGATAATTGCCATCGTAGTGAGAAGCGTTTTCTTGCTGTGATTCACTGCGACAGAAAGCGGATCGAGTGTAACTGCAGCTCAACGGCGTGACTTTTCGCTGCATGCCTTGGTCTCATCTCATGCATTTATCATCCGCAGAGGTCTACGGCCTTTCCAACGCCGTTTACCGTCGCTCTCTTCCTCTATTCGTTCACCGCTTCCTCGGACCACACAACAGTTCTGCGTTCTTTCTGGTTCCTTTCAACTTGGCCTTCTTTGTCCAGCTTCCCACGCGGAGGGCCCCATTCGCTGTCAAACATTCGTCCCGCCGTCGGTTCACCGCATGCGTTTCAAGAGAACCTTGTTGCGTAGGACGGATCGAGCCGCTTTTTCCCGTGTTTGCGGTATTCGTGCTTATCTGTCGGATGTAAAGGAACGGGATCACAAGTCGCAGAGGCGCCGGATCTCTATCTTGTCTGGCTCGTCGTGTGTGAGAGGCGCATGCAGTCCCGAACGAAAATGACTGTCTGCAGTGACGGACCCTTTTCTTCAAAGGTTTGGAAGGAAACGCAATTCATTCCCGGTCGCAGCGAAGATTGCCGGTCACCGCGCTGGTAGTCTTTCGCCGGCTCCTCTTGTCTGGGCTATGCAGCGAGCCCTCAATCTACGCTGTGTAGCTCCGCGTCGCGTGCTTCTTGTGCAGTATCTCATGTGCTCAGGGCCTCGCACAGCACTAAAGACCGAGTCATTTCTTGAGCGCTGCTGTTTCCGACGTTTTGTTATGCAGTTAAAGCTGTGTTTCGTTGTGTATGCGTGTCTCAGACCCACGAAGATGCATGCGTATCCCTTCTTCACAAACGATTGAAATGCGTGCTTCCTGATTCTTCGTGTCTGGGATTCCACCGCGCCAGCGAGAGGCAGAAGCCTCCCCTCCCGGCCTCAAACGGCCTTGCACGTCCTTTTTAGGCAAAGATGAAGTTCCGTCCTCTTTTGAGTCCCGCCTCCCATCTGGTTGCGGGTCTCTCTGCGCGCCGGATTCCTCGCAGGAAATGCAGCGGTCACTCACGGCTTTCGAGACGATGGGAGAGAGGCGCGACGTCTCCTGTCTTTGTCGTAAAAGGAGGAGAGCTTATACTCCACTGCGGCTCGCGACAGGAGGATACAAGGCAACAGCTGCCGCGGCAGTCTGACTCGAGCGCGTCTGAAGCACCGACCACCGGTGTCCGTACATCGCATCTCGCAGGCTGCTGCGTTCTCTCGTTTTTTTCCGTCGAGTGCGACAGGCAGGCCGGGATGAGGTTTTATGCTTCACTCATCCATCGTCGCCTCGTTTCCTCGCACTGTATTCGTCAGGATTCTCCCGTATCAACTCTGCATGCGCAGTCGCTCCCTTTCCCGGCGCTTCCTCTCTCTGCTTCGTCATCATGCCGCCCCTTGCCTAGCGCTGCGGCTTCACCTGCATCTTTTCCCTCCTCTCCCCGCGTCTGCTTTCCCCGCGTTTGCTTTCCCCGCGTCTGCTTCCCCCGCACCTCTCCGCGTGCCGTGGATCGCGCTTCGGATCCTGCTCCCATCTTCTCTGTCTCGTCTTTGTCTCCGTTGTCGTCTGCTTCCTTTCGCTTTTCTTCGTTTTCCTTGATTGCCGCGAATCGTCGACCGGAGCTTCCGGGTGCTCTGCTTTTCCGCTTGAACTCCAGTCGCTTTGCGACGTCGGGCGCGTCCAGCCGGCGTCGCGAAGGAGGCGATCTGCTGGATGCCAGGTCAGGGACTCTCTCTGCGCGCGGGCGCCGGGAGCATTTCCAGGCGCTTCGCTCGACGATGAGCCGGCGAGCCTCGCAGACACCCACCTCGCCCGCGGCGGGCGGCGCGGAGGAGGCAGTCGAGGGCAAGACTGGAGCGTCTGGCGCCTTTCCTCTTCCTCAGCTGTCTTCTCTGTACGAAGGGCGCGGCGGCGCCCGCTGGCGCAGTCGGCACGCGCCGGGTATCTTCCGCGTGGAGTTCCCTGACGAGCCGTGCTCCGCTGTGATGCAAGCGGCCTCTTCACTCTCTGCGCAAATTCGGCTCATTCAGGAGCAGCGCACGCAGCTGCGGCGGCTCAAGCGGCGGCAAGTCGCACCGCTGCCGCGCAAGCACTGGCTCTACATACAGGCAAAGCGCCTGGAGGAAATGGACTCGCTGACAGCGCCCGCAGCCTCTGCGGCGGCGTCTGCGCAGGCGCTCTCCTCTTCATCGCCTTCGGATCCCGACGCCTCGCGGGGGGGTCCTGGCGCAGAGGAAGACGCCGCGCAGGGCGCCTCGATTTTCTCAGAAGACGGCGGAGACATCGACGCGCACATTCGCGCCTGGCGCCGGCGGAAGGGCCTGCCGGAGGACCCCAACGCGGAGACTGGCAAGGAGAGACGCCGCAGACTCCGTGAAGAGAGGAAGCGCGAACAGAAGCGGAAGGTGAGGTGGGAGTTGCCCTCGCCGTCTCCGAGCTCGACTCCTGGGGAGCACGCTGCCGCCAGCGGCCAACTCGCCTCAGCCCCGGCGACAGGCACGCAGGGCTTCGAGAGAATTCCTGCGCCTTCGTCCGCGCCGAGCGCGGATCGGTTACTTCAGCTCGAGGCGTATGGGGGTCGCGGTTGCGCACCTGCCTCGCCTCAGACTTCCACGCCCTCTCCAGCGCCGGGCTTTGCCTCCGCCTCCTCTGTCTCCTCCGACGGAGACCGCGAGGCCAAGCCCTGCTTCACTTGGGACTGGCAGGAGGGTCAGGGGCCTTCCGCGGCTTCGACCGAGGCTGCAAGGGAGGCCGCCGCCGGGCTCAACGCGCCGCTCGACGAGGGCCGCGAACGCAGGCGGCGGAAAAGCAGGAAAGAGCGGCGCGCGGAGATCCTCGCGAACCGCCAGGCCGTCTCCCTGGGCGCGCCGCCTCACTGGATGGCGAGAAACAAAGTCGAGCCGCATCGCTTCATTCAGCAGCTCGCGCTGACAGAGACTCCTTCGCCTCTCCCGTCTCGCGCGGACGAGGGGCGGGGGGCGGAGGCACACGAGAGAGATTGCATGCACACGGGTGGAGCGGCAGCTCCCAGAGGCTCGCGGAGACAGACAGGCTCGTCGTGTCCGGCTCCAGGCTGCCTGCGCGAGGGCGAGCGTCTTCTCGGCTGTGAGGGGGGCAGGGACGCAGGCGCAGGCGAAGAGTCGAGAGCGAGAGTCGCCTGGAGAGAAGCTGAAGCTCAGCCAAGTCTGCAGCTCGAAGTTGGCGCAGACGGAAAGGGGACGAGCGCGATTTCAGGTCTAGACGCTCAGCCCTCTCCGCTGAAAAAAGAAAACGGGCGGCAAATGATTAGACTGGACGACAGCCCTGGCGACGGCGAGCGAGCGGCGGCTACAGCAGACAGGTCTGGGGCCGTCGAGGACTCTCTGTGGGTGCCTGGGGTCGGATTCACGTCGGCAGCGCTGCGCGCTGAAGGCGAGCTGTCGCGTGCGGCCTCAGCACCTCGCGCTTCGAGTTCGTCAGCTGCTGCCGCGTCGGCAACTCTCTCTGCGGGGGGAGGTGAGGCGGCGGAGGCGCCTGCGGAGACCAGTCTGGTGGCGGTCGCAGGGGCGCGGGCCTCGTCGTCGACTGGGGGCGGTCGCGGCGACTCGTCTTCGGATCGCTTTTCTGACGGCCTGCTGGACTCTGGCGCCAGTCTCGTCAGGCAGCTGAAGCGGCGGGCGCTGCAGTACGAGGCCACAGGGGTCGACCCGTCGCTGTTGGATGCGTGGGCGTCGTCTGCGGGGTACTACCCGGGGATCGAACGCCATCAGAGGGCGACGGAGCTGCGCGAGCTCTCTCGGCTTTCGTTTCAGGATCTGCTGGCCTCTGGGCGTGGCTCGGTGAAAAACTTCAATGCGCTGATCAAGGCGCGCGTCTACGCGGACGACTTCGCGGCGGCACTCGACATTCTGGAGAAGATGGGGCGACACGGATTCCCCCCCGACGAGGAGTCGTTTGTTCACCTCATTGGCGGGGCGGCGCGCCAGGGCGACAGCGCGGCGGCGCGCATGCTGTTTCTGAAGATGCGCTGCGCGCTCGCGTCGCCGCCGTCGTCGCGCGTGTACGCCGCACTGATTCAGGCACACGTAGCGGCTGGGGACCTCGTCTCGGCCTTCGCGCTCCTGCGCAAGATGGATGACGAGCACATCGCCGCCGACTGCGTCGTGCACACGGTGCTGATTGACGGTCTGGTGAAGGCGAAGAAGCTGCGCAAGGCCTGGCGGACGTTCTGGAACATGCGAACTTGGAAGGGCATCGAGCCGGACGAAGTGCTGTTCACAGTCATGATCAAAGCCTGCGCAGTCCGCGGCGAGGCCGAGCGCGCTGTGAACCTCCTCGACGACCTGCGCGCCTCGGGGCTGCACCCGACAGACGTCACCTACTCCGAGCTCATGCACGCCTGCTGCGACCGCAAGGACTTCGCCTCAAAGTGCTTCCACTTCTACCAGCAAATGCTGGCGGAGGACATGCCAATCACCCCCGCCGTCTACGCATTCCTTCTACGGGTAAAGGCAAATCGCACACGCGGTCGCAGGCCCCCATCTAGGCTGAGGCCTCTCACGCGTCAGGGCGCAGCACTACTCGAATCCGAATCTGGCCGCATACGTCATAACACAGCCGCCGTTTACATTTTACTGCACCTGGCAGGGATTATATACTATACCTCTACAGGTGTTTTAGCAGTGTCTAGTGTTGATGTACACCAGACGCTCTCCTTGTTCCACTACCTAACCATAATCTAGTGTTCTGCTGGATACCACTGTACTTAATGCGCTTAACATGATGGTCGTGAAAAGCACAAGAGATCTTGAATCTGGTAGTGTACTGCAATCATGAAGAACTTCGTTGTCTGTATAGATGTGCATGTATATATGTGTGCATGTATGCACGTGCGTAACGTATAAATGTATATGTATATATGCGTATGTGCATGCATATGTAGATATGAGGTCGCGAGTGGATGCCTCGGACTGCTCGCGGGCGTCATCTTACACATGCACACGGCCACACTCTCCTGGGCACTTCGCTGCGCCGAGTATCCACTGGAGTGCGGAGGCCTTCCGTTTCGAAGCCAAGAGGGCGGCGTCCACTCGATGTCCTCTGCCGTGGAGCCTCCAGGAGATCGGCGGGGGGGTTTTGTGGAGCCGCGCGTGTTTTTCCTTTCTTCCCACGCGGCATCAACTCGGTTTGCGGCGCGTTTCGTTTGTCGGCGTCTTCTGCCTCCGCAGGCGTGCGCGGCTCAGGGCAACGTGAAGCGCGCAAAGGACGTCGTCAGGCAGATGGTGGCGGAGAACGTTCCCTTCTCGCCCTACCTCTACACACTGGTGATTCGGGTTTTCGCCTCAGCGATGCGGCTGCCACGGGTCAGCGACGCAGAGCGGATCGCGAACTTGCGCTATGCTTGGCACATCGTGCAAGACATGCGCGCAAAGGGCGTCAAGCTCGAGACAAAAACCCTCAACGCCCTCCTCGAGGTCTACGTCGCCGGCGGATTTTCCCAGTACGCTGTCGAGATGCTCAAGCACTACCACGAACTCGGGTGCGAACCCGACATCTACACTTACAAAGCGCTGCTCACGTAAGCCAGCGGGATGCACCCGAAAAGACGAGCTTATGCAGGCCGCCTGTCCCTCGTAAAGGCGCGGAGAAATCAATGCGGGGCTGCCAAGCTCACGCCGACGCATATATACTATACATGCATGCATACATACATACAAACAAATGTACACATGTATGTACGGGAAGGTGTTGTGTGTGGGTGTTGTGTCGAAACCACGTCCTGTGGACTCCGAGGCCGCGTTTGCAGCTAGACGTCTGCACGTGAGGGCCGTCGCGGGGGTGGTTTTTGCGGTCTAGGCTGGGATGTGCTCTTGGCGGGGCTGGCTCTATCTCCTGCTTGCTCATTCTCTGTTCTCTTGTGTGACTCTTCTTTTTGAGCAGCATGTTTGCTCGGGATCTGAAGGACGTCGGCCGTTTTTTTGCTCTGTGGGACTTTATGCGGCGGCACACGTCGCTGTCTCCGCCACCGGATCTTCTTCACTTGGCGCTGAGCACTGCGATGGACTCTCAGTCCGCCAGCCGCACAGTGAAGGTGCTTCAGGAGATGTACGCGTTGAAGGTGTTTCCTACTCCGCAGTTGACGGATCGTCTCGCGCGCGTCGGGCGGGAGATCACTGCAATTCACGAGATGATTGGCCTCTTTGTCAAGCTCCAGAAGCAAGACGTGTTTGAGAAGAACCGCAAGGAGCAGCAGCTGCTGCAGACGCAGATCGACGAGCACGAGCTGAAGGTCTTTGCGAACCGCGGCGTCACTCTCCGCGCTGACCACACGCCCGAACAAGAAGTGAGGAAGGAGTTCTTCGACAAGCAGGACAAAGCCAAGAAGGCAAAGTATGGAGGCAACCGACGGCCGTGGATGCCCCTTGGCGAATTCCTGCAGTCCAAGCAGAAGGGCGGAGAAAATTTCGCCAAAAAGCACGACCGCCCGAGACCGCCCCCCGAAGTCGAGGCGTAACGACGAGGCGGTGCTCCCATTGCATCGCCGCATCGCGATTCACATTCGTTGAATCTGTCGTCTGTTTCATCCCACATTATGTAGGGAGATATTTGCACGGGTTGTGCGTCGTCTGTCGGCACCAATCCATGTCTTCGCACGCTGGCCCCGCCTCGTGACTTTTCAGCGTTCGTGGTCGCGTGTGTTTCGCCGACCGTGGAACAGGTTGACGGCGGAGCGGCTTCATCTCAACCTGAATACGCACCTTACTCCAGTTTCCTTCCGAACTACAGCTCACACTGCCTTTGCGGCGATGATACAGCGCAAGACGTGCGCAGCATGTCGCACCACACACATAGGCAACCGAAGCGACAGGGTCACGCGGCTCGCCAGAGGCGCTGGAAAAGTCTTCATTGTAGTCAGCGCATTGTCAGTGTATGTCTCGGAAGACGAGAGGGGGCATTACGCTTACTGTTTGTCAGTCGCTGGCATCGCGTTGTGCGGCACTGCCGCGCCCCAGCCTCTACAGAGAAGCGACTGGCAATTCTCCCAGCTGGCTCCTGTTTGCCCGCCCGCTCAAAAATGAAGTCGAATATGCGCTGCACTCCCGCCCCGCTCGTTTTGAAAGCGCGTTGCCAGTTATGTCCAGAGGTCTGCCGTAGCATATCTGTTTGGCGTCTGAACAGCACTCCGCATACAGGTATCGGCTCGCGGGGTGGGGTCCGGGGCCTCGCTATTTCCAGGAAACGCACGTGACAGGAGATAAAAAATCGTCTTCACGGTTTTTGGCGAGACAGCATGCATTAAGTGGGCTCAGTGCTTTGAAATGCGCAGAAAATGACACGTCATCTGAAGTCTCTGTGACTCGCGGAAGTGTGTCGAGTTAGCAGCGCATATCGAGGGCGCAATTGTACTGTGCATGCGCGGGGCGACAGCCCCGAGACCGGCTTTGCCTGGTTCGGACACAACGACGCACGAAATCTTCTAGCGATCGCCGAGAAGCTACGCTGCAATACGTTAACACTTTCTCCGGAGCACCAACGACAAGGCGTTTTTCGTTAACACAACCGCCGTATAACGCATTCTCAGAGCGCGAGGAGAGAGACCTGCCGCCCACGACGGCACCCTTTCAACAGTTTTCTTTCCCATTTAGCCAGCGCGAAGGCGTGTCTCAGCCCCCACGACTAGCAACGACTTTCACCCCCGAGGGCAGCGGCAACCAGCGCCAGACGGCACACGCAGCGAGGAAATCCAGCCAGACTTTGTCTGCCCGTTCCCGTCCTCGCCCTCTAACGTCAACTCCCCACAACGGCTCTGTATGCGCAGGCTCCAGAGACACTCACACCACAGAGTCGTTGGCGCGGCGCTTGAAGGTGCCGCGTCGCCTTTGTGTGCCGCACCGCCGCGCCGTGAGTTCTGCGAAGAAGAAGAAAGCGGAGACCGCCTGGGCGCACAAGCCGCCTCAGGCCTCCTCAGCCTTCGTCTCGGCGCCTTCGGCCCCGAGCGCCGACGCGGTCGGATGAAAGGCGGACGCGAAGGGCGTCCCGCACTTCCAGAGCTTCCAGGTGCGATCGAAGCCGACGCTGGCGAGCGTCTCGCCCCCCTTCATGACGTCCATGCTCATCACGCGTCCCTCGTGGGCGGCGAGCGTCTTGAGGCACGCAAAGTCGTTGACGCCCCAGACCTTCATGAGGCCGTCGAACGACGAGGTGTACATGCACCTGCCGAGCAGCGGCTCGAAAAGGACTTCCGTGACCAGCTTGTTGTGGACCAGAACCGTGGTGACAACGTTGGAATTCGGTTTGTTGCTGCCCGAGCTCGCCGGCGGGGCTACGCCGCCGCTGCTCGCCGCAGCCACGCTGTGCGCGCCTTTCTTGCGCAAGTCCCAGATCTTCACTGAGTGATCGTCCGACGCGGTAGCGACCAGATTGCCCAAAATCGGGTGGAAAGATGCGCTGACTGCTTGCTTCACGTGACCGACCAGCGGCATCACCGTCCGACCCGTCCGCAGGTCCCAGACGCGAACGATTCCGGAGAGATCTGTCGTCACAATCAGAGAGCCGTCTGGGTGAATCGAGACCCCGTAGACCGCCGCTGCGTGACCCTCCTGAGCCAAAAAACAGGGACACGAGCAGGCGTGACCCCGAAATGCAGAGACAACCAGGCTTTCCGCCGAGGGCAACTCAAGGGCATCGGCAGAACTGTATCTATCTACAGACAAGCGTACAATGAGTCTGCATCCAGCGGGGCAGGAGCCAGACCAACACATGGAAATACGTATATAGATATATATATATATATATCACACATCAGCAGAAATAGTTATATATATGTATATACATTCAAAACAATTGTTTTGAATTTTTGTCCATCCGGGGCGGTCTCCACCCGCATGGTGCACTCTCTTTCTACACACGGAAGAAGCGACTCGCGTGCATGCATTGGCCTCCCGAGCCCATGAGAGAGAGGACGGCCCAGAGAGAAACCCGCACACTGCCCAGAAGTCTCCGGCCGATGCGTCTGCGCAGGAAGCCGCGGATGAGAGGGCCTCTGGAACGCAGGAGTGCAGCCAGAAGAATACGCCGCCACGTCTCCCCACAGCTGCAGAGCGGTCACTCCGCGACGCGCGTACCTGAAGCAGAACTTCCTTCTCCACCTCCACGTCCCACAGCCGCCAAGTCTCGTCGTGGGACGTCGAAGCGAGCAGCCTGCCGGAGGGATGAAAGGCGATGCGGTTGACACGGTCCTCGTGGCCTTGCAGCTTGCACACGAGCATGTCTGCGCTGTTCTTGTTGCTGTGGAGCGGATTTGCCGCGGGCTTCTCTGCCGACGAGCCACCCTCCTGCATGCGGTGAATGTCCCAGAGACAGATCGCCCCGTCTGCGCCGCCACTCGCGAGAAGAAGCGGAACGCCGCCCTGCAACGCACGCGCAAATATCGCGACAAAGACGCGAATCGACAATCCGCACACGCGCAGACACAGGTAAGGAATGCGAAGCACGGATAAATAATGAGACACCACAAACGAAGGGCGGGAGGCAGGCGATGCCTTATCTTGAACAACAGCGAAATCGGGAAATCGCCGCCACCGAGCTCTCTTGCTCGCGCTACTCCCCCTGTCTCTCTTCTGCGTTCTGAAAGCGGGGGGGTCTGCATGCCACCCGTACATCTCACTCTCTCAGTTTGGCGAACAGGACTCCCTCCGCCGCCATGTTCCTTTCTGCGTCCTGCCCCCTCGCTTCGAGTCACGCGCGCCTCCCCTTGACGATATGAAGTCGCATATTCACATGCATGCATATCCACATATATATATATATATATATATATACAGATATAAAGCTGGGAATGCAGAACCATGCGCCTGAAGGCACACACAGCAAGAGAGGAAGAGCTAGCGACGGCGCGCTTTTCAGAGGTGCGCCAATCCGTGGCGTGCGCGCGTTCTCGCTCCGAGTCCGCTTCTTCGGGTTGCGTCTCGACTCACTTTTTCCGCTTTGTCACTGCCTCGCGGTGCCTCTCCCTCAGGTGTGTCTCTCCAGGCGAGGGCGTGGACACGCCCTTTGTGGCCGCGTAGCTCTTGCAGGAGATCGCCCTCCTGTGCGGACCAAAGTTTCACGACCTCGTTCCAGCTGCTCGTGGCGAGGAACTGCGAATCGCCGCCCCAAGCCTGCCACCAGCGGCGGTCTCCGCGCGCCTGTTCAGCGGTGTCGCCACTCGTCTGGGCTCCCCCGCCTGCCTCAGCGGTCGCGGCGCTGGCCCAGCGTCCCTCGTCCATGTCGGACTCGACGGGCTCGGTCTTCACGCGCTTGAGAGGCGCAGCGCGCGCCTCCTCTCCCTCCTCGTCTTCCTCCTCAGCCGCCGCAGCTCTGCCGCTGCCGAGCGAGAACTGCAGCAGCCGCGAACTGCCGGGGGAGAAGCGGCAGCAGGTCAGCGGCCGGTCGTCGCCTACTTGCGAGGCGCGGACGGCGAGCTGCTTCTGCAGATGCGAGCCGAAGAGGCAGAAGGCGCGGAGACGCGAGCGCCGCGGTAGAGGCGGCGCCGGCGCCGGAACGCCTAGCAGCAGCGAAGACTGGCCTTTGAGCGCCGCCGGCTTGGGCACGTCGCGCTTCAGCTCCTGTTCCTGCTGTAGGCGTAGACGCGCGCGCTGGACGCTGTCTTGGAAGATAAACCGACGCGCCTCCAGAAGGCTCGTCGAGCCCTCCGTGAAGAAAAGTTCCGTGCCGTCCGCCACGTCCTCCGCCGCCGCCTCCTCGATTCCTACCTGCTTGGCGCGGCTCAGCGCTTCGTCGTCGGCGATGAACCGCTGGAGCTCCTCAGGCGGCAGGCTCGCGCCCTCCGCAAACAAAAGCTTCAGCCGCTGTCGGCGCTCGAAGGGCCCTTCGCCGAACAAGCAAATGGGGTACCCCAGCGCGCGCAAGACTCTGGAAAAAGCATGCGAAAAAGCGCAGCGGGACTCCGGAGTAAGAAAGGCACGGAAAACAACCCGAGGGCGGCAGACATAATCGACACTCTCTCAGAGACAACACCGCAACACTCACACGGCTCCGGGTGGAGGCACGCATGCATTCAGAGTTCACTCTCAAGTCAACTACATCCTTTCTACACAAATTTGCACGTCTAAAGAGGATGTGCGCACACACGCGCACACGCACGCGCGTTTACCCCTGCACCGCGTGCACACTCTTGTGTTGAGATTCATCTGCAGAAGAGAGAGGGCAGTTCCTTCGGATCGTCTGAGAAGAGAGGCAGAAAAGCTGGTGGCCTTGAGTCCATCAGGGCAGATGTGAGTCCTACGTAGGTGCATGTCAAAATATGCATTCATGCGTGTCTGACGTGTGCGTGGCTAAAAGAGAGGCACGTGTTAGAGGTCGTATCGTGTCTGCTGTGCAGCGCGCGTCTCTCGGCCTGTTCGCTCACCGTTTGACGATTTTGTCGTCAGTTGGGCAGACGGCCTGGAATTTGGCAGCGGCCTGCTCGATTTCGAAGCGCTTGAGAAACTCTTGGTGCTTCTGCACAGACGGCTCCGCTGCAGGCGACGCGGCGTCTGCACCTGTGTCGACTTCGCCGGTGACGTCCGAGACCGCCGCCACACCCTCAGGGCCTGGCCCTGAGACAGGGCCGTAGTAAATGTGAGACTTCTTCGGCTGTCCATCGCGAGAGTTGCCGTCGCTGTGCTTCCCAGCACTCGACCCGGCGCTGCTGCCCCCTGCCTGCGAGGCGGGACATTCAGTCTGAGGCGGCATGGTGCGAGTGTCTCGCTCTTCTTCGCACGCAGAAGGGGAGGCGCGAGGGGAGAGGGGGGGAGGGGGAGGCCGAGAGAGAGGTTCTGCGGAACGAGGCGATGATGTGGAGATGCAAGGAAAGCTGTGGATACTTGTGTCGTCCCCCGAATGCGAAACTGGACAGAAGGATGCCGAGTGTGCACAGGATAATTTCGAAAAGGTGCAGCTTACACCGGGCCTCGCCACGAAAAACACTGCGGATGCCTGCCCGCAGGTACAGTCAAGAAGATCGAGTTTGCGCCGCGGCGACGACGGGTCACGAAACAGCCACACCGCAGCTGCCCAATTGAAGAGTCAAACGCCCTGTCGCTTTTTTCTACAGAACCATACATTCGAAAAGAGATGTGAGCGAAGTCACGCGTTGTTGTTCACAGTCTTATTTCACCCGGTGACTGAAGTGTTCACGTATATACACGGGAGGCCGCCGCACGGTGCGGCTAAGAAGAGTTAAAGTCAGCGCACAACAGAAGCAGCACGGGGTGCAAAACCAGTCACTCGGTGTCACGAAAGACCAGAGACACAGCTGAAATATTGCTGCGAATCAACAATTTCCCGTTTCCATAGTCACACAGAACACCACGCGCCGCAGCAGCATGCAACAGAGCGTGAGGGAAACAAGGAGCCGCCGTTGTCGACCTCGCCTCAAAACGTAGCATTTCTCCCTTCATGGCTTGGCGCAGGGAAAAGCCTGCTCCATTTCTGCTTGATAACGCGTCAGCAAGCAGACAGACATAACGTCGACAGCGACGTGTGTCCTCTAAAAGGGGTGATAATCTCAGCGAGTTGTTGGTCGGGGACGTGCATGCGACGTCCGAATCTACCTTCTGCACAAGCGGTGCAACACTTATCAGCGTTCCACAGTGTGATATGCTCTTGTGCACTCGAACAGCTCATGGCAAAACCTGCGCAGATGTCTGAAGAACTACCATAGTGCACGAAGAGGCAGGTCACACGTGCGTCTGATCCCGTATTCAACTGCGAAAGCGCGGAGGCCGGGTCCGGAGGCTGCCTGCAAGTGGAGTGGTAGCGTTCCTGGCAGCGCCCTTCCGGTCGGTTTGAGTCCGAAGCGAGCTGCCGATTGTACAAGATCTGCTGCGTAGACAACTGCGACACGATTGGTATGCATGTGTGCAAACGGACCCTTGCAGGTCTGCAACTGCGTTTGACGCGGACCGCTGCTGTTTCGCAGCCTAGCGTATATCGGAAACCACAGTCAGACTGTGCGAAAGCTACGTGTTCCAGCGCATTAGCGGCGCGGCCACCAGAGCTCGAAATGACGTTGTGGAGCTTCAGCGCACTGCTGCAAGAAAATCGATATAGGGGGATGGTCGTGCCAGAGTGAAGTAAGAGCCCTGTCCGACAGAAACAGACTGGAGGGAACAGGGATAAGTAACGTCCCAAATGCTGCAGCCTCACTCCGGCGACCGCTGCAGCAGTGATGAGCCTTCTGCAGTCTTCAGGCGGAATGAGGACTCTTTGGCACCGCTACGAGTAGGGAGCTCCAGACCTGGAGCACCACGCGTGGATCAAGTTGGCCTCCCTGACCAGCACGAGCATTCTCCAGTCACCGCTGGACTGCTCGATGGCCTGATGTCACGCGCCGAAACTGCTGTGTCTTGTCTTAACTCGTATTCACTTATGGCGTCGTACCCAAGCATCGAGCTTCTACAGCCGGATTCATTTAATGTGCCAGGGTAAGAAGTCCCCCGGAAGGGCTGTTCTTCTGAAGAGTTATTGAGACCCCACGAAGGCGAGCAGCTTTTCAGGGGACACTGTCAGAAGAAGTGACTGTATCCCAGAGACGCGCACCAACAGTCATCATTGTGCAGTCTCTTTAATTGCGGTGCACATTCGCGTTGCCCTGTCGCACAGAACTCTCTCGTGCTTGGCGGCTCATGTGCGCGTCTGGCACTCCTCAGATCTGTATATCGTGACTTCAGACCGGCACGCGTAGAAATGAGTGACGCAGTTATGGCATTTTACGTCATCTATCCAGTGCGGGTTCATGCGAAGGCAAAACACTCGTTACTTGTATCGAGCAAGGCGTCCGCGATGGTTTCTTGTGCGAGAGAGCCATCCTACCGTCAGGGTATACCTTAATCGCTGTGCGAGCACGATTTACACCAGAAATACACTAGGGTACAGACTTGTGTGGTGTTACGCAGGCCGGGGCAATGATCCGTGGAAAGTTGTGAGTAAGCAATGAAGGATGCATCGAGTGCTTGCGATGCGTCAGTGTGCAAGCAAAGTGTGAAGGGAGAGCACTCCAAACTAACCTATTCCTGATTAGAATAGACTTCGAGTAGTCGTTGTGTCCGACTACGTCTTGGGCCTCCCGAGGCGCTAAGGTTCCATGGCGTGCTGGACGCCGACGAAAAACGCACAGCTGCGTCTCACTCTTCTTGACTTTGGAACCGTGCATCACAGTATGCAAAAAACCAATTGTAGCAGCGAGTGTCTCTCGCCGCTGCATCAAGACGCAATAGTGACCTAAAGCTGCAAATTCCCTCGTAGGGGAGCTTGACGCGAGAGAATAAGGTGAAGGCAAAGGACAGGGGTAGTCTCAAAGGATTTTTCACCTTAATGTTGGTGTCTCAGACTCTCCCGTTCAAAGGGCGCTACAAAAATGTCTGGTTTTTGAACGAGAAACATACATATCGACAGCGGGAGGAACCATCTGCAATCTACACGTGGGGGTACCCACGGCCGGCCGGGAGGCCTCGCCCGAGCTGTACCAGGGCAAGGACACCGAATTGTCCTGTACGGCATTTGTGCAGCTAAGGAATCCCACCGTTCCAGAGCACATATCAGTGCCGAAACAGGTTCGCATTTCGGCGAACCCCAGTTTCCTGCGACAGTGGCGCTGTAAATCCGGTATCAGCGCGAGGCACGTTTTTTGGGCCAAATTCAAGGCTATGCTGCTCGCATGTTGGAACCAAATATCCGGGAGAGTTTACGCAAGTGTTACTAACGCCTGTGTCGAATCGGTATGTCGGGTCTTCGCTCTAATGTGTTATGCGGATGTGTGTAGAACCGTGTCTTGTTTTGAGTATCCGTCCAGGTGGAGTGACCACGCGAAGGTGTTGAGCTGAACACGCAGAGACGAGGCTACTGCGGTGTAAGCCTTGTCTTGTCTCTCCGTTCAGGTAGTGTGCTCTGTTTTCGAGCCTGGTGGGTTCCGCCAGTTGCACTTGATTTTTCGGGCTAGTGCATTTTCTGAGGAGCTCTTTGTCGTTGACTGGGCGCCCACTGGAAGTATAAGTTGTTGACCTGGTTGCTTTTGTCGTCCCGCAGTCTGGTTATCGGACTGAGAGCAAACGGACCTCTCTCTCTACTGGCAGAAAACGCGCGTCGCGCAGCGCACGACGGACGGCCAGTCATCGGCGCTCGGTTGTGGTCTGGGCTGGCGTGCGTCGATTGCACGACGTCAATGTTAGCTTATGCTCGTGGCGGAGTGAGTTCTGAAAGCCCGTCAGTTGATTCTTCCCGAGATTGCTCTCTTTTATAGTATTGGCGCTTTTTCTCGTTTTTTTTTTCCTGCAGCTGCCGTTTCAGCAGCCCAAAGGGAAAAGCTGTTAAAGATACGAGAGGGGTGCGGTGCTTGGGCAGCGACTGCCCGTTTGTCCCAGCGCTAGTTACTCGGTGATTGGTTTCTGCAGGAGACGGCGGCACTGCCAATTTCTAGCACGCCGTTCTATCCCTACCCGGGGCCAATTCCGTGTCGCGTTCTCTTCTTTGGAGGTTTTCACTTTTCTTCCGAAAAGAACCATGGCTTTGGTCCCGGCTCCGATTTATGTCGTTCCGCAGCAGGTGACTGTGGCGCAACCTGCCACGATCACAGTTCAGCAGCCCGCGGTTTGCGTGACAACCACTCCAGTCTACAATGTCTGCATTCCTGTCGCACCGCCTCCTCCGAAGGTCACCCTTGTGGCACCTTCAGTTCCAGCTGTCGTGGCAGCGGTCCCTCCTCCAGTCATGGTCTGCGCACCTCCGGTCTATTATCTCGGGTGAAGTTCTCCAGAGATCTGCGGGAGGGCGCCCGCCTGAGGCCCAAACAGAGCTGCACAGCGAGTCAAGTGCGCAGTACAGCGTTGACTGGAGGTGGCCATCGCTGAGCTGATACCCTGAGGAGGTGGCCTGTTTGTTTGCTGTCGTTCAAAGCCGTTTAGTCAGGGACAGTTCTTCCTCCAGCAGCACTGCTCAATGGAAGCAGTCGCATTTCGACTTAGTCCTCTGTACAGGGGCGCAAGGTATGAGGCGGCGTGCCATCGACAAGGAGTTCGAGCTCATAGATGCGAGGACAAAAGTAAGAAGCATGACAGTAGGTGGTCAACAATACTCTTTTGTGGAGTGTAAAACGGGGGAACACGTGTGTTTTCGCGCCGCGGAAAAAGCAGTAGTTGCACAGGGAAATAGCAGGACCAAGTGTTCTCACTGGCGGAGATACGTAGCGGATGCTATCTGTGAATACACTCACATTCCCAGTGGAGCGAGCGCAGTCACGTTATATGGCTTTTTGTGGGTCCGTGACCTGACCTGTCTCTGACGTGCCGCACGCACTGGGGGAGAACTCAGCCAGTTGTTCTGCTGTTCGGGTCGAGCAAAATTGGGCGGCTTCCGTATTCAGATTAATATGTCGACGCCTGATCCGGGCTCATCTGCAATTATTTCAATCTGGTTTTTTCCTGCGTCACGAATTTGTGTTGCTGGGTTCCCACTGGGTACACCCGATGTAACCGTACCATTCATCAAACGATCATCTCAGTGTAAAACAAATCAAGGCAACTAAACTCCGTGCTGTTTCTTTGATCCTGGCAAGCTCTCGTTTGGCTACATCAACAGGCGGGCCGTCGCTTGTCTGCTCCTCTTCTGGGGGCAGTGGTTTGGTACAAAGCGTCGTCTCAACAACCTCACGAGTAGAAGGTGCTAACATCCTGCAGAGCTGTGCATATGCAGCTATGTAGCAATTGTGGCTTCCTTTCAACGACACATGAGCACGAACCGGTAGCGACTGCCGAAGCTACAGCCGCTTTTAGCTCGTCAATACCACTTCATATTATTGAGAGCAGCACTATCGTGAGGTTAGCTGCCGAGCGGCGGTCCCGTTGTATCAGTGCCTGTGCAGCGAATTCAGTGGGCAACATCAAAAATTGGCGGCGATCATACGCACACGGGTGGACGCACACCACTGTCGGCAAGGGGAGATTGCTAGTCGAAAACGGCAAACAAAGACCGCCGTGGAACTTCGCCTAGACGGGAGGCGCCGCAGACATGAGTACACTGCCCTTTTATCCTTCATCGTTTCCCACGCCCTGCGCGGGCGTGAGAAGCGGATGCCTGGTACGTACTGCTGCGGACTATGCAGGCACCCATCGAAGCTGATACAACAGAGACTTCTATTTAGGGCAACTGTTAGGTGATAATCAGTTGCGGACCTGACGGTTTGCTACTGTGCCTTGCAAGAGAAGCGGCCGATGACGCTATACCACACTGTTGTTACTGAATCATCGGAGCTTGCAGGCAGAGATTCGGCAGGCAATGTCTTGGTGGCGGTAACCACGTTCTGCACTATCGTTTCGCAACGCGCCACGTCTATCAGTAGCCGAAGTTCGTGTAGATGGTACCGAGCTTGCCTCCGTTGTCCTTCCGGGTACTAGCGGAATAACGCACAAGGGACACTCGCGGATTTGTGGTGACACGAGCTGTCCGCAACCGCCCCGCTCGCGAGTGAACAAACTACAACTTAGATTACAGTAGACAACTCGTGCAGGGATGTGTTTCATTGACTGTTTGTGAATACGGGTCCTATTTTGTCACGCCTTTGAGGGGGTCGCATACGCGTGGTGGACAGCGAGCTCTAAACTACGCGGCATAATCAATAACAGGTCCACCGACGCGTGTTTACTAGAACAAATTTTGCTTCGTTCGACTTGCGTGCCGGTGCCATAGCTGTCCTCCAGGGCTTGCCATGATTCACACAGGGGCTCGCACGATCCAGGAAACCCCCGTATCATGTAGTCAATCACGGTTTTTCCCAAACGAGGAGGCGGAAGGGAACATGTGACACTCCATAGCTCAGAATTCTGCAGCACACATTTTCGGCCTTCAAATGTCTCTCAAGCGGTGCTGTGCGCTTGAGGAACCCTACCAGTTTTTGGCATGCCGGTCCAGCCCGTCGGTAGATGACCTTGAGTGTGGGGGCTGGAGCAGGCTGTGTGCTAATAGCCGTAGTTGGCGGTAATGATCGCTTTGTGAAGGCACATCTGTGTCGATGTCGGCCTCCCCCCCCCCCCTTGTATTGCCTTACCCTGATCCGTTAGTGTTGCTGTCGCCTCTTCGTGGGTTGAAGGTCCACAGGGGGCCACTCGCTTCTTCTCTAGGATTGTATGTTCCTGTCGGCAAAGTGCAGAGATTGGCGGCAGGCAAAGCACAAGGCCTTAGCGCTATGCACCTACTCCTCATACTGCCGTCTATTCTCCCCTCATCTTTCACCACGCGCCAGATCCTTTCTATTCGCATGCAGTACACCCCCGTCATCGCTAAGCAACGAGAACGCCGATTTTAAATTTGGGTGGGGACAAACTCGCCAAACTTAAGGCTTGCGCTAGTCAAAGGGTGGAACTATTGAAAAGCTGGGGTCGGTAGTCAGGTGGCCTGCATTTTGAGTTTGTTCCACAAAGATAACGTGACCCACGGGGTAATGCCATGACTGGGACTCTGCTCCTAGTCCTTTGAGTTCCAGATGACTACAGTCCCTGGATAAGCATCCCAGGTGCTTGCTCACCTGGACCTGGAGTCGCCCGGATTTGAGCGAGCGGACTGCGCTGAGAGGTCCCGAATCCCCATTTTGGTGCGTCCTCGGAGCCTCGCGGGTCGTACGTACAGGGTCCTGCATCAGAGTAGAAGATCAATCAATACGCTTGGTATCCGGGCTAGGGCGTCACGGACCGAGTCTCGCCAGCAGGATTTGCAGGTTTTTCCGTTTACAGAATCGTACTATTGACAGCAAGCAGCAGAGTAATTGACGCAGTTCAGGACGAGAGCCACGGGATCCCTAGATCGGCTGCATACGGAGTGCACAACCGTTTTAAGGGGCTGCGCAGTATAGCGGCGATGGAGCCAGCAACGCACGGCTGGGGATGTAAAGGCTCGCGCACAGTCATCTAGATGTCGGGGCATGGATTTGTGTTCTAAGCTTGTGCGACACCTGGCAGCAGCCAGGAGGATCAAGCGCCCCCTAAGCATTTTCATCCTCCGAAACAAATACTGTGTAAAAGGCTGGCGCCGCTGTGTCGATATCAGCTCTGCCTGGCTCACCAGGCGTATCCTGTTTTGGGCCGAAACAATCTCTCTTCTCAGTTCCTAGCGAATACCTGAGAGAGCGGGACGCGACGTCGAGGCGCTATATGCAGCATGTCAGCGAGGTTGACCTGCTGTGGAGAGAAATCCCAGCGCTGCGCTCTAAACGTCCGAAAGCCAGTGGACGCCGTAGAGAATGTGGACTCTCCCGCTCATATACCTTGTCAATATTGCGCATAGGGGCCCGTGTTTCCCCTCGGCCTTCCTTCTGTACTCTCACATTCGCTACGGTTGATACGTTCCGTCCATTCTCTGAAAAATGATCTCTTCTACGTTTGAAGCCTTGTTCAAGCATTACTGTCGCGCATAGGTGACAGAACGCAATGACGTTCGACTTGGGCAGCGCCGCACGGGACACGTAGCCGGCTCGTAGCGCGGCAAGGACTGTACGCTCTATGCACCAAATGAACCTCACTTGGCACCTTCGCCGAGACGACTAGGGATGTTATACGCGCCAGGGGCTGGCCCATCTCTTCTAGAGTAGAATCCGCGCTCGCCGCCGCCGCCGAGGCTGAACCGGAACATCATCAACGATGGCATGCGCTAGAGTGTATCCAGTCAGAGCCTGCGGCGAGCAACGCTCACCCATCAAGTCTCGCAAGCCTGAGTTTTTGCCGATACAGTTTTTGCTTGTTCGTTGCACCGTCCTCGTGTATCCCGTGCCGTAGCTGCAGCCCCACGACAAAAAGTATGAGCTGTCTGCTGCCAGTTTCCGTGGACTGTCAACATCTGTCCATTTGGAGGGAATCGTGGAAATTTCTTCTTGACTACTAGTCCTGCAACCTGTCGGTAGTAGACTACCCGTCTGGCAGGATGTTATAGGTCCAGCAGACGGGGCACCAACAGACGGATCAGAACAACATGGGGCACCGACTCGTCAACCTTGCCAGTCATTAAGATCAAATGCTTCCTATCCCTGCTACGGCATATATTGTCTCCTGTGAATCTGTGCTCCCTCTGACTGCTTTCTGCTTTCTAGACCCCAAATCCGTTTCGGCGCGTGGTCCGATTAGCAGAAAACTTAGATACAAAGCAGAGCTCCCCTGAGTCCGATATCGGGGACTGTGTCAACGCCCGCTCTTCCAAGCGTGGCAAGCAGGTGATTCTTGGGTCTTCGTCAGGCCTTTAAGTACCCACGTGAAGACGAAATGGGCCTGTTTGTGTCGCTTGACGCAGCGAACAGCCAGTCGTTCACATCATGGAAAACGTACCTCCACGCAGGCGGCCGGGTTCGAGGGGTTTTATCGGCATTGTACTGTCCTGGGCCTGGCGAGTTCGTAGAGTAACTCTTCCCTCTAGCCTGGCTCCCGAATGACCACTGAGGGCTTCTCGGGCTCGCTACCTCTCTTCCGACATTGTATGCACCGGGACCGGGGGTCGCGCCGCCAGGCTTAAACGCGGCAGTCTTCATGCCGAAGCTGCAAAGCATGCGGCATGAGGAAAGAATTCCTCAGAATATCCGAAGGCGTTTCAACTGAATACGCACATGCCAAGACGGTTCGGACAGCGTCTACTCTAACGTCAAAGCAGCGTGTTGCTAAGAGAGAGTGTGGCGGCGAAGGTGGTCCGCTGGCGTGAGTTGTACCCAGCCCAGTTGAAACCAGAAAAACAGCGCCACTAGCAATTCCATTATGGCTTTATGCCTGCGACATGCTAATGCGGCACCTTCGAAACACGGCTATCACAACGATTTTCTCTCTGCTGCTGTAGAACGGTCTAACGGATCAAAACGGATTTAGGAATGTTAACGCAGGCACCGACTGCCTCCACCCGAAGAGGCTGTATTCCAAAACAGAACCGAGCGGTTTCAACGAACCTATGTTTCCCAGCGTCTTTTTCAGGGACTCGTGGGTCGTACGCGCCAGGACCAGGACTGCCGTCTCTTTTTCTCTGTTCCCCTCGGCTCCCCATGGAATAATGCGGTCCTTCCTGAAGTCTGCTTGGAAGTATGTAGCTGCCTGGGCCCGGGACATTAGTTTTCAAGGTGCCTGCTCCGCCTGAGCGGCTCCCAGTTCCCATGCTGCAGAGAAGACACGCGTGTCAGAAGGGCTGCAGCAGACTAGCTGAAAGCCACGGCAGGAGCGTCATCTAAAGCGAGAAATATGTCGCAGACAGTCCTGTGAGAAAGGGAGGAAATCTCTAACGCATACTGGAACGTGGAGAAGAGTGCATAGATTTGGTGAAACAAGTTGGTGAGCAGGCGGTACCCAAGTCGACACGCATCTTTTGCTGGGGGGGGGCGCTAGAGGCATACTTACTACATATTTTGGCAACCGCTCGGCGCAAACCGTCAACAGAAGAGTGCTAGTCTAGTTGGCTTGACGGATGCAGATCCCGATAACGATCCAGTCACCAAATGCGCAGCTGCCGTGCAGTGCTCGTGTGCCGTCTACATTTCGGGGTGCGACACGTCATTTTGCATTAGCGCAATTATATGGGAAGAAAGGACAGCGGTCCCTTTCGGTAACGAGGAGTGTCCCCTGTTGGCTTTACGTTTTTTCTGCTGGAGGACAGATAGGTTCCACATGTCGCGGTAAGCCGAACTTATCACTGTTCCTACTGCGTGTCTGCCAAATTGTGAACGGCCCTCCGTCATTGTTCTCCAGACGTCCTCTGTCTCAACAAGATTGTGAATACTCGCGGCTCTGGTACAATTTCTGCGCCCTGAGATGCTGAGACGTACAGCCTCTTTACACATTACCGTTCAGTGCGAGTGTCTAGTGCCGTTGATTCAGGTGTGAACCTTACCCCCACTGGGGAGGTGACTCGCCAATGTAGGAAGGATTGTAGGCGCCGGGACCCGGGGTGTTGGGAGTGGAGAACGTTTTGCGCTGCCCAGTCCCCAGGCCATATGAAGGGGACCCCGGGCCTTGCCTGACATCATATGCTCCAGGCCCCGGAGATATGTTGCTTTTGCGAGCAGCTTTGCGCCCTGCCATAGACCATTGAGGTGCAGTTCGTGTGCTTTGTTTAGATGGGTCATACGCCCCCGGCCCCGGGACAGCTTGCATGCGCGACTTCCCGCGCGCTTCGCTTCCAAAGCTGAGGGAGACCGAGAGAGCGAGGAATCAAACAAACGCTAGTAGGCTAAAGGATCCCATGCCTGAAGGCTGTCTACGCTTCGCGCCGTTCGGGGTTAAAACGCGATTGACAACGTCACAACAGCGATCACGCTCCGTGGTTCATGACCGCTAGTGTTCTCGTGAATCCGTAACAGGACACAGAGATGCTACCACTACAGAAGCACATGCGATCTAGCATCTTCATGTAAAAGCATCAACAAAATACGAGTTGCCTACCCGTAACGTGGCGCAGTGGGTCCCCCAGCGCGCCCTGTGGAGTCGTAGGCTCCAGGGCCTGGCGTCGCCGTAGCTGAAACAGGGCGTGGACGCCCTCCAAAAGACCATTTTGGCGCTGACGGGACATTTGAGAGAGTGGTCAGGTAGTGATCGCCGAGTTTTTCCATGGTTGATTCTGAGCTCCAAGAAAGCTAGTGGTGCACAGTCGACGATGGAGAAGATGCTACTGCTGTGTCCACGAGTGAGGAAACTTAAGTCATCGGCATTGATGATGATGGGGCCTTCTCCTCAGTCTTCTCAGTGCGCTGTATTTGTAGGCACCTATGGCCAGGTGATCTGTCGTTGGGAAGGCGTTGGTGTGGTTGTGGTTTCGGCGACCCAGGAATGTAAAAGAGTCTGAAAGCCCCTGGCGAGCGTCTGTGCCAGGGACCTACCAGGGCGGTGTGTCAACGGATTATGATTCGAGAACCACGAACTCTCCTAACTTTTCGCGAAGGCACGATAAGGGCAACGGAAAAGGGAACATTGTGTGAACAGTTTTAGTTCGACTTGGTCGCCGGCATGGTCAGAGCGGGGTAAAAAGTGAACATCGTCTTCACCCCCCACTCGATGAAACTTTCTGGACCGTCAAGACTGTTGTGCCGCCTCTCATGTGCATCAGCCTTGCAGAGGCCTGTGGCACACTCTCTCACGACCTGGGTATCGAAAGCACCTGAAGAATTTCCTTTCATCTGACAGCTGCATCAAGCTGGTGCCGCGCATTCCGGCCCCATCGTGACAAGCGGTTCTGTTCCAGACTGCGGGTCGTGCTTTCCTGGTAGTATTGGCTGCTAGGAAAGCGTGGTCACACTTTCCCTGTGTCTTCCACGCCCTGCTGCAAACTATTCCATGCGCCGTTGTCGTGTGGCATGATTCTCAGAAGCATTTGGTGGCATAGCAGATGCCAAGCCGTCTGGCGGCGGCGGTTCCCGATTTCCGCGCAGACAATCTGCGGCTGCGTGAGTTGTCAATATTTCAGTGCACAGGGACTGCTCTTGGTCTATTCAAACTCCCTGTTTTCTACACGGTGTCTAGCAACGTTCCGCCAAGCCCACGGCAGCATCGGTCCGCCGTGCAAACCGTGCATTGCCAGCCCCACTCGACTGGCACAGCGTGGCTGCATGCACAGAGCATCGATGCAACCATATCCACCACAACAGTCAGAGCGATGTTTACTCGTTACTCGGATTTCAACAGCCATACAGACGCGTACAAGACCCAGAGTAGTCCTCCACATCTGGCAGGCGGGAGGTTGATGGTATGCACCAGGGTACCTGCAGGGTTTCAGAATACACCGTTGGCGGTTTAACTCAGATAGCTGGCCTTTAAGTATCCTCAAGAAAATAGGAGAAACATTGCAGTGCGCGTGCACCGGCACCAGGTTCACCCTAATTAATGCGTTGGCCGTACGGAGTTCGTTTGCGCCACAATGCTTCCTATCCAAGGTAAGGACAATACGCCAGGGAGCCCCAACATGTTTATGATGGAAAAGGCTTCACACATGATCTGTCCAGGCTTCCCATGAATGATGGCGGCATCGCTTAATAAGCCATTTATTTCGTGCTAGGAGCTCTGTAGCATGGCAGGTGGCCCCGTGTAATAAATGAGGATTTGCATAAGCCGGATCAAGCGTTGTCTGTGCCAGTGTGCGGAAGCACCTAGTGGTGGATGGCGACTGCTTCTTGACCTCGCCTCCACTTGGTACCGCTCGGCATGTGTCAGCTGTCGTGTTACCGGAATTCTACGATGCAAACGTTGACTCCATGAGGAACCAGGTAGAGAAAACAGTTACTCTCATGCGCAGCTGCTCTAAGGGGTGTCAAATGCTTGGCTCCCTGCTTACGTTGCTGCCGTCTTTCAGTCAGCGTCGACTCGACGCGCTTTAAATTTAGGGTTAGAGCTAACGCTCCAACACAAAATATGTGCTTCATCGAGGAAGGAAGGGGCTTGAGTGCCGGCGGGTTTTCTTTTTCGGAACTGTGCCGTTCATAGGGTTTAGTGGTTGTTCTGTGGGCTGTTGTACAGTCCGAGGACTCGCTGAGCATGTGCTCGGACTTCCGTTGCAGTATCCAGGCGTCCATCAAGAGTCGCAGGGTAAGCGATGTTTGCTAGTGAGTGAAAAAAACAGACACCTCATACATACGCACCGTTGGAAAAACCAAGCTTCCCAACTCATCGGGAAAAGGCTCAAGGTGTGACGGAGTGTCACCCAATTGAATCCATTGATTTTTTTGTCGAACTCGGTCACAGAAAGATAGCGGTTGGCTAATTACTTCTCTATTTGGGGTCGACTGTCCTACGTGGTGTGACGCAGCCAGAGTGACTCAGGACTTGGCAAGGACGGATCCGAAGCGGCAGCTCCTGCTGATTTGGGACGCCATGTGTGATTTCGTTTCGGAGCAGTTGCAGCATGGAAAAGGAGTGACCATAAAAGACTTCGGTCAGTTTCGTTCATTCGGTGCATCCGGGGCCGGCGAGCCTAATAGGTACCTCGCCTGTACCATCATAGACGTTGACCCTAGAGCGTGCCGAGTGTCTCCATTGTTATGTGCAGCCGATTGTGAAACTGTCCTCAGTCTGTCCGTTGGTAGACGCTGCCCACACAGAGCATCCTTCTTCGGGGCGCGAGGGGTAGATTTCCTTTGGTACCCGAGTTGCGAGTGTAATAGCACAGGCAAGACGAAATGTTTGATCGGTGCTTGATGTGGCCACTACGCGGTCAAACGGATTACGCCTTCAGCCGGGGGCTGCTGAGGTTTTGTGGAGCTTGACGGCAGTTCCATTATCCCCGTGGCAGAGCTACGCAAAACTCTTAGACAACGCATTGTTCATCCCAGCAAGGCTGTCTAGCACGCGAATGTGCTCGTTTCATGTTGCTATTTGCATGCTTTCAGGGTCCTTCGTATTTGAGAGACGTCTGGAAGCTACGCCCCCCAAAATCCCCGAACTGGGGCACGCCCCAGGGGAAAAAGAAGTGATAATTCCGCGCTTTGTTGTATCTGACACGCTGATGAAGGAACTGACAAGGCAGCGTCCGAAGGAGGATATTCGAAGGCAGCATATCTCAGGGTCGATATTCCAGACGAAGAAAATGACGTACGCATGGATCTCTAGCAACCCAGCGCCCTGACCGGCGTTGTTCGACAGCTGGAATCGCCAGAAAACGAGCAATCATGCAAAAGTTTCTCAGGCAGGGTGACCTCAGCTGTCGGCTTCGACAGCGAACGGGAGGCTTCCCGATTCCGATGTGGCCAACTCTCGTGGGGAGGGTTTTGTCGTTTTGTTGTTATTTGCGCCTGTACGGATACGTGGATGCACTTGTGCCTGGGTGTACGGGAGCAGCAGACAGTGCCACCGATCTGGGCCGCAGAAATGTTTGTTGATTGCACACTGAGCACTGATGCATGCTCGTCGAGTCTTTTATTTTCTACAGTGGAGGGCAGAGAGTAATGTTACACGAATCCAGGTGTGTTATATCCTTAGGAAACTAGTGAAAACATTTTAGCCAGGGGTCAACTGTTGCGGCGCATTCCCGGAGATCTTCCCCAGCGCTTCGGCTGCACGAGAACCACATTACCTCACATTAAGCTCTTCTGTATTCGCCCTTTCTCAAAAAAAACACTCGATAGCGAGAGCATTGGAACTCGTACCCGATGCAAAGACATTTTTGGCCTCGAGCTCCGTAGATAACGCACTCCGATGCTCTCGCAGGAATTCTGCCGATGATCACTGTCTATGCGATGACCTGATTTGAAGCCTTGGTTATGCATTTTTTCAGGTGACGTGGCAGGTGTGTGTGCGATGCTGCAGTGCCATTAACCCCGTTTCGATAGCAGCGGGCTGTTACATGCGACGGGACCTAGTAGCGTCTGCCCTCACCGCGATGTTCCGAGCCATCATTGATCTTGGTGAGTCTTTTCAGGGAGGCGAGACGCCCGTCCATCATCATTCCCAGAGCGCCTCGGGTAAAACCATAGAGTGCCTCTTCCTAAGCCATGGAGACAGGTCATCATTCTTTGGGGATATAGTTTTAGAGACAGGTCATCATTCTTTGGGGATATAGTTTTAGAGAACAACGGATTTTATGCGTGAGCCTCGGCACCGAGGGGATATGAATGATCATTGGGACAAGGGCCGAACGTATTGCACCGCCTTGAGTAACGATTACGGCGCAATTCTATTCGTCGATGGTATTTTCGCAAATGACGAAGCGCCGCTGAACTCGCTTGCCTAAGACCGTTTTAGCACCTCTCAGAAGTTGCCTGCTGTCTTACATGCGGGATTGTTTTTTGCTGGTGACTGCGAGACACCCTGGCAGTCGGCGTTGCAAGAGGGGGAGGGGATACGGTGCATTTTACGGCGCGCATTCCCTAACCAATGCGGGCTAAACACGATTTGTGCGCGCGTGCTTCATGCCACCCACGGTGTGCTTGTTGATACTGTGTATGTTTTATGCTTTCAGTGAGAACAAATTACGATCTCGAAATAAATATGAAGTTTGCAGTCATTAGCATCAAAAACAGAGCCCTGAAGTACAGCTTCCGCAAAGGCATTCAGTTGTCCGCTCAGGTTAGTCCATTTTTCCTTGTCAATTGAACGGGAAGATTCACTCACTAGCGTGAGAAGTCCCTAGCAGCGCATGATCATTGTTGTTTACTTGTGTCCCATTCTTATCCCATCCGGTGGTTTGCACCGCCACATATATATGATCTGCAATTCTAGCACCGCAGTTCCTGCATGGTCTATATCTGGGTTAACTGCAGCGAACGATTGATATGGGTCCTTCTCACGAGAGCGTGCCCGTTTCGCGGCGCTGGCGCGAGACGCACTTGAGCAAGGCCATGGTCGAGTACCTCGGAGACCCGTCGCAGACGAACATGAAACGTAGACGAAAGGAAACAGAAATCCTAGCATCAACGGACCTCTCTTCCATTTCTTCTGTTACATACTCGTCTAAGGCCTGAGTGCCACCAAACTGGCGCCCTCCACTTAGCAGTCGCCGACGCCGTACAGAGATAGAGAATCCGTTACCATGGCCACACCTTGAATATTACTTAGCGTTAAGGCTTCTCACAAGGCAGCGACCGACAATCGTGTTGTCATTGACTACAACTGGATAATTGCGCAACACGGGAAGTCCGCTAACGGCTGCCTGCACCACTCACAATTCTACTACGTGCTGCTGACACCCGTCTCAGCATAAAACCCCCCTAGCAGAATAATGAATAACTGTCACTATTTTCCAGCTGAAACAGAGGCATCTGTGTGAGGCTTCCGTTGCCAGGGTTGAGAAGAAATGCGGCTGACTTAGGAACCATCATGACAACTGCAGTTGAGGGTTTGCCCTCAGCAAGATCAAGTTCCGTTACATCACTCCAGTTACTTAGGAGCAGTTGAACGCAGCGCTTTTGCAAGTTACATACGCTCTCACAAGCTCTGTGCCCATTGAGTTACCCGTCCCCTCTAGTCAAGCGTGCTTCGGACACGTTTTCTGCAAAACGTCCAACGACGTTCACGACGCCCACTGGCTTCCATTCGACAGCACAACAGAAGCCGCCGTACCCTCTCTTGCTCCTGCTAGCACACGGGGTCGCGGCAGCTCCCATAACTTGAGCTGGTCGAATATTGTCCGATTTCCAGCTCCAAGTGACGGGCGCCGTTCACCTGGAGCTGTGTGACACCAGAAACACCATCAGAGTGTTCTCTTAGTTGTTGCTGGCGCCCTGGCCGCCTTGCTGGCCACCGCTCTGAGGGCGACGCTGAGGGTTCTCACGAACCTTGCGCTGCTGAACAGAGCGCACGCGGACGACGCGAGAGTGGATGGCACACGAAATGCAGTAGCACTGCTTGATGTAGAGCTTCGGAAGGGTGTACGCTGCGAATAAAAAACGCACACAGAGACACATCTCGCGTTTCCTGTGCTCAACAGTCATACCGGTACCACCCCTTGACTGAGGCTGTGACTTTACGGGTTCCCTTACTAATACTTCAGCGAAAAGCGCAGCGATCGAGAGGCGCAACGACCGAGGCAACACCACAGTCTCGAACAGTGATCTGCATGTCACTCATGATCCACGCAGTCAGGCCGCTGCTTGACAGACTTGGATTCCTCCACGCGAGTACAGCCTTGGTTTGCTGAACCTGATGCGAGCCAGAACATTGAAGCCTCTCTCCCACGTATAACATGGCGCCTTCATGAGCATGAAAGCCGAGACAAACACACACGATGGAACACTTAGTCACTACGACCAACAAATACTGCATCCATGGACTCTCCCCCGGAGACTTCCACGCGAGCTCCGCTTCCGGCATCACCGAGCCCGAGACATCGAGGAGCTACTGGCCCCCCCCTCAGTAAACCCACATCGCTTCGACATGTCTCAGTTCCTAGTCAGGCGTCCAAACCGGGCACATTCCCAGCCGCTTCCCACGGCAAACGCTCCCCCCCCCCCCCCCCCCCCCCCCCCCCCCCCCCCCCCCCTCTGTTAACGCGCATGGGGATAGCTAACATGCCCTTAAACCAGTTGACACCGGCCGGTTTTCCATCAAAACAAGACGCCGTCCCCAGCCATCTGCAGTGCTACAGAGATGTAGCAAGGCTTCCCATACTTCTTGCGCAAGAGAACCTGATGGGCCCGTACGTATGCTGAGCGTGCATGACATGCATGCGGCGATCCCACGTTTAATCCCGTGTGCTGGCACCTTCCTCCCCCAGAATTCCCACTGAGAAGAAATCCATGAGAGTCCTTTGGCCTGGCTGATCTGGCCATTACACTGCCGACACATTCCGGCTCCCGCATCGCGGAGGCTTTCTCAGACTTTCCACACTGGGCGGCCTCCCGCGCTGCTGTCTTCGGCTTACTGCTGTAAACAGACGCTTCACGAAGATCTCTCTGAGACGAGGCGTCGACAATGTTACGAACGTTGAATCTCTTGATTGCCTTGTCCTTGGGGCACGCACGACCACAGTTGCTGCAGCGGACAACAGCGTTGTGGCCGCGACCGTGTTTCGCGCGCCCTGCGTTGCGCCGCTTCGTCGGCATCTTGACCAAAAAGGGAGAGACACTTGAGCAGAGAGCAACGAAGGGGAGACGACGCAAAAGGTATCAAGAGAGAAGAAAGCACAGAGGGAACAGAAAAGGACACGAAGTGATCTTTTTCCTCAAGGGTGAGGAGCCATCGTTCCCGAAAAGGACCCCTCTCTTACTCATCGTTTTCCATTTCCCCCCTCATGCATGTGTACCCTATCCGATTTCGGGGCGCATATAGATGTTGCCGTTGTGGGGACGGTTGCCTGCCTGGGTGGGGCACGCCGAATAAAAGCCGAATCTTGCCAGTCCGATTGTGTTGGACATCATCAGTGTGATCCGGTCACCCGAGTACTTGTCTGTTCAGCGCAACGCAAATTCAGCACATGTAGTGCGGCTGTAGGGTTTGTTCGAAAACTAGTCTCTTCGTGCGTGACAGAGTAACCGCAGCGAGCGAGTGGCGGTTCTGAGTAATTCCAGTATGTTTTTCATCTCATGCAAGCGAAAGGATTTTCCTTCAAGCTCTCAGACGAAACTCTCAGGGTTGACACCACCAAGGTGGAGTGACTTCAGGGGCTGCCTCCTGTATATCGCCCAGAGCCGGCCCGATGCGTGCCGGTAGCTGCTTCAGAGTTATCACCCTCTCTTCCCCCATCCTCCTTTCCCCATATCGCGTGCAGTTGCCGTCATTTTTTGTGACGTATCCGTTTAGATATAGCCGTTTTGTGTCATCCACTGCTTCTCCTTTTGCCTCGACCGTCCATTGCGAGTGCGCTGTCTCGTCTCTGCCTCTGACGCATCGCCCGGTGAGACATAACATAAGAGTCGCACCGTCTGTGCCTGCTGCACTGCCTGCTTTGCACCTTCCTAGCAAACCCAGCTGCTCGACTTCAAGTTTTCATGCCGCTAGACCCTCGTGTACCGATCAGCCCCTCCGCGCATCGCCGAGACGCGATATAGACAACGATCCGTCGTGCTCCAAACTGAACGAGGAAACCATGGCGACAGCCGCGCAGTCTGACGCATCAAAAATCGTTGTATACGACCCGGAGAACGTGTTCAAGAAGATTATTGAGGGCACAATTCCCTGCCACAAGGTATGGAGCCTCTTTTAAGTTGGTATTCGCCGGAACTTGGCAATATTCCTTCAGGCTTACAATTCAAAAATGACCCAGAAACTACACAGTGTATGCGTATCTGTGTATAGGCCTCTGCGATTTTCATTCATACACAGTCATATATGCTTGCCAAGAAAAATGAAGATATGCCGCGGACCGGAGCTGGGAGCTGCCCCGTCATCGACTTCGCACCACAGCCGTAGCGATTCAGAAAATATTGGCAGCACGACACGTGAGCGTCACAGTCAGGCTCGCGGGGGCATGGGGGACGGGGAATTTGGTCTTGACGTCAGAGTGCATGCGACGCTGCAGCCGACGTTTGACTTTTTTAGTAGGGAGGCAACGAGTATGAATCGCAAGACTGGAACCCTGAAAAAACGAGAATCCAACTTGACCGAGGGCGCAGCAACCATTATGACTCACATACCGAGGAGAACCGGCGCTGCGATTCGACTTTGCCTTTTGGTTTGCTAGTCCCCTGGCGGTAGCCTGCAAAATCCAGTTATTTTCGTTGACGTACCGCCGGCCTTTATGCGGTTGGAATGCATTCAAGAAGCTAGGCTGCTTCGCGCCGGAGGGCCTCTACTCCGCAGCTGGAGTACACAGGCACTCTTCACGGCGTCCTGCCAGTCTGCCAGATGCCGCGCGGCTTCACGACGTCAGCATGTGTCGCCTGCTGTGGGGTGCCATGCCCTCAGATTTTCGAGACAGAACACGTCATTGCCATTCTGGACGCCTTCCCTGCAGTGGATGGCCACTCCCTGCTCATACCGAAGGCCAATGTTGCCTCCGTCTTCGATCTCGACCCAGAGACGGCTGCCAACATGTACAAAGAGCTGCCCAGGCTCTGCAGGGCCGTTCAGGAGGTAGGCGTGCCCCCCGCTGGGAAGGAGATTGCTGGATGCGCTGCGGCTAGAAGATTGACCCGGTGTGGGAACGGGAAATGAACTCGTACGTCTAGGAGGCTACTGGATACTGGACGCTTACAGGAGAGAAACGTATGCCGACTCAGCCTACGCTGCGACGTGTGGGCAAGGAAGGGGGGGGGGGGTAGGGGAAAGGCGACCGGGGAAGGGCAGCCTTTCGCGCGACTCTTCGGTTCGCCGGAGCAGGGATATGTTTGAGCTGGTGTTTGCGGCGTGACGATTCGCGCTTAGTTCCGTTTGTTGGGGAATTAGGCTTGAGTTGCATGTTTGACGCTCGTTCTCTTGCGTCTGATTCCTCCCTTCCACAGGCCACAGGCTGCGAAGGCGTGAACGTGCTGCAGAACAACGGACGCGCTGCAGGTCAGGTTGTCTTCCATGCTCACGTGCACGTAGTCCCACGGTACTCTGGCGACCATCTGTTCAAGCAGTTCGCCAGCTCGAAGGAGATGATTGATGCGGCGAAGGCTAGGGAGGTTCTTGAGAAAATCAAGTCGCACCTGTAAACGCCTGCGGACGGGCCGACGGGATTGGTCCTGGAGGCCTCGGAACTCAAGTGAATGCCATCCCGTCCTCGCGATAACGCGGATGACTGAACAGAATTGGACATATTTTGAAAACTGTGGGTGTCCCTTCAGTCAACTCCCGTTGTCAGTAACCTAGATTCATGTGAAATAGCTTTCAATTAAAACGACAGACGCTCCACCGCCCCAAGCCACGCAAATTCCGAGGTCGCAGGCGAGCCAATCGCGGTCAGGGAACGTTACGCGCATCGGAGATTTGAGAGACGCAATGACGCGTGCAAAGTCCACTGGGCAGAAAAGAGGACAGGCAGTCTAGAGGCCTCCTGGCTTCGTCCATGCGAGGCACTCGTACCCTCCTTCACGGTGGAAGTAGACTTACCACTGGCAGCAGCATCAGCATCGAGTGTCTCCGCATTTGCACCACCACGGTGCGTGCACGCCGTATTTGAACAAACCATGCGGGTGGACGAGTAGAAGGCCACGGCCCAGCCGCGCCGGTCATTCCTCACTCCACAGCTTTCGCAGAACAAGGAAGATACGAAGAGTGGCTTTGTCACAGCGTACGAAGCTACGGTGTTTGTAGTGCAGGCGGTCTGTATATCCGTGACCCCTAGCTGCTGCTGGTGGGCGTAGTCGCCCACCTAGGATTCACGTCAACGGCGGCGCCAATGTTCTAGTCCTTGCCATGCCGCGTACACATACACACTGCCAGCGCGGACATGCCTGTGGTTGCGACTGGAATAAAGCTGCTTCCAGGAGAGCTTTCACGAGAGCTGTCGCTGTCACAGGTTGCAAGACGAACAAAGCCGGTGTTCTAGTAGACTTAGGTACCGTCAAGCCCCACGAAAACCGCTGCGCCAGCGAGAACGGGCGCGCAGTTACTCGCAGAGCTAGCTGCTTGTGTCCCGCGGTGCTCAGCCGGAGATCTACACAACGTACACGGAGCCGGTAAACATCTAGAGGGTGATTCATATGACACTTCTCTGAAAGGTGACTCGGATTCACGTGCTGCACAAACTAGCTTTCCAGCGGTAGCTACTGACTTCCCGGCGTCTCCACAGGGTTCACAAGACATCTGAGCCTTTTTTTTCGCTCTGGCAAATGCAACATAAATACGCGTGACACAGCAGCCGCGTGCCATGCCTGACCATGACCCGTCTGAAGCGCATTTTGTTTGCCAGTGCGCACCATCGGGCCCTATCCTGTGGGAACGGAGCCCGAGCGCGGAATCGACTCACTACGTCGAGCGCATTGACGCCGAAGGTGGTTCCTTCCATCTGGCTCTGAAAATACTGTGGCGCACCTGTGTCCTGCAGTTCATCCTGCACGTCGCTTTCCCAGACACTGTGGTTCCCGTCAGTCGCCCCCGTGGCGTTAGTGACATTCACAAGAAGTGTTTTCGCTTTTCGGTACCTCCATTTCGACCGACCAGGGACTGCGGCATGACAAAGCAAAGGTCGCTTTAAACTCAAACTTTCTACCTCAAAAAGTATTCACTCCCTCCAATCGTAAAAAGCTTTCACGGCACGTCTCTTACTTGACACAGAAACGAACACCCGTTTTCTCGCTGGCATGCTTTGTTTTCTACAGAAGTCGTTTGACATGGGGGCAGACGACATGGCATCTCGACTCAAAAGCTTCAGCAGGCCACCTCTTATCGCATGCGTAGAGCTCACAAGCTGTGGCAACTGTTACGCCAAATGACGGAAACCCATTCAAGCCTACAAGCGAACATGCTTGTAGGTAACCAAAACCAACACTGCAAAACTGCACCTCTGGATACAAATGACCTGGTTTCCCCTTCCCACACACACACTCAGACTATTGTGCTCGTGGCCTCTCCCTCCTCTGGTAGCTCCTCGATTGTACAGGCGAGTGCCTGACACACACCTCATCGCCCTGCTGACGTCGGACAGCTGCACTCGCCCTCTGAAATCCAACGCAGCTCGAAATGCTTTCGCGGGGAACTCACGAGAACCAAGAGCTCGCAAGAGATGAGAAGGCAAAAGCGAGTACGCTGTGAAAGCTGCAGCGTCTCGACAACAGCGCAGCTACTCCTGAAATGCCTCCCTCGTGTCGACCAGATGACATGCTCACGCGGCATTAGACCACTCACCCGCCAGCTTTCTGCATATCCAAAAAGTGTCTGTGTAGTGCGCGCGACCCGCATCACCACCCGATATCTTACAGTCTTCTTACACACAACTCGCACTGCACTGCTTCTGCATTCTTTCGCTGGTTCGTATCGCTTCTACCAGATCCCCAACAGCCTCCAGCGGTGCTCGCCATGCCGTCCCCGCTCGTCCGTTTCCAAACTGCATACCGTCCCCCCTTTGGGCCACCTTACGCTCTCCACGTTTTCTGTTGGGCATCTATTTGAAGCTGCTTCAGTTTCCGCTTCCCTCATCACCTGCCTCAGCGCGGCAAACTTTATTCAGAGGGTGTCGTCTGCTGCAGCAGCT